>NW_006798629.1:6854422-6881385 GCF_000442215.2 Lipotes vexillifer | reverse complement strand
TCCCACATGCCGCAGAGCGGCTGGGTCCGTGAGCCATGGCCGCTGAGCCTGCGCGTCCGGAGCCTGTGCTCCGCAACGGGAGAGGCCACAACAGTGAGAGGCCCGCGCACCGCAAAAAAAGAAAAAGAAAAATTTAACTTAGTGTTCATTCAGTTTGCGTCTATAATGATACCATTCTTACTCACTTTCTCCTGTGTTTTCTTTGGCTGGAGTTGAGCCAGTGATGTAGAAACTACATCTACCCCTGGTCAACCTCTGGGACCGGAATATAAAAGGTTTTCTGGGGAGGCTGAAAATAAAGTTTAAGAACCACCGTAGAGAGAGTCCAAGTTAATATTGCTACATAACAAACTACCCAATACTTAAATGCTTAGAACAATCATTTTAGCTTCCTCACAATTTCTTTTTTAGCATAGGGATGGTGTTTATTTGTATTATTTTTTTTAACTTCTACATGTAAGTGATATCATATGATGTTTGTCTTTGTCTGGCTTACTTCACTTAGTATGATAATCTCTAAGCCCATCCATGTTGCTGCAAATGGCATTATTTCATTCTTTTTTATGGCTGAGTAGTATTCCATTGTATGTATGTACCACATCTTTTTTTTTATTTTTTATTGAATTATAGTTGTTTTACAATGCTGTGTTAATTACTGCTGTACGGCAAAGTGACTCAGTTATGCATATATATGTATATATATATATATATATATATATATATATATATATATATACATTCTTTTTCATATTCCTTTCCATTATGGTTTATCACAGGATATTGAATATAGTTCCATGTGCTATACAGTAGGACCTTGTTGTTTATCCATTCTCTATATAATAGTTTGCACCTGCTAAATCCCAAACTCCCAATCCATCCCTCCCCTACCCCCTTCCCCCTTGGCAACCACAAGTCTGTTTTCTATGTCTATAAGTCTGTTTCTGCTTTATAAATACGTTCATTTGTGTCATATTTTAGAGTCCACATATAAGTGATATCATAGGGTATTTGTCTTTCTCTTTCTGAATTACTTCACTTAGTAAGATAATCTCTAAGTCATCCATATTATTGCAAATGACATTATTTCATTCTCTTTTATGGCTGCATAGTATTCCATTGTGTATATATACCACATCTTCTTTATCCATTCATCTGTTGATGGATATTTAGGTTGTTTCCATGTCTTGGCTATTGTGCATAG
The DNA here is from genome assembly GCF_000442215.2 of Lipotes vexillifer. Taxonomy (NCBI): domain Eukaryota; kingdom Metazoa; phylum Chordata; class Mammalia; order Artiodactyla; family Lipotidae; genus Lipotes; species Lipotes vexillifer. The sequence goes on along the minus strand of NW_006798629.1, from coordinate 6,880,184 downwards.
TGCTGCTATGAACATAGGGGTGCATGTATTTTTCTGAATTATAGTTTTGTCTGGGTATATGCCAGGAGTGGGATTGCTGGATTACATGGTAATTCTATTTTTAGTTTTCTGAGGAACCTCCATACCGTTTTCCACAGTGGTGGCACCAACTTACATTCCCACTGACAGTGTAGGAGGGTTCCCTTCTCTCCACACTCTCTCCAGCATTTGTTATTCGTAGACTTTTTAATGATGGCCATTCTGACTGGCGTGAGGTGTATACCACATCTTCTTTATCCATTCATCGGTTGAGGGACATTTACATTGCTTCCATGTCTTGGCTATTGTAAATAGTGCTTCAATGAACACTGGGGTGCATATATCTTTTCAAATTATGGTTTTCTCCAGGTATATGCCCAGGAGAGGGATTGCAGGATGACATGGTTGCTCACAATTTTGTGGGTCAGGAATTCAGGACAGGCTTGGTTGATGGTTGTCTCTCAGGGGTCTCTGATGAAGCTGGAGTCTCTGATGTAGTTGGAGTCTTGGATGTCAGCTGGGGCTGTGGTCATCTAACGGCTCCACTGTTCTGGATGTCCAAGGTGCCGCCCTCATGCACTTGGCCAGCAATTTGTCCTTTCTGTAGCTGGGCATTCTGCTGGGCTGTTGATCAGAGTGCCTATTCGTGGCCTTTCCAACTTGGTCTCAGAGTGATCAGATTTTTTCCATGGTGTCTGGTTTCCACAGAGAGAGCATCCCAATAGAACAGGCAGAAGCTCCATGGCCTTTTATGACAGAGCCTCAGAAATCACAGTATCACTCCTAACACAACTATTTGTCAATGCTGTCACAGCCCATCCATATTCAGAGGGAGGGGACACAGACCCCACTTCCCAATGGGAGATGTGTCAAAGAATATGTAGACATACTGTCCACAGAGAATTTGTCATCTGGCAGTGTTCAAGAACTGTCTGCCTAACTCATATATTTTGCTGGTGGGAAGGTAAATATATATTCCATGATATAAGCCTCACAGAAACCAATCTGGAAATATTTATCCTAATTATAAATGCATATATTCTTAGATGGAGCAATTCTACTTCTGGGACTTTACCTTATGGTATGGTCAACTCAAATCACTACACGTCATCTTTAATATTTCAGGAGTTTTAAAGATGCAGGGCCAGCATTTCCACTAAAGAAAAGGTGGGTGCATTTGCTAAATTTAAGGAAACCACAAAATTATTTAGTAGTTAGGATTATTGAATTTAATCCTAACTATTTTTTCTTGACTTCCAATGTGGCCAGCATGCTACCTGCTTTACATCCATTATATCTAATCCTTTGTACAACTCTCTAAGTTTCATTATTTCTGTTTCTCTGCAGCTATGGAGAAATGGAACTTGCCCAAGACCACACAGCTAATTAAGTGGAGGACCTAAAATTCATGATCCAGTTCTGCCTGCGTGAACTATGGTTCTCCAGCTCACAAAACCATAGTTCAGTCTTTCAAGCTACATGCTTTCATGTGAAAATCTCTGGTCTCTCTACATTTCTAAACAGCACAATGTAAGAGAATAGCTCATTACAAGTTGCTTCCTGTCAGAAGTAACATGTAAAGATGACTCTACACAATTCTTTGAAGGAGAAAGACTATGAGATTAATGTTTGGACTGAATATTTCCTTAGAAATGGAAATTATTCTTGCAGTGTGTAAGTAGAACACATGTCAGGTTGCATAGCTTGATAAGAAATTACCTGGAAATTGAATCTCTGTGCGGTTTGCCCCTATCTCTTCTCTTGCCAACATTGCACAAGGACAGCTGGAAGATTTGAGAACTGCAATTAATACAGATAAGTAATGGCCTTTTACCACCCAAAATAAGGAGTAGGCATCGATAATGAGCCAAAATGTTTTGCCTTAGCAAATTAGCCCACATCCTCTCCACTTCCCGATTCCTCACAAGTGTCATCGGAGGGAGCTACCTAAGTAGGAGCTGCCCCGTCCCAGCACCTACACACTTACACACTTATACACATAGGCACGTGTGCACAGACACACTCTTTGCACCTGAAATTTACCCTTGCTCGTTTCCCTGAACTACAAACGCACAGAAAATGCTCCATCTTAACAAACTCCTGGAGCAGACAGTTTCTTAGGCTGAACGAATCACGCCCCTGCTCATTTACAATAGCTCCATATTGCTCCAAACTCCTTCCATGAGTAAATTAAAATGCTCTTGTAAAAATATATATATATATGAAGCATCACTCACTCTGTCCCACCTTTCTTTCTTCCTGCTTCACCTAATCCGTTCTCTGACACTTCTGCATAAACCAAATCCACTCCCCTTCCCAGGCTTTCTGTGTTCTTTTCCTCTCCACGTATGTCCCCTTCACTGTCCTCCACCTTTCCTGATTCTACCTGCCCTGTGAGCCCACATCGAGATCCATCTCCTCCAAGAACCTTCCTGTAGTACCTACTGACCCCGGTGGCCTATGGTATTTGAACCCTTCGGTTGGAACTTAATAGTCTACGGCCCTGTGACTTCTCTAAGGCAGTGCTCCGCAAATGCTGGTGTGTGTAAGAACCGCCTGGAAGGTCTGAACAGACTGCTGGGCTACATCCCAGGGTTTGTGATTCAGCAGATCTGGGCTGGGGACAAGAATTTGCTTTTCTAGCAAGTTCCCAGGTGCTGCTGCTGCTGTGAGAATGGCTGGGGCAGATCACACAGCACAGGGCTTGCCATCTCTCTGAACCTGGGCAGTTAGTTACTTCTGTGTGCCTCAGTGTCTGCAATGATGAAACTTCAGAGAATTGTTGTAAAGAACTGAAATAATGTATTTTAAAGGTTTAGTACAGTTCCTCATGCATAGTGAGAGCTCAAAGCATGGTAGCTATTATTCCTAGCAGAAAAAAATATAAAACTTCTTGGGGATTACCTATATAACAAGCTAACTCCCAGACTGTGGCTTAACAAAGCTCTGGGCTGTGGGCTTATTGATTGGCCGCACTGCTTTGAAAGGAAGCTACATGAATCTTTATCCACCCCCTTATTTAAGTCTTTATCTGGGAGGGGCAATTGAGGATAACATTTGTCATGTTTATAAGACCCCTCTCAAAGCTAAACACCTGAGATTGACTCAACTTTCAATTCGAAATAGCTATGTTTTCCAACTAGTTATTCTGTAGAAATATTATTTTTACTTTATTGTAAATTCTACTAAATAAGACAAAAAGAAAAATATCCTATAGTTTCCCCACTTGGTTCTTCATTAGGAAAAATAAACCCAAAAGAAAGAAACCAGTAGACTCTTAAGAAAATCGTAGGAAATCATTTATAATTGCAAAACCAGTTCTGACTACTAAGAATATCGGAGAAGAATGTCAAAGTTTATAGAATATTGGACTATGGGAGGCAGGGGGTGCAGCCTATTAGCTGCAGCCTAATCCAACCAGGGGAAAGGGATGGGATGGGGTGGGGGCAGAGGACGTGGCATCCATCCTGCACAGACCCTGCCCCACTCACCTCTGGCAGGCAGAGAATCATCTTCTGGTTCCACAGAGCTAGTGCTGGGCCAACACACTGGCTTTGACAGCTGCAGTCTGAGGCCTGGACTTTTCCTGGGACCTCCCGGGAACTTGGAATCAAAGAAGGAAGCTGGCAGAGCAAAACCAGGGAGTCTACTGTGTCCTCCAAAGCCCCCAGCCCACTGTTTCCCCTGCCAGCTCCAGGTGGAGATCTCACATTTCTTTAAACCTAGAACCTCATTCACAGCACCTGGGGCATGAGAAATGCTGATTTAGTCAATCAAGCCATTAAACAAGGTAGTTGTTGAGAGGTCTTCTTCTCTGATATGACACTAGTGTGGTAGCCATGGTAAATTCAGGAAACTGTGTTAGCCATGAGAAATCAGTGTGTGTATATATAGGCATCAGAATTCCTGATTGTGTTTTTTTCCACACCTGTATCAGTCAGGGTTTGATCGGAGAAGCAAAAATACTGGAAGAAATATAAATAATAAAAGCTATATTAAACAGATTTGAACTTACACAATCGTGAGATCTCATTCAACAGTTTATGGAGGGCTGTTGTTTCCACATCTGGTGTTGGGGACTGAGTCAGCAGGGCCATCGGCAGAAGGAAGGATGGATGTGAAGTGGGAGAGAGCAGAACAAGCTGGAGGGTGCCGGGAAAGCACAGGGTGGAGGAACCACGACAGCTCTCACCGCCTGCCAGCCTCCACCTTCACTGATGTGAGTGACCTGCAGGTGAAGTTCCCTTTGTCACGGAGGGAAACACCATGCACCTGGCCCAGAAGTTGGAGAAGCCGTAGAGGAGATTCGGCAGACGAGGAGGAGCTATGGACCTGCCTAGTGCCCCACATCCAGGTGAGCCAGCGGATGAGTGACAACCAGCCTGAGTGGCCACAGCGATGAGAGCCTGGCACCGGCCTTCAAACCTTAAAAACAGTGTCACTGCTGAGTCTCTTCTGCCCTCCACAATTCACACAAAGTGTCTCAGGGGCCCATGCGGGACGGAAACTATGCAGGGAAGGGGACTATGGGCAATGCAGTCTGACTTAGATAAGTTGACAGAGTACAATCCACCACCACCCCTAGGGGAGCTGACACCCACCCAGGGCCCAGCGATGGGTGCAGAATCACATTCTCCTGAGGATGAACTGCCTTGCTCCAACTCAGAGGATCAGGTGGACCAGCTGGCGATCAACCCTGACACACAGCTCGTTTCTAGAAAAGTCGCTGAGAAGAGGAACAGAGTTCAAACTGCCACCTTGTTAATTTTAGTACATATAATTCATTTCAGAAGGTTTTAGTACCAGTTAGACACGTGAAACGGCTAAGGATGTATTCCTGATGAGGTAGCCCTCCAGAGCGAGATAAGGAATGTGAGCTAGAGTCAGGAATTCGACCGCGTAAAAATCCCCTGCTGTGCAGGTGAGATGCACACTCCCAATCTGTGTTTAACTAACACCCAGAGATGCTCACGCAGATCTGCACTTCCAGACTTCTCCAGAGGCCTGCAAGTCACCTTGCAAACTCCTAAGTTTTTCCTGTCTGCAAAAGCAGATGACCGTAGGCTATTTTTAAGTGAGGGAACAGCAGAGAACATCTTTATAGAAAGGTAGCAGTGGGAAATAAAAATCGCAATTTATTTTAGCATGATGTTCTCAAGGTTATTTTAGAATTCTATTTATTAAGGGTTCATAAATGTTACTTGCTCTATTAATAAAGAACTTGAAGGCTGACAGATTGCATCCTCCACCCGGACTGGTCTAACGGCCCACACATCTTCGCCACCTCCAAGCAGCCGCAGGTGCGCTGGCGCCACCTGGAGGCCACATGAGCATGTGCTAAGCGCAAAACAAAACATCTTAGTGCTTTTTGAGTGTCAGAACTGAACTTTGGAACGCGACAATGGTTTGAATTTGATATCTTAGTCATAAATAACTTTGAGCATTTATTGTGTGTCCTTCCTTGACTGCTTTAAGAGCACAGAAAGATCATGGACTTTGGACTTTGGCAGACTTGGTTTGAATCCCTTCTCCAACACCTATAAGCCACACCCTTCCTTCTGTGCCTGACCTCCCATCTCCTCTGCTCAGCAGCTACATGCAGGAGCAGGGTGATGGCAGCCTGTCTCAGCTACACTGATTACAGCTCAGTGTCTGTCCTCAAGGCTTGTCTAAGGCAGGGGATGCTTGGGACAACTGTGGGAACTTATCAGCTGTGTGTACACCCTGCCGTAACCTTGACCACAAGGATCCAGAACCCATAACAAGCTATTCACTTTTGTCTCCTGGGCTGGCCATTCTGAGGAACATTCTACCCAAGCCCTCAGAAGATTCCAGGACAAAACAGTGGGAAGCCCCCGTTGCTCAGAATGATGACAAATTAAAGAAAATCCATCCTCATATATTTTTACCCCTTCCATCTGTGTTCCCTGAGATCACTTGCCAAAATAAACTTCACAAGCCCCTGTCTCTTGTTCAACACTCTCAGGGAATTCTGGGTAAGAAAAAGTAAAACCTTAGGTGATTCATTATCCTCTGTGGGCCTTTGTTTTCTCAGCTGCAATATGAGATTTTTTTTTTTTTTTTTGTAATATACATCTTCACAAGGATATTGTGAAGATAAAGTGAAATTCTGTAGGAAAACACTTCCACAGTGCCTGATTCATAACAGAACCCTCTTTTCAGGGAAGGGAGGCACATCTCTGCTACCTGGTAACTTCTTGATGGGGCTATTTCTTCTTAAAGCTGGGCCATCACCACCAGCATCATATTCACCACCACCATCACCACCATCACCTCCACCTCCCACCATCACCATCCCCCCACCATCACCATCACCTCCACCCCCCACCACTACACCATCACCAACAACAACACTGTCACCACCACCATCACCAACAACACTCTCACCAACAACAACACCATCACCTCCACCCCCCACCACTGTACCATCACCACCACCACCAAGATCTCTACCACCACCAGCATCACCACTAACCCATCGTCGTCATTATTCTCACCACCATCAGCACCACCATCACTACCGTCATCACATATATACCACCTTTACCGTATTCTCACAAGTCAATAAGCAGGATTGACCTAGTATAAGTCTAGTCAATTCTTTTCAGCTAGAGAAAATACTCGACATGTCTCTGTTATACCTCTGCCTCTGCAAAAGTCTAAACACTAGCCAATGTCAACATTTCCAACTATTCTTAACCAGAATTTTTGGCTAATTAAAATCTTGCAACATGGGAATTCCCTGGCAGTCTAGTGGTTAGGACTCGGTGCTCTCACTGCCAGGGCCTGGATTCAATCTCTGGTCGGGGAACTAAGATCCCACAAACCATGCAGCATGGCAAAAAAAATATTTATTTCACAAAAGAGTTAACATTTTGGCTATGACATGTATCTGCAGTATGTTTGCATATCTTCTAGGAGTTGGGTTCAAGTAGAAAAGGTTAGAAGTCTCATAGTAAAATCACTGAAGTCAGATGGACTGGATTTTTTTAATAAACTTAGTTTTTAGAGTAGCTTTATGTTCACAGCAAAATTGAACAGAAAGCACAGAGAGTTTCCATATGCCTCCAGCTCACACACACAGTCTTCCCCACTGTCACCATCCTGGCATCACAGTGATGTATTTGTTACAATTGATAAACCTACGTTGACACATCCTTACCACTTAAAAGTCCATATTTACATTAGGGCTCACACATGGTGTTCTACATTTTATGGGTTTGGAAAAATGTGTAATGACGTGTATGCACCAGTATACCAGAGTAGTTTCACTGCCCTGAAAATCCTCTGTGGCCCACTTATTTAACCCTCCCTCCCTTCTAGCCCCTGGCAACCACTGATCTTTTTACGGACTCCATGTTGCTTTTTCCAGAATGTCATACAGTTGGGTCATACAGTATGGAGCCTTTTCACATGGGCTTCTTTCACTTAGGAAAATGCGTCTACGATTTCTCCATGTCTTTTCATGGCTTGACAGCTGACTTTTTAGTGTTGAATAATATTCTGTTGTTTGGATGGGTCATAGTTTATTTCTCCATTACTAAAGGATATCTTGGTTGCTTCCAAGTGTTAGCAGTTATGAATAAATGTTATAAATAAATATGTACAGGTTTTTGTGTGGGTATAAGTTTTCATTTCACTTGGGTGACTACCAAGGAGCATGACTACTGGATCATATGGTAAGAGTGTGTTTCGTTTTCTAAGAAATTGCCAAACTGTCTTGCAAAGTGGCTGTACTGTCTTGCATTCCCACCAGCAAAGAATGTCAGTTCCTGTTGCTTCACATGCGCACCAGCATTGGTATTGTCAGTGTTTTGAATTTTCACCAGCCTAATAAGTTTAGTGGAACCTCATTTTTGTTAAATTTATATTTCCCTAATGACATATTACGTGGAGTATCTTTCCACATGCTTATTTGCCATCTGTATATCTTCTCTGCTGAGGTGTCTGTTCAGGTCTTTTGTCCACTTTTTATTCGGGTTGTTCATTTTCTTATTGTTGAGTTATAAAAGTTCTTTGTATATTTTGGATGATAGTCCTTTATCAAATATGTCTTTTGCAAATATTTTGTCCCAGGCTGTGGCTTGTCTTCTCATTCCCTTGAGATGAACTGGATTTTAACCCTAATTATGTTAGTATTACATTACAAAAACCATAAACCATAAAAACCTTACAACTAAGTTTCCTCTTTCATCCAATAAGTACTTTAGTACTACTATGTGACAAGCATCTACTAGGCACCAGCAAAGAAGATTCCAGGCCTTTCTTTCAAGGAACTTTCTTAGTAGTGGGAGAGAATGACAGGCAAAGAGTGGAACCTCAAGGCAGCTCATGACCAGTTGCATAACTGGGGAAGGTGAGGAGAGCCTGAGCCAGTTGGAGATGGGGAGTGTTCAGGGAAGCCTTCCCGAAGGAGGTGACCTAAAGGAGGAGAAGCTAGCTAGGAGTAATTGGGAAGAGGCAGTAAAAAGCCTCCTGGCAGTAGAGACAGCACGGGTAAAGTTCCAGAGGTGACGGAATGTACGCATGGCTTCACAGGACTGACTATGGCTGTGATGCAGTGTGCAGGGCAGCAGGAGCTGGGGCCACATCACGGAGGGAGCATATGCCACACTGAGGAGTTAGAACTTGGTTTTTCTATATAAACAGGTTCCCTAAAAACAATTTTTTTTTTCTGAGAAGATGGCCCAAACCAGGTCAATGCTTCACAAAGGAAGGAATGTTTTACTAGCACCTAGTTTTCTGGAAGATTCTATCCACCAAGAATTTAGAGAGGGTGGGATTTGAAGGGTATTGATGGACCTCATGGCCACTTTCCACTCCTCCTGTGGTGACATCCTTCGAAGTCACCCTCACACATGGGCAGGCGTGTGTGTGTGTTCCCATATCAGTCTGACGGCTGTGTCTAATGCTTCTAAGAACCTTCCTGCCCACACCCCCAAGCAAAGACAACCAGACCCTTAGTCACTGCTGCCTTCTAGGAGTCATAGTATAAGGAAAGCAGTGCTGCTTACACTGAACCCAGCTATCATTTCTAAGAAGGAACCAGCAGGGATAATCTCTAAGGCGACCCTGTGTGCCCCTGGCCACCAAAGTGAAGGATGCTTCTATGCAAGGTTAGCGTTTCTCCTTTGAATCTACCACGTTTAACCCAATGCATGGTTTGAGGTAAACAAATGATAAACATGTGCATTAAATAGACTGAATTTAACATACTAACAAATGATGTAAAAGTCAGCATGGGGGTATTTGATAATTAAATGTTTCAGTATTTATAGGCTAAAAGAAAACCTCTGCAAATGTAACCTTTTACACTCACTGAGGACAAATTTTCTTGAAAGAATAAATTTTTGAAATATTCTCCTAAATCTTCCCCTTTATCTTTTTCTTCTTTAGATAAACGGATCAAAATGCAGAGAAAGTGAAAAACTTCCTCTCTGTAAACAGAAAAAGAGAAACTGGAAAACACAAAGAGCTTGGTGGCACTGAGTTTTCCTGGAATCCCCTGGTGCCATAGATACACTTTTTTTCCGTCTCATAAAGTGACTCTTTAGTACAAAGCTAACACAAAATCCCTTCACAAGGGGAAATTTGCCATCTTTCCTAGAATGAAGCCTCTGAAATGTTTTACTAGAAATTAGTTTACTGGAAAATTTCAGTCACTAAGACAAAGAAAGAGAGCAGAAAACTATGCGTGTTGGTTGTCTTGAAAGTTGTGAGCTTTGCTCCCCTGTGGGAACTGGTGATAATAGAACTCTGGTCAATTGTGTTTTCCAACCATGGCTGCAGCAATAGCTCCATACCACAGGCTCATCTACCTTGCCACTCCCCAATCAAGAGATGGCAGCCATGTCCCTCCCCGTTTAACTTACTCATGACCAGTAGAATGTGGTGGAAACAATGCTGTGTGATTTCCAAGGCTGGAGCATAAGAGGCCGTGAAGCTTCTGCCTTGTCCTCTGGGCACTGGTGTGTGGAGCCCCACACCACCGTGTAACAAGTCCAACCCAGGCCGCCATGCTGTGAGGAAGCCACGTCAGGTGGAGGGTCTATGCTTAGACTCAGTGGGCTTAGTCTCTGTGTCCTTCCAGCCCAGGCACCACACATGTGAGGAAACATGCTTCAGATGAGTCCACCCCAACTGCCGTGCCACCCCCAGTCTTTGGGGTTTCCCAATCCAGACCCCAGACACCTTGGAGCATGAACAAGCTGTCCCTGCTGTGCCCTTTCCCAATTCCTGACCCACAGAATCCATGAGCAGAAAGCAATGGTGGTTGTGTGTTATGCCACCAACTTTGGGCTGCTTTGCTACATAGTAGTACTCAATAAAACCACAGTTCACACACTTAAAATTCACCGTGTGCTAGCACTCTTCTACGTGCGTTACATATATTAACGTAGTTAATCTCCTCAATAATCTTATGAGGTAGGACCATTATTACCTCCATTGACAATGCAAACATTCTATCCAGCACTGCATGATCAAGGTGAAGCAGAAGCAAGTGGTGCATTTGTGTTTTTATTTGAGAGGTGGGAAATTGAAATATCACCTACAGACCACATTTTGGCATTTCGATCCTTTGCAAAATTAACACTTTTTAGTATTTTTGTGTATTCATGCAATACACAAATATACCCTCATTGTACAAAGCATCAGACAACTGCTAGGCACCATTTCAGATCCTCTTGGCCCCAATAGTGTCTCACTACAATTGCTGCTGCTGCTGCCACCAATTCTTTGTGGGTTTGGACTCCCTTCCACCGATGCAACTCACAGAGCCTCCCTGAAGCCCATGCCTCTTACCTGCTGTGCTGTCTTCCCGTTGACTCCACTGCAGAAGTCCACTCAGCACCCTCACTCATGCAACCCAGAAGGGCCAGAAAAGTTAACACACCAGAGGCCAGTGGGGAAGGGTGGATATGTTCTTCCCCCTTTTCTCCACTACTCCTGACAATCCTGGGACTCAGCTCTTTAGACAGCTTCTTGCTGAGGGGTCCCAGGGGGTTAAACAAACAGTCACACTTGTAAATAGTCAATTCAGTAACATCTCTGTACAGTCCCCCCTCTTCCCTGCCTCACAACCATCACCCTCATCCCTGCTCCCTGGGCTTGTGCTTCCAAATAGCAGATAAGCCTGCGCTCTGGGGAACCCAGATGACTTCACTTACTGTCCAAGCAGGATTCAGGTGACCTGAGCAATATGGGAAATCTTCCCTCATAAACCATCCCAGCTCTTCCCCCCACACCCCACTCCCTCTCCAGAGGAAACCACTGTCAATAGTTTTCTGTACATCCTTCCGGTCTCCTCTCTATACATATACATATACATACATGCATACATATGTATATATAAATAATGTTTTCATATACATAAATATATATATCTTTTTAAATTTACATATATAAAATCTACTATTAGCCCGATTCTGAGTGTTTTGGGGTTTGGGGTTTTTTTTAATTGAAGTATAATTGATTTACAATGTTGTGTTAGCTTCAGGTGTACAGCAAAGTGATTCAGATATATATATACACACACACACACACACGCACACACATATACACATATATATTTTCTTTTCCAGATTCCTTTCCCTTATAGGTTATTACAAAATATTGAGTATAAGGGCTTCCCTGGTGGCGCAGTGGTTGAGAGTCCGCCTGCCGATGCAGGGACACGGGTTCGTGCCCCGGTCCGGGAAGATCCCACATGCTGTGGAGCAGCTGGGCCCGTGAGCCATGGCCGCTGAACCTGCGCGTCAGGAGCCTGGGCTCTGCAATGGGAGAGGCCACAACAGTGAGAGGCCCGCGTACCGCAAAAAAAAATAATAATAAAATATTGAGTATAGTTCCCTGTGCTATACGGTAGGTCCTTGTTGGTTATCTATACATAGTTGTATGTATGTGTTAATCCCAAACTCCTAATTTATCCCTCCTCCCCTTTCCCCTTTCGTAACCATAAGTTTGTTCTCTGTGTCTGTGGGTCTGTTTCTGTTTTGTATCTTTTTTTTAGATTCCACATACAAGTGATATCATATGATATTTGTCTTTGTCTGGCTTACCTGACTTAGTATGATAATCTCTAGGTCCATCCATGTTGCTGCAAATGGCATTATCTCATTCTTTCTTATGGCTGAGTAGTGTTCCATTGTATATACACACCACATCTTCTTTATCCATTCATCTATCGATGGACATTTAGGCTGCTTCCGTGTCTTGGCTATATTGTAAATAGTGCTGCTATGAACATTGGGACACATGTGTCTTTTCGAATTAGTGTTCTCCAGATTTACGCCCAGGAATAGGATTGTTGGATCATATGGTACCTCTATGTTTAGTTTCTTAAGGAACCTCCATACTGTTCTCCATAGTGGCTGCACCAATTTACATTCCCACCAACAGTGTAGGAGGGTTTCCTTCTCTCCACACCCTCTCCACCATTTATTGTTTGTAGACTTTTTAATGATGGCCATTCTGACCAGGGTGAGGTGATACCTCATTGTAGTTTTGATTTGCATTTCTCTAATAATTAACAATGTTGAGCATCTTTTCATGTGCCTTTTGACCATTCTGTATGTCTTATTTGGAGAAATGTCTATTTAGATCTTCTGCCCATTTTTTGATTAGGTTGTTTTTTTGTTTTTTGTATTGAGCTGTATGAGCTGTTGAGTGTTTTATTTTGTTTTTACTTATCAATATATCTTGGATATCTTCCCATGACATTTATTTTTGCCAAAGAATGATTCATACATATAGCTATCAATTCTGCATGTACTTTGTTGTTTCCTATGCAAAGGGTTTACTCCTGTGTGAGGGCATCAGTTAGCAAAATGAGTGAAGGAACAAGGGCAAAAACAGAATTTATAAGAGATGGGAAGACCACAAAACTTACAATGGATCTTATTTGCACATTTCTGTGGGAAAATTTTTTAGCTGGCAAAGGCGCATCCTGCCCAGAGTGATTCCGTAGTTGAACAGACCAACCAGACACGTGAATGCAATTTTAGTGGTTTCACAGATTATCTAGAAAACCCTGGAGCGAGATGGTGGAGCTTCACAGTAGCTGACTCCAGGGAACATCACCCAGGTTGTCCTATATCACCTCCACCTGCTCCGCCAGGTCTGTGACATTCACCAGGGCAGAATTCGTCCAACGTTAAGCAACTCAGAAGTGCTTGGTCAAAGTGCCCTCATCCCGCCCTCCCTCTGTGGGGACCCCCATCCCCCATGGAGCTGGCAGTGACCCCAAGAGAGGGGTGAGCTCGAAAAGACTGTCCACACGCCTGCTCAGGAAGCCTACACTGTTGTTGAATCCCTGGCTCCCGCCCTACACGTGGCTTCACAGGCAGAAGCAGCAAAGCATCCTTGTAAAATCCAGGCTTGCAGAGGCTTATAAAAACAGCACTGTCTGGGAAACCTCCCGGGTAGATGGGGGGAGATCTTTGGGTTCTCCCCTCCTCAGCTTCCTTAGAATTTCAACCTCTCAGCCTCCACCGGAATAAGGAGCCCCCAAGCATGGCTTTTCCTGCACGCTTGTGGAACACAGGGAATTTCCCATCGTGTACATGGTTCTCTCTCTCTCTCACACACACACACACACACACACCCGGGCATCATACGTTCTGAGGAGTGACGTGGAAGGACCAGGATAAAGGACAAGACTGACCCCATCCCCAGCCTCCTAGGATGTAAGTATAATTTCCTGTCACAGGGCAGGGCTTCTAGAACTTTAACCTGTACATGAATCCCAGGGAGATCTTGTTAAGGGCTAGTTGCGACTTAGCGGGCCTGGGTGGGACCAGCAAGGCTACGTGTCTAACAAGCCCCCAGGTGTTGCTAATGCTGGTCCGGGGACCACATCTTTTTTTTTTTTTTTTGAGTTTAACTATGTCCATACTGATTTTCTGCCTGCTGGATCTGTCTATTTGTGAGAGAGGGGTGTTGAAGCCACCAACTATGATAGTGGATTCATCTATTTCTCCTCACAGTTCTATCAGTTTTTGCCTCATAGCATCTGAGCTCTATTGTGAGGTACATAGATGTTAAGAATTGTTATGTGTTCTTGCAGAATTGACTCCTATCTTGTTATGTGATGCAGGGACTGCATCTTGAGCAGCAAGGTCATGTGCAGGGCATCTCTGGAACTGGAGTGCATGGCCTAGGAGGTTATGGCCAACAGCCCCAGAAGGTAGATAGGTCTGGCCTCCGACCTTGTCGGCACCAGCTTTGAGTGACCTGTCACCCTTCCCCTCCCCTCGCTATGGTCCCACGCCCAGCAGTCAGAACCCCTCCACCTCAGCTCTCCAAAGCACTCAGCCCAGGGCTTTCCTTCCATTTTATCACACCAGAGGCTGAGTCCTTGCCTCAGAAGAGCCATAACAAACTAACCACGTGACTTGGACAAGTCACTAAACTGATTGGAGGGATGTCCTCCCCTTTCAAATGGGTAGTGATAACACTTGTATATTTATCCATCCATTCGACAGGTATTTACAGACATTCACACGGGCCAGGCCCTCCCGTGACAGATCTCCCAGACTTTGTGAAGCTCAGAGAAGATGTGTATGAAACTACATAAAAGCAAAAAGTACTTTTAAGGCTTCCCTGGTGGTGCAGTGGTTGAGAGTCCACCTGCCGATGCTGGGGATGCAGGTTCTTGCCCCGGTCCGGGAAGATCCCACATGCCGCGAAGCGGCTGGGCCCATAAGCCATGACCGCTGAGCCTGCACGTCCGGAGCCTGTGCTCCACAGCAGTGAGAGGCCCGCATACCGCAAAAAAAAAAAAAAAAGTACTTTTACCCAAAGCGTGGTCACAAATGTTTATAGCAGCCTTATTCTTAAAAGCCAAACACTGGAAACAACGCTGATGTCCAAAACTAAGTGAATGGATAATCAAATAATGGTATATCCACACAATGGAATACTACTCAGCAAAAAAAATACAAATCATTAATGACATACACAGGGACATAGATGAATCTTAAACACATTATTCTGAGCAAAAAAAAAGTCAGACACAAAAGAATACAAACTGTGATTCTGTATTTCTAAAACTCTAGGAAAGAGAAAACTAACACATAATGACAGAAAGCAGGTCAGGGCTTGTTTGGAGTTGAAGGGGTGGGAGGTTGATTTGGGGTGGGCTATGTGGAACTTTTGGGAGTGATGGTGTTTACATGGGGTAAATAATTTGTCAAAATTGAAATGTGCACTTTAAACATGTGCATTTTATTATTTGTAAATTGTACTAAAAATAAAACTGCTTTATAATCTGTAAAAAAATAGGAAGGACTGCATAAATATTAATTATTATTATTTTTATTATTATTATTACCTTTTAAAGTTGCTAGCCAAGCAATGGTAATTTGTTATCTCACTCAACACATTTTTTATTTTTTTAATTTTATTGAAGTATAGTTGGTTTACAATGTTGTGTTAATTTCTGCTCTACAGCAAAGTGATTCAGTTATACATATATATGTATATTCTTTTTCATATTCTTTTCCCTTATGGTTTATTACAGGATATTGAATATACTTCCCTGTGCTATAGAGTAGGACCTTGTTGTTTATCTATTCTATATATAATAGTTTGCATCTGCTAATCCCAAACTCCAAATCCATTCCTCCCCCACCCCACCCCCGCTTGGCAACCACAAGTCTGTTCTCTATATCTGTGAGTCTGTTTCATAGATAAGTTCATTTGTGTCATATTTTAGATTCCACATATAAGTGATATCATATGGCATTTGTCTTTCTCTTGCTGACTTACTTCACTTAGTATGATAATGTCTAGGTCCATCCATGTTGCTGCAAATGGCAGTATTTCATGCTTTTTTATAGCTGAGTAATATTCTACTGTGTATATGACACATCTTTATCTGTTCATCTGTCGATGGGCATTTAGGTTGCTTCTATGTCTTGGCTATTGTAAATAGTGGAGCTATAAACACTGGGGTGCATGTATGTTTTCAAATCAGAGTTTTGTCTGGATATATGCCCAGGAGCAACACATTTTTTAAATTCCATGGGCCAGGCACTGGGAGTTTTAGGAAATGGACAAAACAGTTTACCTAGTAGAACGAGAAAGACCCACACCCACAGTTTGAACACCAACTAATAATTGTTAAGAAAGAGATTTGTCAGGAACTGGGAGGCCCAGAGGAGCAACATCAAAATCAGCCCAGGGCTTCCCTGGTGGTGCAGTGGTTGAGAGTCTGCCTGCCGATGCAGAGGACACGGGTTCGTGACCCGGTCTGGGAAGATCCCACGTGCCACGGAGCAGGTGGGCCTGTGAGCCATGGCCGCTGAGCCTGCGCATCCGGAGCCTGTACTCCGCAACGGGAGAGGCCACAACAGTGAGAGGCCCGCGTACTGCCAAAAAAAAAAAAAAAGAAAGAAAAATCAGCCCAGGGTAGTCTCACGTCATTTCCCAGAGGAAGGGATGCTTGAGTCAAGTCCCAAAGGTGGAATAAAAGCAAATAGGAGAGGAAGAGAGGATGACTCAGGCTCAGCTAGAGGCCGGAGCATTAAGCCCTGGGCATGGGGAGGACTGTGACCCCTTGGGTCTGGCTGTGGGGAAGTGGTGGCCATGAGACCTGAGAGCCATGCTTCCTACACTTGGGCTGAATCAGGATCACCCGGAGGAGGGAGCCTGCTCATACCCAGATTGCTGGGCCCAACCCCAGGGTTTCTGATTCTGTGGGTCTGGGTAGGGTCTGGAATGTGCATTTCTGACAGATTCCCAAGTGATGCTGATTCTTCTGGCCCAGAGGCCACATTTAGTGAAGCACCATTCTAGATTTGAAAGGAGGCATGGGAAACTCAAGTCTGTTCTCAGCCAAGACCCTTGAACGTGGCCCATGACCTTGAAATTCCAGCACTCAGGGACTCAGCACATTGTGTTGATGGTACTGAGACGGGGTGAGTTGATTTCCTTCCCTGCCGTCCTGCCTCTGCCGTGTGGGTCTGTGTCCTTGAAGTGTCTTTCCTTCCTAATCGCTTCTTCTAAGACTCTTCAGGGTACTTTGCTTTTGATCCTGCGATGCGTCTGACCAAGCTTCACCATCTCCCACACTTGTAAGGAGACGGAGCTTTGATGAGTCACCTGTGTGCAGGTGAGTATCCCCGAGGTGCTCCCATACCCCCTCCAGACCCCATCCCTGATGCCTCAGGCCCCCACTTCTTACAGAAACTGTCAACCCCAGTGACCCCCTTCCCTTCCCATGTAATGGGAAAATGAAATAACTTCCCTACCCACAAACACTGCCTATGACTTCCCACGTGTGAAAAGCAAAACCAACTGTTTGTCCTTGGTTTCTTGGTAATATTGGCTCCCTTACTCTGATAAGGGACCAATTTTTCGTGTCACTGACAGACTGGGGACATTAAAATTAGAAACTGATGGAATTCCCTGGCGGTCCAGTGGTTAGGACTCTGCAATTTCACTGCCGTGGACCAGGGTTCAATCCCTGGTTGGGGAGCTAAGATCCCACATGCCACACCGCGTGGACAAAAAAAAAAAAATTTAGAGGGAGAAGGTTCTAGTGAACGAGAACACAGATAAGTTTTGTTTTCTAACAGATATAATAACTTTGGTCCATTTGAAAAATGTTAGGTCCAACTATATAAAACTACCATGGTGGAAGACCAAAACACTCAGTTATTTGCAATTTCATATGGTTCAACATAACTATGTATTCTAGTTATATTAAATATATAAAATTCTATATACATCTTAATTTTTTATGAATATTAAATATATATCCAAGGTTATGCCCTAATTTCACATGTCTTAACTATATATTTTAATGGATATTACATATTAATTATACATCTAATTTTAAAGGTATTTTAGCTGTGTATTCTATTATATAATCCTTCTATATGTACAAATCATATATATTTTAATCACATATATGTTACTTAAATATATGTATATATACATCTAATTATGTATCTTCTAATTCTAAACTCCCGTATTATATATGCACGTGTGTGTATGTGTAGATAAAGACATATACAGCAGGATATATGTAAAATTATGATATATTTATATCATTGAGGTTACGTGCGCACTGTCACAGCAGATGGAATTCAGTCTGGCCAGTAAGGAAGATCAGGACTGATGTTCACTTTGTTTGCATGGCAGGCGCTTGTGGATTTCTGGGAGCACAGCACCACTGTGTGTCTCCTTGCAGAGCTACATGTGAGTATCAGCGTGTTGCCCTGGGGAGGACTTGGGGTCCCTTGTTTATTCATCTAATAAACGTTTATTGACCACCTGTCATGAACCTCGCAGTGGGATAGACTCAAAGCAGGGGTTTTCCAGTCTGAAGCCTCCCAGGGACTCTCAGGGCACATTAGCTCCACCCACCCTCAGGCAAAAGATGTCAGTGAGAAGCATGCTGGTTGGAGGACGGGAGTTAGAGAGTGCACATCCCACAGAGCTGGGGCAGCGCGGCTCAGCCCTAGACAGTTGCTCCAAGAAGGGAATATGGGCCTAGAATGTTTTTTCCAAGAAAAACCAGAAATTCAAGTGTTGGTTTGAAAATCTCTGGTTTTTAGATAACAACTAATTCTAATTATTTCTAAATACCATGAGCGACATCAGGCATCCGTGGACTACATTAAGCTCACACCCTGCCGGGTTTGAACCCTTGGTTTGTGCTTTCTTTAACCCTTCCCATCATTCTAAGGTGTCTCACCAATGAGAGGAGGCAAATGCTGATCCCTGAGATGCAGTGGTGAGCAAGACAGACACAGCCCTCCTCTCATGAGGCTACAAAAGTGGCAATTTTCCCAAACTCCTGATTTATCCCTTGGGATTGACATATACATATTACTTTGTATAAAATAGATAACCAACAAGGACCTACCGTATAGCACAAGGAACTATACTCAATATCTTGTAATAATCTATAAGGGAAAAGAATCTGAAAAATAATACACACACACACACACACACACACACACACACACACATATATATGATCACTTTGCTGTACACCTGAAACTAACACGACATTGTAAATCAACTATACTTCAGTAAAAGATAAAATAAAATACTAATGATTTACTTAAAGTTATCATCAATAAACAAAACCTTAATGTGAACAGAAAAAAAGTGACAGTTTCCTAATATCTACATTAATGAGAGAATTTTCTAGACTTGGAAAAAGCATACCCACTGACCTTGCTCTAGAACTACCTGTCAGTCTGCCAGTCCTGAATTCTTGCAAGCCACAGAACAGAGACTAGGTGATAAAGGGGAGCTAACAAAAGAGTTCTTACAAAAAAGCTAAGCATCTCCTTAATCATGTTTAACCATCCCAGGTGAGTGTTAAGTTGATAAAGGAAAAAGTGCACAAAACTAGAGATCAACCATACCCCACAGTGTTGGTGGCTTGGCTACCCACTGACTGGGACTAGATCAGGAGAACTAAAAAATCTAAATTAGAACCCACTGGAATGACTAAAATTAATAGGCTGACAATATGAAGTGTCAGTGAGAATGTGGAGCAACTGGAACT
The DNA here is from genome assembly GCF_000442215.2 of Lipotes vexillifer. NCBI lineage: Eukaryota > Metazoa > Chordata > Mammalia > Artiodactyla > Lipotidae > Lipotes > Lipotes vexillifer. Next base: position 6,860,617 of record NW_006798629.1, on the reverse strand, counting down.
CACACGTGGCTTGTGGGTATGTAAATTACTACAACCGCTTTGGAAAAATGTTTTTAAAACTGATCATATGCATTCCTTCTGATTCAGCAATTCCCTTCCCAGGTATATACCCAGGAGAAATAGTGCTTGTGTCCACTAAAAGCTAGGTAGAAAATGTACCTAGCAACTTTATTCACAATAGCACAAAACTGGAAACAACCAAATGTTCATCAAGAATGGAATAGATGGGAGTTCCCTGCTGGTCCAGTGGTTAGGACTCTGAGCTTTCACTGCCAGAGCCCAGGTTCAATCGCTGGTCAGGGAACTGAGATCCCACAAGCCACGCGACACAGCCACAAGAATGAAATGGATTAATAATAAATTATGCCAGGGGTTTCCCTGGTGGCGCAGTGGTTGAGAGTCTGCCTGCCAATGCAGAGGACACAGGTTCGTGCCCCGGTCCGGGAAGATCCCACATGCCGCGGAGCGGCTGGGCCCATGAGCCATGGCCGCTGAGCCTGCGCGTCCGGAGCCTGTGCTCCGCAACGGGAGAGGCCACAACAGTGAGAGGCCCGCATACCGCAAAAAAAAATAAAAATAATAAATAAATAAATAAATTATGCCATTACACAAATGAATATCATATGGTAGTTTTAAAGGAATAAACCATTGATACTGTACACTCAAAAATATAGATAAATCTGAAAGATATAATGATGAGTTTAAAAAAACAGACTAAAAGAGCACATAACTACATGACTCCAACAGCATGAAATTAAAGAACAGGTAAAACTCATCTAAAATGAACCAAGTTAGAATAGTTGTCGTTTCTGGGTGAAGGGAGATACTGCCTAAGAGGTGACCAAATGGAGTCTTCTAGGATGTTGAAGATGTTTTCTATTTTAATTTGGGTGCAGTTAAATGGGTGCACACAAATGTAAACATTTATTGAGTTATACACAAAAGACTGGTGCACTTTTCTAAATGATTATTATAACTAAATTTTTTAAAGATTAAGCAAATTAGAATCCTTAGGGCATATGTAATTTGGATCTGGATATACTAGCAAAAGATTGGCTATTATTAAATTTTTTATGAAATTGTTCAGACTATTGACCCTTATAGCAATCCCTGGAAATTGAGGGAGGGGATCTTGGAAAGTGATACATATATATTTATAGTATATCACTTTCCAAGGGGTTATGAATGTTCATTGTATATCACTTTCCAAGGTGTATGTGTGTGTGCATGCTTCATGTTTAAAAAAAACAAAAACAAAACAAAACAGAAAAAAACCAATAATTTGGCGAACACAGAGATGTTCTGCTCAGAACGACAAGAAAGAACTCAGTGCCCAGCTGAGAAGTGTGGTTAGCCCCTAGCCTCCAGGTGTTAACCCCGTCACATCTGCTTCAGCTCTCAGTGGAGGGCATGCTCTTCTTGGAAAAGCCCCCAACCAATAACCAAGCAAGGCAGCAATACAAGGCCTGGCCATCTGTGCCCAAAGTGGCACACATCTCCAGAGCAGTATTTGCTCGGTGTCTCCATTAGATTGGAAGAGACTTTGTCAGGTCTACATGGCAGGCTGATGGCTCCCCTTCCCAATCTTTCTTCCTCCCATTCTCTTTCACAAACGTTCCAAGTAAGACTCCTTTTTGTCCATTTCAACTGACTTCATCTGATTCCCTGAGAACCCAAAATGTGACATATGAACAGAATATCACCAAGACGTTGCCTGCAAAGCAAATGTTACAGTCTGAAATGCACTAATGGAATGTCTTAGGATAATGCTGCTAACAGAAATATAATATTAGCCATGTCGATGGAAATAATCAATAAGCAATCTATAATAGGAATAGAAAAGAGTTTTCTTTGAGCCAAACTGAGGACTACAGCCTGGAATACAACCTCTCAAATAACTCTGAGGAACTGCTCCAGAGAAGCACGGTTTTCAGCACAGTTTTATACCTTGTCAGAAAAAGAACGTCAAACAAGTCAGGAGTACATACCTTCAATGTTGAAAAACAAAACGGACCAGCACATACATAGTCAGCGTGTCCTTGGCACCTGGGAAGGGAGTCTTATCATCAAAGGAGGACCAGCATTGGAGTTCCAGGAAGGGAGGCATTTAATCTTTATTTTTAACATAGACATTCTTTACTTCTGGTCAATGCACACTTTTCTTTAAAAATTAAAGAAGGTGTATAATGTATGTTTGATAGGCTACACACAGGCTGTTCTAGTTAGCATAAAATGCTAGTTAAATCATGTATAAGCCAGAATGACTTCCCCAGACCTCAATGTGTGAAAATTTCTTTCATCAGCCACCTGTGTAATTTTAAATTTTCTAGTAGAAATATCGTTCCATAGAACAAATATTTAGAAAGGAAACCAAACAGGTGAAACTGATTTTTAAAATGTATTTTATTGAATCCAATATATTTTAAATATCATTTCAACATGTAATCAACATAAAAGATAATGAGATGCTTTATGCTCTCTTTAGTACTAGTCTTTGAGGTCTGGTATAAGTTTTATACTGCAGCACATCTCAGTTTGGACCAGACATATTGCAAGTGTTCCAAGGAGGAGAGGCCTGCCAAAAATAGAGAAATTGAGGAGCCTTGGTGGCAAAGGAAAAGAGTGGAAATGGCATTTGTATTTATTGCATGAATTAATACGATTGTTTCCTTCCGAGGTTCTGACTAGGTAGCTTCACCCCAACAGCCCTTCTCTTTTTCACTTCTGTGAGGTAGAACACCCCTCCTTTTCATCATTTTCAGATCTCAAACCTTAGTTTGTTTCCTCAGACTCGAAGATTTGGGCACTCGACATGTTGTTGTCACCAGGCAGAGTCACAGATGACATTACTACCTCCGTGGATACCCCAGCCAGTGTTCTCTGAGGGTAGCCTAATGTTGCCCCGTGGGAGGATGTAGTCATGGGCCTCTTTGGGGATCTTAAAAATTATGGACTATTTTTCAGGGAAAATGTTTATCAACAAAATTTGCATCTAATTTCATGGTATTCACAATACTCCTGAAGCGGTCTATGGACTCCAGGTTAAGAGGGTCTGTTCTTTAGTTTATTATTTCTTCCATAGAACAAAGTCCAAGTTCCTTTACATACCATGTGAGGCCTTCTGTGATCCAATACCTGCCACTGGCCTCATCTGCTGCTTCTCATTTGCACTGTTCACAAGGGCTCTGTCCATTCTGAAATTACCTTAGCTCGTTCTGCTGTTTAACTCGTCTGCACATTTGTACATCCTGTTCTCTCTACTTAGAACCCTTCCTTGCTCCCCAGGTGGACTCCTCTGCAGCTCAAATGTCAATTTGGAAAAATGTTCCCTGACTCACCCTCTTCCCATCAATAAGTCAATAATTTCTGCTGTGCATTTGCTCGCATGTGATGCTTCTAGCCTCGCATTTGGTACTTTGCGATACAACTGTTTGCTTAAATGTCTGTCTTCTTCCACAAAACTGTGAAACTACACCTTCAGGGTAGAGACTCTGTTTTCCACATTGTACCCCTATCACCTTGCATAGTATCTGGAATATAATTAATGTTCAACTGATGTTGATAAAATACTGTTTACAGAAATGGTTTTCTAACCTTTAGAAATAGCTTAAACAGTGAGATGGTGGCAGATACATATGAATTTTATATATTAATTCTTATACTAAGGATATTTGTTTGGGCCTTGAAGTAAACTTGATTTCCCAGAAAGTTTAAATGTGAGAAGAAAAAACATTTTTCTCTGCCTATACTTTCCCCTTCATTTTACAGGAGAAACATTGAGTGAATTCTGGACAGTTCTTTTAAAAAAATCAAGTCAACAAATGTTAAAGGAACACCACCTCCAATGAGAGCACTTTTTCCTCTACTATCTAGTTCCTTCCTGAAAAGCCTTGTAAAAGTCCACAGCCATGTGACACGCCAGGACACAGGGAGACGGGAGAAAAAAATGGAAATGCTCAGTACGTCAGGAACTAGCTGATGACTCACTGACATGAAGAATTTTGTTAGCATATCAAAAGCAGGTAATTTTGTCCTCATTAGGTTTGTCCTACTTTGACGTTAGTCATAGTGTACAGTGTTGCTATTATGTAATTTGAAATTATATTATCCTATAGTCAAAATCTGAAATAAACTGATAAAATTTGTTACTTTTTAAAAATTTATTTTATTGAAGTATAGCTGATTTACAATGTGTTAATTTCTGCTATACAGCAAAGTGATTCAGTTTCATTCATATATATATATATATATATATACACACACACAGACACACACACACAGACACACACACACACACACACACACACATATTCTTTTTCACAGTCTTTTCCATTATGGTTTATCACAGGATAATGAATACAGTTGCCTGTGCTATACAGTAGAACCTTGTTGTTTATCCATTCTATATATGATAGTTTGCATTTGCTAATCCCAAACTCCCAGTCCATCCCTCTGCCACACACCCTATCCCTTGGCAACCACAAGTCTGTTCTCTTTGTCTGTGAGTCTGTTTCTGTTTCGTAGATAAGTTCACTTGTGTCGTATTTTAGATTCTACATATAAATGATATCATATGATATTTCTCTTTCTCTGACTTACTTCACTCAGTATGATAATCTCTAGGTCCATCCATGTTGCTGCAAATGGCATTATTTCATTCTTTTTAATGGCTGGGTAATATTCCATTGTATATATGTACCACATCTTCTTTATCCATTCCTCTGTCGATGGACATTTAGGCGGCTTCCACATCTCGGCTATTGTAACTAGTGTTGCTATTGAAACTGCTAGGTAGCATTTCAGGGGGCCTCTGAGGAGTTCCAGTCCTTTGTCTCAGTGCAGAAAGAATTCAGCAAGAGGCAAAGCGATAGATAAGAAATGATTTATTAGAACAGGATGCTTGTGGGATGTACAAGCAGGCGGGCGAGAGGGTGCCACGCCCTGAGAACTTAGTGAGCTACAGTTTTATAATCAAAGGAAAAGAGGGGAGGGGGAAAAGACCACCTTCTTCCTCAGTCTTGAGTAGATGTCACGCTTCCATCATCAGCTTCTCCTCCACATCAGGTGGGGGAGTTTTCTTGTCCTTACATGGTCAAGCCCAGTCTGTCATGGCACAATGGAAATGAGCAAAAAGGCGGTAACATACGCTAAAAATGGTAAATCATCTCAGGGTTTAGTATAACATCACCCTTTCCTTACACTTTTGTCGTTAGTGCATGCAGAGCAGTGTGTCCTAGGAATCATTAACTTACTGAGCTCACTGGGCAGGATGTGGGTCTCATGCCACTATTGTTTTATTGTTTTGGGACATGTCTCATGCTTCTGTTGCATGGAAGCAAGCCTGCTTGGTTTTGTGCTTAAGCAAACCTGCTTTCTTGTGTGATCATTAACTTATAGGGGACTCCCATACTTTTTTCTTTACTTACAATCCCCTAGTGGGATTAACTATTAAATCACCTATTTTGTCCCTTTACTCTGTCCCTATCACTATGAACATAGGGGTGCATGTATCTTTTTTAATTATAGTTTTGTCCAGATATATGCTCAGGAGTGGGATTGCTGGATCATATGGCAACTCTATTTTTAGTTTTTGAGGAACCTCCATACTGTTCTCCATAGTGGCTGCACCAATTTACATTCCCACCAACAGTGTAGGAGGGTTCCCTTTTCTCCACACCCTCTCCAGCATTTGTTATAAAATTTGTTACTTCTAATACTCTGTAGTATGCATTCCTTCTAGACATGATACATGTTTCTGGCAAACCTGGTATTCTGCAAAATTAAGCACTGAAGGCTTATGGGGAAACACTCACAGGAAAGGCCTGTGAGTAGGTCACTCAGAACATAAACAACTGTGTCACCACAGCCCTAACAAAAGAGATCATTGTTACCTTGAAATAATCATCTTGGCAGGTTTCCCTGGATGTCTAGAGACTGCCTCAGAGGATACTTGTAAATGCACGAAAACACCATGTGGGAATCCTGGATGGCATTCTGAGACAAGCAGGTGGAATCTCCATTCTCTCTGAGCCAGTGGCTTCTCTTACTTAGGGCCAGCACAGGAAGAGGTACAACCCACCAAGTAGTGTGTAAATCCTGCAGGTGTTCATTGTCAATTTGTTTAAAATGGAGCTGAAGAGGCTCCTGGCTGGGTGGTAGCCATCTGAGAGCTTTGCCTTTTGTTTCCTGCTTATG
>NW_006798629.1:6851986-6854412 GCF_000442215.2 Lipotes vexillifer | reverse complement strand
TGCTGATGTTTTAAATTCTGCTCGTATTACCTGGTCCCCCATGCCTAGGAAAAATTGTGTATAAACCAACACAACTGCGACCTATTGGATAATAGGAATATCTGCTATAGCAAAACATAATTTCTTTGGAAAAGGGGGGAAACAATCATATTTTCAGTTTCTACTTAATAAACCAGGTTGAGATCATCAGAAAAGTATAAACTTCCTTAATTTGATATCATTACACAGTTCACCTGTGGACGAGGAAGGTCAGCTGCCATATCAGTAAACAAAGGATGTTGTGGCCACCAAGCCGTCAAGCCATCAGCCACTGCAGCCACCCCTGACTGTGCACCCTGAGAGGATTCAGGATGGAGAAAAGCAGGATACTGGTCCCAGGCAGCTGAGATGCATATCAAAGGAATGATTTCAATGAGCCCAGACTCTTGCATCTTCCCACACGTAGAAAAGCACTAAACTAATAAACTTGAGATGTCTGTTTTTTCTTTAATTCACAGTAATCTTTTGATGTTCCAACTACCTGTGTGTTGTTGCAAAAACGCCTATGCATCCTAGCCCCTTCCTTACCTCTGCGGAGCAGTTCCTCAGAGCTATCTGAGAGGCTGTTTCCCAGGCTTAAGTCCTCAAAAAGTCTGTCCAATAAAACATAATTCTCGACTTTTAGGTTGTGCTTTTTTGTTTTCAGTCTACACACCTCTGGGAATTTGTAGAGTGGAAGCACTTTTAAGTGGCTACCCAGAGAGGGATTGTGGATATTATTTTAGACATCAGCCAGATGGATGCTGTAACTACAGAAACAATGAGAATCCCGTCTTCTAGTCCCAAGAAACTTTACCTACTTTACTGGAAACAACGTATTCTTTCTTGGTTCCGGATCCTACAATCAGTTGGCAGAGTTAATTACATTGTATAATAAAAAACATATTTTAATTATGAGATAGAAGTTATTAGGAGGTAGAAACCATACAAGTAATTTGAATAGGGAAATTAAATGTGAAGAAACGCTAGCTCTTAAAAGGAGGTAAACTACTGAAAGGGATTATTTTTAAGGGTTCTCAGTCCTATGGAAGTAGTGTTACCCAAAAACTGGGTTCGCCTCTTGGTGGGTGTTGAGCCAATAGACACAACCAAGCCAAAGAGCAGGAGAAGGAAGGATTTATCATTACTTACAGCAAGTAAGGAGAACACCAGAGACCATTTCCCAAGCAGTGTCTCCATGGACAGCAAAACTGGGGAAGTTTTAAGCTCAGGGTACATGCATATTCACGAGGGGGCTTGAGCAGAGGAGAATTCAGCACAGAATTGGGGCAAAGGTCGACAGAGTCCAAGCTTTAGTGGATTGAAGTCAGGAGGGTCAACGTCATCATACCATCCTCCTCCTGGGTGGGGGCCTGTGTTCCAGCAGGACTCAAAGATATATTATTATGGATATCCCTTGAGAAGGAACTAGGACTCTGCTTTATCACTACACTATTGTTTGACTGCTTTTTTTCTTTGTTCCCTTAAGATCATTAATTACTGAGACCTGTTCAAGGGCAAGCACTGAGGCCAGGCTTAGGACCCAAAATAGCTTAGGCTGAAAGTGTGTTCTCTTATGTCAAGAAAGCCATGCTGGTTCTCTTTCTCTGGGGACCCTCTAATCTATCTACTTACAGTAGCAATTGCAGAAACCAGCTACTGCTTGTAGGGCTGAGAGAATGTGAACGAGGAGGAACTGAGAAATTTAGGCAAGGGCCACATGCCCTGGAAGGCTGAGCTGCAGGTCTCTTTGCAGAGGGTGTGGTTGCACGGGGATGTGCATCCTATCAGAGCAACTTGCTGGAGGACCTGGGTGGAAACTGGTCCATATGAGTAACCTGTCTTCAACCATCATGGCATCAGCTTGATCTCACCATCTACATCAGGTTCAGGTGTAGATGAGACTAGTTGGGTGCAATTCACTGGGTGCTGCTCCTTTAATAAGAGTCCTTTGTATTGGAGAGCTGTTGATTAAAGAGACAAGTAATCGGCTTCCTTCTCCCTCCCCCATCACATCCAACAGACAACAACAAGACAGCTGTAGGATGGTCACTACAGAAAATCCCATTCAAAAGCAGGTGGGGGGGGGGCGGTGGAAAGATGGCGGAGGAGTAAGACGCGGAGATCATCTTCCTCCCCACAAATACACCAGAAATACACCTACATGTGGAACAACTCCTACAGAACACCCACTGAATGCTGGCAGAAGACCTCAGACCTCCCAAAAGGCAAGAAACTCCCCACGTACCTGGGTAGGGCAAAAGAAAAAAATTAATTAAAAACAGAGACAGAAGAATAGGGACGGCACCTGCACCAGTGGGAGGGAGCTGTGAAGGAGGAAAGGTCTCCACACACTAGGAAGCCCCTTCGCGGGCAGAGATTGCGGGAGGCGGAGCGGGGAGCTTCGG
>NW_006798629.1:6850098-6850537 GCF_000442215.2 Lipotes vexillifer | reverse complement strand
TGGGAGCTGAGGCTCGGGTTTCGGTCGGAGCTCAGGGAGAGGACTGGGGTTGGCGGCTTGAACACACCCCGAAGGGGTTAGTGCGCCACGGCTAGACGGGAGGGAGTCCGGGGAAAAGGCTGTACCTGCTGAGGAGGCAAGAGACTTTTTCTTGCCTCTGTGTTTCCTGGTGTGCGAGGAGAGGGGTTTTAAGAGCGCTGCCTAAAGGAGCTCCAGAAACGGGCGCGAGCCGCGGCTAAAAGTGCGGACCCCAGAGACGGGCGGGAGACGCTAAGGAAAGAAATCATAAAAATCAGATCAGAAATAAATGAAAAAGAAATGAAGGAAACGATAGCAAAGATCAATAAAACTAAAAGCTGGTCCTTTGAGAAGATAAACAAAATAGATAAACCATTAGCCAAACTCATCAAGAAAAAAAGGGAGAAGACTCAAATCAATA
>NW_006798629.1:6832101-6850088 GCF_000442215.2 Lipotes vexillifer | reverse complement strand
GGGGGGGGGGGTGCCTCAGTGCTCAAACTTTATATGACTTTCTCTGCTGATGGGAGGGAAATAAAAGTAAATAGGGACAGTTTTCAACATTTGGTGACCGTACTGACATTTGTTTTGAGAGCCATCATGAAAACAGCACTGATAGAAATTGTATTAGATCTTACTGGGCCCTTATCTCACTTCTCAGCATACCTCTTTATTAATACTATGTAGCATTTTTTTTCTTGTTACTAAGATGAAAAATGGAATCAGATCCAGTCATTTGGAATCCTTTGCCTTTTTTTTTTTTTCTTGAAATGAATATAATCTGCATTGTTAAAAGTTTTACTGAAACACTTGGGGCCACTTACTTTTTATAGCAGTAGGAGCACAATTTAATGAAATATAAAATAAAAACAACAAGATGGAATGGGCCAATCAAAAAACTAGCTCTTTAAAAATACAGATAATTCTTACAAAAATTACATCTCAAGCTGCACAAAAATAAAATGAACTCTCAGTAAAAACACCAATTTGCTAACAGCACTTTTGTGGGGGGCAGTATTATCAGTTGGGGTGGAGATTGATTTTATTCTTCATATCTCTCAAAAGTTTCCAAATTTGCTAACAACAAAAATGTCCTGCCACTTTGGTAATCAGAAAAATAAATAAATAAATTTATTTATATAAATTTGGTACAGAGGTCAATTGGACAATTCAGTGTGTCTACTCATAAGAATTCTAGCTCAAGTTACTAAAAATGTTTAGCATTGTTAACTTTTTCAAAGACTGTTTTTAAAAGATGAAAATAGGCCTTACATCTTTGCCATTTGTGTTCAATTAAGTAACAGTTAATGAAACTGTGGAAATAGACTCACACCATGCTTTCTCTAATGGTGGTGGTGGTGGGTATGATGAAAATATTGGTGATGATGATGACATCAAAAAGCGGCTGATTCCTGTAGAGTTAAATGGGGTCAGCTATGTACTCTATTTTACAGGTAAGGAAATGGAAATTTAGATGTTTTTTCAAAGGTATTTATCTTCCCCAGGTCATCTACCACAGATGGAGATGAACCAAAACTCACATCTTCAGATTTCTAGTTAGTTTCTCTCTCCATTACACCATGCTATTATTGTTATATTGTTGTTAATGCTTCTTTGCCTGCCAGAAACTACAGAGATTAGTTTTCGGTGTATTTATTCAAGCCTTTTTAGACTTTAATGTTTTTGTATGCTCATGCATGAACTTAGGTGGTTAGTCCTAGAAAATGAATTTCTTTCTTTCTTTTCACTTGGGGGTAGCACTTGGTAGTAGTAGTTTTCTTTTTAACTTTGATTTGATTGGTTTGAATGAAGACTGGGTTTTTGTATTTGTTTTTTTTAAAAAAAGCTTATTTCAGTCAGCTTAATGGAAAAAAAAACAAACCATGGCTCTGTGTCATTTCATGGAAAATGCTGTTTGAACTTTCCATTTTCAACTAGTTGTGCTATTTTGTAGGCACTATTTATGTGCAGAACTCTGATCCTATTTGTACTGTGAGGTTGAACGTAGTACTTGTATGATGTGGGAGGTGAATGTCATTGACTCTAAGTCACAAAGGCGCTCTGAACAGGAAGGATAAACATAATCAAATTTATTCAGAGAATTTAAGGTCCCCAGATTTTGTTTTTGGAGCAACTGAGAAGAGGGCTAACACAAAATTAATCAATTTTCTATTCTGTAATTCAATTGAATAAATCCTTGTGGTTTGAATGACAAAGTGTAAGCAGTTTAGATAGTAATCTTCACCTTGCTTAATCCTTATTAAAGAATTTGACTTTGGCCAGGATGCATGTCAGGTACCTTCTGTTTTCACTAGCACCTCACAGTTGATTAATTTGCTTCATCCTCAATTTTCTTTTTTGTGTTTATCTTAAGGCAGATTAACTTTGGTCAGATATTCCATTCTTCCCGTGTTAAAATGGACAAACAGTGATTCATTTTCTGCTATTTGTTTTATTTATGAAAATGAGTTTGACCCAAATGTAAATGCACTGTGTGCATATGACTTTCTGGGATACTTTAAACTTCAGCTTCAGGAAAAAAAAAAAAGAACTCAGCCAGATTAAATAAGGGCAAATGAATGATAAGTAAGTGCCTTATATAATGAAAGTACAAAGGACTATTTTCTTTGGAATTGAAAGCTAACTTAGCTGACTTCCCTACCAGTGAGATGACAAACAAACACATTTCCTCCTGCATCTATAGGTGTCACTGTTGAGATGCACTTACTGAAATAAGCTCTATGCAGATCTGAATCTCAGAAAGGGCTTCCAGGATGGATTTTATAGAGTGCTTTTGACTAACTCTTGTAATATATATATTTTTTCATATGAGCATAGTACTTAAGTCTGATTTCCTGGCACAATTAAAGGAACTAATTGAACTAATTGAATGTTCTATTCTTTTGGAGCAAAGAAGTCACTTTGGGCAATGACATATCAGTGCAGAGTGGAGTAAAAGGAATTACTCCTCATATTTTGCCTCAATACTCCTAGATTAGTAATTTGGGGGAAATTAATGTTTTCTTGATTCCTTTTTTTCCCCTTCCCACTGTCAACACACAGCAACTAGAACCTCTGATCTTGTAAGATCTTCTGTGTGCAGGGCTTCACTTCCAGGTGATATGTTTTCTTCATCAAGACACTAATGAGAGAATCAAAACAGTGTTTAACTGATGTCACCGATTTTCTGAAAGGGATTCCTAAGTTAGAACCAGGATAAATTTCAACATATTAGAATTCTAAGAGTTTGACTTTATAAGAGTTTCCTTATCTTTTTTATTCACAAAGTGATTTGAGAATTTGGGGAGATTTCTTGGCAGGGCTAACCTTCAGGAAATTGTTAAGAAGTGATCTGTGTTCTCTGCTTATAAGACTGCTGCTAATTTCCCTATTTTGTCCAAGTTCCCCCTCCTAATCAATATTTGAGTTAATTAAATTATTAAGCAGTTATTGCTGTTCTATTATGCATGTTTCATTTTCCTAGCGGTTAGTGATATACAGAAACATTAGGGACAATCCTTTGCCTTCAAGAATCTCAGCATTTAACAGAAATAAGAGACAAGCAAGTGAAGTGTAAGAAAGAAAGTTAAGTGTTTATTTTGTGTGGAATGTAAAGTGGAGAGCTGTCAAATTTGCTTGGGGATCTGGGAGTGTTTCAGAGAGAAGTTTATTGAGTCAAGTTGAATAGAGTATACTGTGAGGAAAAGGTAGTAAGGAGAAGTAGAAATATTTGATGTGGATGGAGCATGACTTATGAGGGCCACAGGCACAAAACACCAGGTGTGTTAGGGAATAGTGAGTAGCCAGACGTGGCTGAAGATTAAGGATGAGAGTATGGTGGGAGGAGGCAGTGCTCCCATTATGTCCCTTTTGTTGGATGCTCTGAGCTCCTCACTGTGCTTCACCGAAAGAGACTGGCCTCACATACTAGTACCACAGATATTCTTTTTCTCTTCTTTTTCCCAACAAACTTAACTGCTCATGTTCAACTCCTTCAAAACAGAGTAAATAAGTTCATTTGTACCATTTATTTTTAGATTTCACATATAAGCGATATCATACGATATTTGTTCTTCTTTGTCTGACTTACTTCACTCAGTATGACAATCTCTAGGTCCATCCATGTTACTGAAAATAGCATTATTTCATTTTTTTAATGGCTGAGTAATATTCCATTGTATATATTTACCACATCTTCTCTATCCATTCCTAGAGCTACAGATGTAGAAAACAATCTTATGGTTACCAGGGGGGAGAGGGGAGGAGGGATAAATTGGGAGATTGGGGTTGACATACACACACTACTATATATAAAATAGATGACTAATAAGGACCTGCTGTGTAGCACAGGGAACTCTGCTCAGTACTCTGTCATGATCTATATAGAAAAATAATCTAAAAAAGAGTGGATATATGTATATGTATAACTGATTCTATTGGCTGTACAGCAGAAAGTAACACAATATCGTAAATCAACTATACTCCAATAAAAATTAAGCAAAAAACAAAAGCAAAGACCAGAGTAAGACAGGTTTCTTAATGGACAGTTTCTATGTTGAGCTGACACCTATCGTTGGGTTTATTTTAGGTAGTATTTGTTTCAACTACTCTTGGTCTTGGAAGATGAGGAGGTCAAATGGAAGGATTGTGTCGATGGCTTTTCTGTGACTGATGTAGTTAACTAAACTATTTCTGTTACAGATGGTCATTAGATGTCTCTTGCTTTGCACTGAACATTAGCTAGCTCTTTGTGGCTTATATAAAAATAGCCAGTACTTGTATAGTTCTACTGTGTGCCAAACACTATTCTAAATATTTTACATATATTAATTCATTTACTTTTTCTAACCACTCTGTATAGTAGGTAACATTATCATCCCAATTTTATGCATAAAGAAATGAGGTGCAGAGAATTAAAAGACTTGCCCAGTCATACAAGTAATAAATGAAAGAGCTGGGATTAGAACCTGGATAGTTTGGTTAAGGATATATATTATCTAGTAATTGGATATTTCATTAGCTTAATTGCACTATATAATAATTTACTTTTAGTAGTTTTTATTTTATGAGAAATGAGGGATAAGCGTAAATCTTTAATTTGGGTGGATTTATGTAAGAGCAAACAAGAGAGATACATGGTCAGAAAAAGTGCAGTTGGGGGGACTAACAGCTTCTCTGATCAATTCAGAAAAGCTCTCTGGATGATGAGTGATTTCTTTATTCTTGGAGGATGACTAAAACAACAAGCTCTGGAAAGAAAGAGAGAACTTTCTGTCATCTTAGAAATTAGTTTCTAAGCAGCTGCTAGGAGAAATCCCAACTGGATGTATCAGACTCAAGAGGTTTGAAAAATGTACATAGCAAACTCTGAATATTACTATTTTATGTCATGTTTATAGAGTAACAGCAGTATCCTTGGAGCTGTACAGATTCAAAAAGACATCATTCCTGCCCTAAGGGTTTACAGTACAAATAGTCAGACTTGCAATATTTTACCACAACCAAGTGTTTGAGTGTTTCACACCACTTGCCCCTCTCCACTTCTCTCCATTTTTAATTAGCATACACTCCCAGGGCAATTGACACTCCACACTGAATTTACTCAATGCTTTAGTCAGGGGAAAAGCAGAATGTGCCTAAAATATTTTTTCAGCAGTTATAGTACATCAGAAATTATATTTACCAACTTTTATGTATATGGCAATTAGTTGTTCCATTAACTTTCCCTGTAAAGCTGAAATATCCAATCAAGAATTAAAGGGATGAGAAAGAAATGCTAGGAAAATCCATTCACCTGTAAATTCACCACTTGAAGTGCTGGCCATATAGGCATGCACAGTAGGTGATTTAAAAGTTCCTGGCATTTCTTGAGAGTTTGTTATGGATAAGCAGATGTTTCAGTGTGGAAGAAGGAGCTCAAGATTGGTGAGGCTTCAGAAGCCCAGATGCGGGGGCAGTAACTGGCACATCTCTTTGCATATTTTATGTTATTTAATCTTCTCAGCTAATTTGGGGGATAGGTACTATTTTACAATCACGGAATTTGAGTCTCAGAGAGGTAAAATTGTAAGCAGCTCTTTGCAGGAAACGATCCTCAGCAGGAAGCCCCTTTTCTTGTCACTTTAGCAAAGCTATATTGTCACTAACTTTTAAACAAGGCACCCCCATGCTCTACTCATCTATAGCCCAAGCACACCTTTCAAATCTTTTCATCACACAATACCTTGCTAACTTGTTGGGTTTTTCCACAGATCAAAGAAGTAGAAATGAAGAATAAGTAATTAACAGATGACCAGACCTCTTCCCCAGCTTCCCCTTCAGTCATCTCACAAACAAACCGTGTGACCAAACTGCATGAACAAGATAACACCCAGAGGAAGATCCCGAGTTGACAAGATTGCACGCAGCAGGGGATGGCAGTGACTCTGACCCCTTATCTCAATGGTTAACTGAGATTGATCTCGGGTGGCCGTCAGTGGCTTGAAGCAGGATCTCAGTTCCACAACCAGGGATTGAACCCGGGCTGTGACCATGAAAGTGCCAAATCCTAGCCACTAGACTACCAGGGACTAGTAGCTAGGAGTAGGGCCCTGGCTCTTTGTCTGCTTTGAAGAAGGAATTCAGCAAAAAGATGGAAAGCAGCGAAACAAGTAAAGTGTTTATTAGGAGAAAAAATGTATGTGTGGATAGACACACAGGTGGGCTCAGAAAAAGAGCCACGCGCTTTTGGGGTGGATTAAATCACTTATATCGGAGCAGTTCTTCGGAGTTTCCTCTGGTCAATCATCTTGCTTTGTCTGGCTTTGAGTCCATATTTGGTCTGGTTCAGGGTCCTCCCCTGTGTGCACACACATCTTGTAGCCAAGATGGATTCCAGCGTGAGGGTCTCTCGGAAGTTGACAGAATGTATTATGGCCTGGCGCCCCCTCCCTTCTCTGACCCGTGAGGAACCTTTCTGTGCATGTGTAGGGTGGGACGTCTCCTTGACCTCAAGAATGAGAAATATGTGCTCTCTTTATCTTGTATCAAAGCAGGACTCAGATCCTCCTTGATCCTGTCATTATCTTTATCTTGAAGTATCTGTCCACAGGAGACAGATTCCAGCTGCTCAGCCTGGGCCCCATCTATCTCCTGCCTCAATATTACTTCCCTTTTTCCCTTTAAAACTTGCATGTTCGAAAAAACTCTTCAGAGGTGGTTTTTGGGGACACTGAGTCCACTGTCTGCCCAGATTGCTGGCATTCTGATTAAAAGCATTTTTCCTCTCTACCAACATCTGTCACTCTCTTGAGTACTGATTTTTGAGTGGTGAGCAGCCAGACCTGATTCAGTAACACCTGGGCTTCCAATTCCTTATCAGGACTCTCAGGGGGTTGTGTCCTGTAAATTCCAAATTCTGAAACACATCTGGCTCCAAGGATGTGATAAAGGATGGTAGACCTGCACTCATAGACTATAGGAAAAGGACCTGATAAACTCTCACATTGCCTGTTAACGATGGAGCTCTTCAGATAATACTGTTGTTGCTTCTGTTTCCCCACAGTGATCAGTCTCCAGGAAGTGGGATTCCAAGCAGCTCAGAGGCAAGACTGTTCCAGGACCAAACGATCTGTCCCTGAACTGACAGATCATTTCCTGAAACAGCCAGAAGAATAATGAGTACAGTCAAGTGGAGCAGGACAGAGCTTGGTCAACTATCTCATATTCGCCAGGCGCTGTGCTAAAGGCTTTATCTCCTTCAATCTTCCAGAAGCTTAGCGAGGTAGGTATTAACATCCCCCATCTATGTCAGCTCATTTGTCCCCATTTAGATGAGGAAATTGAGGCTTAGAGATGTTAAGCAGTGTGCTCAGGTTTGCAAACTCGAAAATCATAACAAAAATTGTGACGCAACTTTCTCTGTCAATTTTCTTATCTTTGCTATTCTGGTGGAAATGTAAAATTCTGACTTCTCAACTTTGTTCCATGAAAACTGAAAGCGTTAAGACTGCTGTATTGTTACAATGCCAATTTCCTGTTCAGGTATTGTACAATAGATTTGCAAGATGTTACCATTGGGAGAAAATGGGTAAAGGGTACATGGGATTTTTCTGTGTTATTTCTTACAACAGCATATTAATTTAAAATTATCTCAAAGTAAAAGTTTAATTAAAAAAAAAACTAAAACTGCCCTACAAAGATGGTTTCTCCAGACTTCTTTTATACCTTTTTGAGAGATGATGCAGTACTTTGGCAATGCAATGAGAAAACTGAAGGGTGATGTAATAGTGAGGATTTATTTCGTTATTACTTCATTGATTTATGAATTCCATCCTTCTTCTGTTTTCCTGTTATCTTAGTATTTCTTAAGCATAGATTGGAATTATTAATAAAGAAGTAATTTATAGAATGATAAAATAGCAAAATATTATAACACACAGAAAAAGATCCCCAAAGGTTGCTTAGATACTAAAAGGTAGCTGCGATCTATAAAACGATCCAATAGACCCGTACGATAACTGCTAAATAGAATGATAGATTTTAGATAGATGGATGAATAGATAGATAGATAGGTAGATAGATAGTAGATAGGAAATTTTTTTCTTGGTTCCTTGGAACAACTTTAATGAAGAATAAAAGTCATTGGAATATCAGTCCCTACAAATGGTTAAAATTCCTCCAGAAAGCAACTCAGAAACTAAAATTGTGTCTAGTGGTCCTTATGGTGTACTGAGGGTTAAGACAAAATCCAAACGCTTAGCTTGGCCAACAAGGCCCTGCATGGTCAGTGCCTGCCCCCCGACCTCCCTGGCCTCTTTGTGCACCTTGACCCTCTCACGCTCTCTGCACCAGCCACACCAGCCTTCTCCCCAGTCTTGTTCAGTCTTGTCACAGGGCCACTGTACAAGCAGGTCCCTCTATCTGGAGGGACGTCTTTGCTGACCGCCTAGTTAAGGTCAGTTTCTTTTTCATAAGTTCTTACAGGATGGAGTTAATTACCTATGGAGCACTCCCTCCATCTGTAACTATTCATTCACTACTGGATTTTTTTTATTGAGGTCTGTGTCCCCTGGGAGACCAAAAGCCTGTGAGAGGAGGGCTGTTCCCGTTTCCACACACCTCTGCATCCACAGCTGTCAGCAGTCACCCGCATCCTCCCTGAGATCCCTCTAAAATTATGAAGAGAAATAAAGTACAAGCCAGAGGATCAAAATGGCAAGATGTGGGTCCAAGGTACCCTGCAGATCTGCACTGTTGGCGTATAGCGTTTAGAAAAACACTGGAATTTGTGTTCATTTAAAAATCAGAGATTTTCACGCTAAAATTTGAATTTCTGGCTTCTCTTGATTAAAAAAAAAAATTCTGGGCCCACATTCCCTTGAACTTTCTAGAGCTGAGCAGTGGCTGCCCCAGTTAGCAGGGCATCTCTCTTCAACTCAGCTGTCCACCACCAGCCTGCTTCCATTGTCCCCATTTCTTGCCTCAGGGATGGAGCTATAAACCCTATAGAGCCCCAGGGAAGCTTGGGACTGGGAATCACTGTGCTCTTTAGGGATCATGGTAGGTGTTTTAAATAACGGTTCATTGAAAGAATAAATCAGTGACCATAAACATCTGTGTGGTAACCTGCCACTATGCCATACAGCTGCAGTGTCACATGGAAACACATGGTGACAGTGTGCTCTCAGAAATTCACAGATTTATTCACAGATTTATTGTGGCTGGTAATGCTTTGGAGAAAACAGGATGAACTGTCCTACAAACCCTTTTTGTTTGGTTTTTGTTTGCTTTTCAGTTCTTGATATGCTTGTTTGTTTGGTGAGATGGCAATGTAATCCTGTGTTCAAACAAGCACTTTTTCAATTTTTATTGCTAGCCAGACTTCAAATTCAGGACCATATGAGTGTGTGTGTATGTAATTAGGATGCATATAATATTAGGATTATAAAAAATTAGGAGATATGTAAAATTAGGATTATGAAATTTGGATATTAAATATATATTAATAAATTTACAGTGTGTATAAATAAAATGAAGATATGTATATATAGTTAGGATATATTTAAAAATTAGAATAGAGAGACAGAATTAGGGTATCTGTATACATGTGTATATATGATATATATATACACATTCTAATTTTGTATATCTTCTAATAGTGTGTGTGTATATATTTATATATATATTCTAATTTTAGGTATATATTTGATTAATTGAACATATGTAATTTACATATTATATATACTTAAGCTATATATAATATAACCTACTAAATATAATATGTAAATTAAATATATGATCAATTAATATATCATTTATATATAGTTAAGACATGTATAAAATTAAGATACATGTATATAATTGAAATATATATATAATTTAAGATATATATAATTTAAGATATATAATTGGAATATATAGAAGTAAATAGGATATATATACATTTTGGGATATAAAAATAATTAGGAGATACATATGTATATCAGGTTGAACCATAGGAAATTGAAGATTGCAGCAGATATTCAACTGTTTTTGACCTACAAAAATGGCAATTTCATATAGTCAAACCTAATATTCCAAATGGGCCAAAATAATCATATCTGTTGGAAAATAAAACTCATTTTGTACAATCTTCCCTCAGAATACTCTATTGTCTGTTTCTAGTTCCAGTGTCCCCAGTCTGTTAATGATTTGAAAAACTGGTCCCTGATCATACTCGTGAGCAACAAGAAACCAGGATCCAATGACGGTTTTGCTCTTCCCATGTGGGAGGTCACAGGGTGCCATTTGTGGGAAAGAATATTATTTCATTTCTCCATTATAGGCAGACCTCATTAAAGATAGTGTGTTTTTTACTAATTGAAGGTTTGTGGCAACCTTGAGTCGAGCAGCATTTGCTCACTTGGTGTCTCTGTGTCACATTTTGGTAATTCTCACAATATTGCAAATTTTTCATTATTATATTTGTTACTGTGATCTGTGATCAGTGATCTTTTATATTTATTTATTTATTTATTTATAGCTGTGTTGGGTCTTTGTCTCTGTGCGAGGGCTTTGTCTAGTTGCGGCGAGCAGGGGCCACTCTTCATCGCAGTGCGTGGGACCCTCACTATCGCGGCCTCTCTTGTTGCGGAGCACAGGCTCCAGACGCGCAGGCTCAGTAATTGTGGCTCACGGACCTAGCTGCTCTGCGGCATGTGGGATCTTCCCAGACCAGGGCTCGAACCCATGTCCCATGCATTGGCAGGCAGACTCTCAACCACTGAGCCACCAGGGAAGCCCTGTGACCAGTGATCTTTGATGTTACCATTGTTATTGTTTTGGGGTGTCACACACTGTGCCATATCAGATGGCGAGCTTAATCCATAAACGTTGTGTGTGTTCTGACTGGTCTCTATCCCTCTCCCAGGGCCTCCTTATTCCCTGAGACACAATACTGAAATTCGGCCAATTAATAGCCCTGCAATGGCCTCTAAGTGTTCAGGTAAAAGGAAGAGTCACACATCTTCATTTTAAATCCAAAGCTAGACATGATTAAGCTTAGTGAGGAAGGCACGTCAAAAGCCCAGATGGGCTGAAAACTAAGCCTCCTGCGCCAAATTATAGCCAAATTGGTGAAAGCAAAGGAGTTCTTGCAGGAATTTAAAAGTGCTGCTCCAGTGACCACACCAATGATGAGAAGGTGAAAGAGCCTTATGGCTGATATGGAGAGAGTCTGAGTGGTCTGGATAGAAGATCAGACCAGCCACAACATTCCCTTAAGACAAAGCCTAATCCAGAGCAAGGCCCCAACTCTCTTCATTTCTATGAAGGCTGAGAGATGTGAGGTAGCTGCAGAAGAAAAGGTGGAAGCTTAGCAGAGGTTTGTTCGTAAGGTTTAAGGCAAGAAGCCATCTCCATAACATGAAAGTGCAAAGTGAAGCAGCAAGTGCTGATGTAGAAGCTGTAGCAAGTTATCTAGAGGATCCAGCTAAGACATTCATGAAGGTGGCTACACTAAACAAGATCCCAGATAAACTCTTCTTACTCACAGCTTGCTGCATTAATTTTTCGGTTGACAAATTCAAGCATCCCTTCCTCTGGGACGCGGTGTGAGCATCCACTGGGCTGATTTGGTTGCTGCTCCTCTGGCCCTCCCAGCCCCTGACTTACCCTCTCTCAGCAATTATTAAAGGCTGTTTGAACTGTTGGCTTATGCATGTCTTACTACAGGGTGAGCTGTTTTGGTCATTTTGTTTTGATCCCCACTGTCTGGCCAACAGAATTACTATTTGTTGACTGAAGTAATAAATTACCATTACTGGGTTAGCAGCTTTACAAAAGAGTAATACTACCACTACTACTATTATTATTACGCTATTGCTACTATTACTATTACTACTACTACAACTCTGTTTTCTACTTATGGTGGCTCAGATGGTGCTATTTCCATTAGCCTCTGCAAGGCTGGATTTCACAAGGATGCTTTGCTGCTTCCTCCTGTGAAGGAGTGTGTAAGAAGGGAGCCACAGATTCAACAACAACAGCGTGGGCTTCCTAAACAGAGGTGTGGCCAGTCTTCTTGAACTCACCCCTCTCTCTAGGTTTCTCCCAGCTCTCTGGAGGGTGGGGGCCCCCATACTTCAGGATGAAGGCATTTTGACCAAGCACCTCTGAGTGCTTAACGTTGGGCAAATTCTGCCCTGGTAAGAATCACAGACCTGGCAGAGCAGGTGGCAGTGCTACTGGACATATTGGCATACATTCCCCAGAGGCAGCTGTCATGAGGCTCCACCACCTCACTCCAGGGTTTTCTGGATAATCCGTGATTGCAGAATATAATGTCAATATATAAATATCAAGTCTATTCCTATATACTAGCAAAAACAATTGGAAATTGAAACTAGATAACGCCATTTAAAATAACATCAGAAATATGAAATGCTTGGAGATAAATCTGTCAAAAGATGGTTGTATAAGACCTGTGCCCTACAGAACATTGCCGAGAGCAATGAGAGAAGGCCTGAATACGTGGAGAGGTTTACCATGTTCATGGATTGGAAGTCTCAATGTTGTTAAAGACTGCAGATACTTTGAAGCTTCGACTTGCTTTTACCCAGCTTTATCTCACTCTCTCTCATATGTCTTTGTATCTTCAATGTGTCACTCTGTGCCTGGCACCAAGCAGGCATCCAGTGTTCAATGAATAAGTGAACAAGGAATAAGGGAATAAATGAGTAGGTACCAGGAGGGGTCACAACTGCCTGGGAGAGTTAGAAAAGCCCCCTTCAAGGTGGGCTAGGAATTCTATAAGCTGAGATGAGAGGGGAACATTAGACACAGAAGTCCTCTTATGAGTGAGTAAAACTGCATTCATCTGCTGTAACTTGGGGATCAGTTCCTGCCAGACAGTGACTGCAGACACCTTGGGAACACACCCTGAGCTCCTGTTCTGAAGGACCTTCTACTCTATGTTAAGGAATTTCTATTTCATTCTTCAGAATAAAGATGGGGGAGGGCACATTGAGTATATTTAGTTGGGGAGTTCACTCACTCAACATTTTGAAATATTTATACAATACCTGCTCTGGGCCAAAGCTTGGGCTTAATTCTGGGTTAAAACCAGTGAAGACAGAAACCATCCCTGCTTCGGTTATAAAACTGTTGTAGCTAATGATGGGAACCATCTTTGTGCCAGGCAGAGTCAAATTCTCCACCTATGCTCTTTACAACAGTCCAATGAGATAGTTATTACTATTAACTTCACAAAATGTGAAGAAACAGTTAAATTAATTAAGAAATGAGTCCCACTTAAATGCAGGCCAGCTGACTAAAACAATTTTATTGAGGTGTAATTAAGAAAAATTAGAAGCAAGCATTTATCTTTTTCTGCTGTACAGCAAAGTGATTCAGTTATATATACATATATTCTTTTTCATATTCTTTTCCATATGGTTTCTATATACAGTAGGACCTTGTTGCTTACCCATCCTATATATAATAGTTTGCATCTACTAATCCCAAACTCCCAGTCCTTCCCTCCCCCACCACCCTCACCCTTGGCAACCACAAGTTTGTTCTCTATGTCTGTGAGTCTGTTTCTGTTTCGTAGATATCTTCATTTGTGTTGTGTTTTAGATTCCACATGTAAGTGATATCATATGGTATACGTCTTTCTCTTTCTGACTTCACTTAATATGATAATCTCTAGATCCATCCATGTTGCTGCAAATGGCATTATTTCATTCTTTTTTATGGCTGAGTATTATTCCGTTGTATGTATGTACCACCTCTTCTTTAACCATTCATCTATCGATGGACATTTAGGTTGTTTCCACGTCTTGGCTATTGTAAATAGGGTAGTAGCACACATTTAAAATGTACAGTGTGGTAGGTTTTAACAAATGGATGTACATTTTGACATCACCCACCAACAAGATACAAAACATTTCTATCACTTCCAAAGGTTCCCTTATCCCTTCCCAACCATTGATGTGATTTTGTCACTGGATGGGATCTCTTTGAGGGCAAGACAGTGGGCTCTTGTCCAACACTTGGAAATGAATTGTCTGAGGAGACACAGCACTGACAAAGCGAAAGACTCTATCGGAAAGGGTCCCTCAGGCGGACAGCAGCAGGGTAAGGGAATCCAGGAGAACTGCTCTGCCTCATGGCTCACAGTCTCAGGCTTTATGGTGGTGCAGTTAGGTTTCTGGGTTGCAGTTGTCTCTGGCCAATCATCTTGCTTTTGCCTTCATTTGGTCCAACTCAGGGCCCTTCCTGGTGTATCCTTCATTCAAGATGGTTTCCAGGGCGAGGATTTCTGGGGAGACTGGCAAGACATCTTATGGACTGGTGTCTCCTCCGTTTCTTGGCCCTTCCTGGATTTTCCCTGGGGTTGGTTGTGGGCCCTTCACTGGTTTTGTGTTCTTTTGAACACATCCTGAGGTGGGAGACTGAAGCAAAGGTGTTACGGTGCCCCGCCAAGGCAGGCAGTTTTAGTCGATGGCTCCCTAACAACTTCTTACGTTATTGATTAGATTCCTCTTTGCTATTGTTCCTTGTAAAGTCGCTCAGTCTGTATTCTTGTGTCTTGCTTCTTTGACTTAGCGTGAATTTTGAGTTTTATCCGTATTGCAGAGCCTCTCACTAGTTTATTTTTATTATTTCTGAATTCCGAGTTTTAGGGGAGAGAGACATTAATCAAATAATCACCTAATTGAGTATTTAATTACAACAGCATCAAGTTAACCTAAGGAGAACTACACGGGAAAATGCATCACCTTTTTGTTGGCAACTCAACCAATACCATACACTGGGGCATGTATACAGGGTTAATTAAGACTCAGCTTGTGGATATAAATATTATTAAAAAGTATCACATAAGAATCGTATATCCTTACTTCACTTCCCTAATTAAAAAAAAAGTCATCTCAGATGATGTTGGGAAGCACTGCTCACCTTCTCTTTACACCCAAGAGGGGAAAAAATGTTCCGGCAGGCGCATGCGCCCCTCCTCCCAGCCTGGCCGGCAACAGGCTCCACAGTCACTACCAGGACAGGCGGACTGCGAAGCCGGCAGCCGCTCAGACGTGGCACCTCTCTTGCTTGCCCAATCCCGGGCGCCCCGGCAGTCACGTGCACACGGCACAGCACAGGCCGGGCCCTGCCCACCGCCCGCGCCTTCCAGCACCCTCAGGAGAGCCCGGCAGCCCAAGCTACCAAAACACTTGCGCCCGGCCGGCTGCGCCTGCGCAGTGCGCCCGGTGGGCGGGACGGGGAATGCGGCGGCCGCGGGGCTAGGCTCCCCGCGGGCTAGGAGTCGGAGTTTTGCAAAGGGGCCGGTCGCGGTGCTCTCTCAGCGGCCGGAAGTGAGCTCCACGGCGCCTTCCGTGCGGCCGGGGTCCTCGCCCGGCACTCGGGCGCGCGGCGGTCGGCGGGTGTCCTCGGCGCTTGGCAGCCATGGACTCGGCGGCGCTGGAGCGGGACGCGGTGCAGTTCGCGCGGCTGGCGGTGCAGCGCGACCACGAGGGCCGCTACTCGGAGGCCGTGTTTTACTACAAGGTGGGCCGGGGGCGGGTCCAGGTGCCGAGGGGACGGGCGCGCTCGGCGTGGCGGTCCCCCGTCCCGCTGTCCCTCTCGGGGTGGTGGCCGGGCTGAGGGGTCAGGGTCCGGCCCGCGGCGGGCTTGGTCGCCGCTTTGGGGTCGGTCCTGGCCGGCGAGTCCCCAGCTGACTGCTCCTGAGGGCGGCGGCGGAGCTGGACTGTCAGCTCGCAGCTTCTCACCGTCACTGATGTACACGGAAACAGTGCTCACGGAAGAACGCAGAAAGTCAATCAAAAATAAAACATCGCGTATCCTGGTATTTGACATCTACGTATCTTTGGTTTTCTACGCATGTGTGTGTACACACCTTTTTAAAAAAACAAACTTGGATCAGATTGTTTATACTTTTTAAAATCTGTTCTTTGTATTTGAACTTTTAAAAATTTTTGAATTTTTTTAAAGTTTAGTAGTATAAACTTGTTAATGATAGATGTATAGTATTCCATTATGTAGGTGTGCCATAGTTTATTTACAAACTCTTCTGGCCATTTTATGTTCATTATGGATCTTCAGCATCATAATACCCTTATAGCTAATGCTTTACACGTTTCTTTGGTATTTCTTTTGGGTAAATTACTGGGGCCAGAAATATTAAATCAGAGTAGGAGCTCACAGTCCACCGCCTGCTCCCCAATCCTGAGCATTTGCAAACACACCCGTCCGGCTCCCCGTGCAGATAGCTGTATCCTCTTGACATTGTCATCTTTTCTTTTAGAAAGAATTTGATAATACAGTAGTCGTAATTTTTTTCCATAAACCTATATGCTGTCAATAATGTGTGGTTTGCTTTTCTCAGATTAATATTTGGTTGCCTTCATTTTATAATCTATATTTAGAGACTTTGGGTGTGTTTCAGAATCATTCTTTTTGGACTCTTTTTTTTTTTGACAATTTCGTGACGGTGGTATTTCTTTAAAAGTAAAACTGTGTTTTATTAGTTTTGTGAAATAACTGACAAATGTTCATAGGTAAAAATAGTGCCATATAAAATAGCTTTTTTAAAGCGAAATACTGTACAGTGCCTCTTGTTTTGCTATAGGATTACATGCATATGTTGTTATGAAGAATTTCTTTTCCTTGAGAGAATCAGAAAAGTGGTTGTGTTTCTAGGAGCTATTTATGGAAACTGTATCAGATATTTAGTGTTTTCTGCCTTCATGCTCTTCTATTAGGGATTCCTTAATTGTTAATCACTTTCAAGTGTAAGCAAAATGAGCAAAATAAAGTTGATACCAGCAATTTAAAAAATTAGTTTTAATATTTACACGTACAATTATATTTTCCTCCCCTGAAATATCTGAATTGCAGAATCTGAGGAAAACATATGTTTTCTACCCCCAATTTCCATTTGGATCAAAACTGTACTCTTCTTACTGATTTTGTAGGTTCAGGGAAACAAGTCCTGCTCCAATAACTGGATTCAAAAAGTGATGCTCAGTAGATGGCTTCTTTGGATCCAGATAACAAGGCGTGAGGTTCCTTGAAGTGCACACGCTTAGATTACTGCAGGGAAGGTGGTGGTACTTGGGAAAGTCTCTCTGTGGTTCTCGTGTGTGGTAGCGTTGGTCACCCTCCTGGAATGGTGATGGCGAGAATGGAGGCTTTTCCTCACCAGCACAGCCTAACTAGCTGAGGAAGTCATGGATAACTGGAAGACAAATCCAGGTTTTCTTAATTAAAATAAGTTTATTTCATACAACTGAAATCTGCCTTAAAATGTGTCCCCCTTTGACAATATTTTGTGGAGAAAAAGATTTTCTTTCCACTGTGAGATATTTAACCTTTATAATTTCTTATAATCTTTTATTGATATTTAATTTAATTGTATCAGGTACTATCTGTTCTAATGCTTTCGAGACTCAATTCACCTTTTCACAGTACATAATTTCAAGTCTGACCTATTGCAAAAAGAAAAAGGAAAACAGAGAACACATAAATCACAGTTATTCTAAGAAAATACTTATAATCAACCCCTTCTATTTGACTTCATAAATTTTCAACATTAGGAGAAAGGGAGCATTGAGAACTGAAAAAAAGTAGTAAAGGAATATATAACTCATTTACTTTATGAAAATAATTACTGGTATCAAAGACATTCTTGTTTTGTCATTCATAGAAACCAATAGTTAGAAAGTGGTAAAGAAAATTCAGATTGTAATTGATCTGTTAGATTCCTTTGAATTCTTTTTTTTATTTTTAGGAAGCTGCACAAGCTTTAATTTATGCTGAGATGGCAGGATCAAGCCTAGAACATATTCAAGAAAAAATAACTGAGTATCTGGAAAGAGTACAGGCATTACATTCAGCAGGTTGGTAAAGGACTACTAACCATGTCACTGTATTTTTTTTTCTTCTGTCCCATCACATCTTACTTTTCCCCTGTGTTTCTCTTTCCC
>NW_006798629.1:6807899-6831797 GCF_000442215.2 Lipotes vexillifer | reverse complement strand
TCTTTCCCTTTCGTTTTCATCTTTGATTCTTGATCCTCACTTGGTTGCTGCTCATTTCTTTTTTGGTAATCACATCTTTGAAAATCATAATGTGGAAATACGTGATAAATCTGTGAAGAGGAACCTTAGAGGTGATACAGTCTGATATCCTAATTTCTCAGAGGATAGAGATGAACTGTCTACGTTCAAACAGTGTATCATTGGCAGAGTCAGTATTAGGACCCTGTTAAAATCTGCTTTTAAACATCTCTCACATGCCCTCTCCTGCTATTAAAATTAAATGACTCCTCCTCTTCAGTGTCTGAAGACTTCAACAGTGGGTTCACAGTCTTTACTATATCGATATCCTCAACCTCAAGACCTTAGCTAAACTCTTGTTTTAAACCATATCTTGGAAAAGGGACAGGTAAGCAGAGACCTGGAACAACCTGTAGTTATTTTTGCAAACGCTGTGAAACAAGTTCACAGGCTTAATGATCGCAATTCTGTTAGAGATAAGTGGTTCCTGGCGAAATCTGGTGTTCACGTGGTAGGAAAGAAAATGATCATCTACTGACATTTTGTTTTAGGAATGCATTCATGTCACTGAGGACTCTTTTTAACCCCTTTTTTTCTGTGGCTGTGTAATAAAGCCACAAGCTTAGAGGAGTCTTATTCAGCATTCTCTGATGGACTTTGTGCTACTTTCTACCACTCATTCTGAATAGATATGAGCAGTTACAAGCTCATAGTTAGGATAAAGTAGATTTGATTGTTGGATTTCTTGTTATGACAGTCCTCTTACAGACATGGCACTTTCCTTTAAGACAGTGCCCAGAAATTGCATGCATTGAAAAGTGGACTGCCTGTGTGTCAGGGCCTCACTTAGTACAAAGTTATACTGATTCATGTATTCAAAATACCATGGAATTCAGAGGCACTTCATTTTCCCAGCTAAGTAAATGAAGTTTTTAAATTTATAAATGTGATGTTTATATGATACTCAGGCACAGAATGAGACAGCCCTGATCTCTTGAAGAATGAAAACTTGCCAGTGAAACAGAAGTAAAGTTCAAAAAGGATTTTTAAAGCATAATATACATTAAATGTTTTGCCTGTTTTTTGACCTGTTTTGTTCAATAAATGGCATGTAATCTGTAGAGAATTAAATGGTTTACTTAATGATTATTTGAAAGAGGAGAGTCCTTTATTAAATAAAAATCTTGTTCAGAATCCCAGTTTTTAAAACAGATAAAGTTTGCTGACAGTCAAGAGACTTTGAGAGATGGCTTGACTTTAGGGTTGGGGAAAGGTAACCCAGTTTGAAATTCACCAGTGTAGTATAAGAAACTCAAGACTTGGAATTCAAAGATCTAAGTTGAGTCCCTACCCTTCCATTGTAGCTGTGAAACCTTAGGCTCGATAGTTATTCTCAATTAGAATCGGTTTTGCCCCGCAGGAGACATTTGGCAATGTCTGGAGAGATGTTTGATGTTTATACCAGGGTAGGGATGCAGTATACTACTAGCATTTGGTTGGGTAGAGGGCAGGGATAGTGCTGCAGGGAAAATCCTATAATGCATAGCACCGTCCACAGCAAAGAATTATCCAGTTGAAAATGTCAGTGGTGCCAAGGCTGAGAAGCCTTAAGCTAAATATTTTAACATTCATTTAATAAATGGAATTAATACATACTTTAGAAGTGTTACCGAGGGTTACAGTTTTTAAAAGATCAGACACAATTTTGAGACAAACAAAATTTAAAACTTTAAAAAAAAAACAGTTTTATTGAGATGTAATTCACATACCATAACATTCACCTTTTTACAGTGTACAGTTCAGTGGTTTTTAGTGTATTCCCAGAGTTGTGCAACTATCACCGCTATCTAACTTCAGAACATTTTTGTCACCCTTAAAGAAACCTCTTAGCCATTAGTAGTCACTCCCCATTCCACACCCTAGGCCCTAGCAACCACTAATCAATTTTCTGTCTCCATGGATTTGCCTATTCTAGACATTTCATGTAACTGGAGTCATCACTATGTGGTCTTTTGTGTCTGGCTTCTTTTATTTAGCATAATGTTTTCAGGGTTTATCCATTTTGTAACATGTATCAGTGCTTCATTTCTTTTTATGGTTAATACAGCATTGTATTAATATACCACATTTTATTTATCCATTCATCACTTGGTGGATATTGGCTTGGTTCCACCTTTTGTCTATTATTAGTAATGCTGTCATAACCACTTGTGTCTAAGTTTTTGTGTGGACATATGTTTTCAGTTCTCTTGGATATATGCCCACAAGTAGAACTGCTAGGTCATATGGTAGCTTTATGTCTAACTTTTTGAGGAACTGCTAAACTGTTTTCCACAGTGGCTATACCACTTTACAGTTCCACCAGCAATGTTCCATTTCCTTCACATCCTTATCAACACTTGTTATTTTCTGTCTTTTTTTATTTTAGCCATGCTAGTGGGTATAAAATGGCATCTTATTGTGGTTTTGATATGCACTTCCCTGATGGCAAATGATGTTGAGCATCTTTTCACGTGCCATTTGGCCATTGAATATCTGCTTTGGAGAAATGGCTATACAGATCCTTTGCCCGTGGTATAAGTCAGGGTTCTCCAGAGAAATAGAACCAGTAGGATGTACATAAAGAGATTTATTATGAGGAATTGGCTCATGCAATTATGGAGACTAAGAAGTCCCACTATTTGCCCTCTGCAAGCTAGAGACTCACGAAAGCCAGTGGTGTGGTTCAGTCCAAGTCCAAAGGCCTGAGAAGCAGGGGACCTGATGGTGTGAGTTCCAGTCCAAGGTCAGGAGAAGACCAATGTGTCAACTCAAGCAGTCCTGCAGTGAGGGCAGATTCTCCCCCTCTGCCTTTTGTTCTGTTCATGCCCACAGTGGATTAGATCATGCCCACCCACACTGGGGAGGGCAGTCTGCTTTCAGTGTCAGTGCAAATGCCACTTTCATTCAGAAACGTCCTCACAGGCTACCCAGAAATCTTGTTTAGCCAAATAGCTGGGTAATCTGTGATCCAGTCAAGTTGACACAAGTTGATGACATCATCATCACACCCATTTTAAATTGGGTTTGTCCTTTTATTGTTGAGTTGTAAGAGATCTTTTTATATTCTAGATGCAGGTCTCTTATGGATATGTATCTTTATATTAAAAACAAACAGAAGCACTTATTTCAAAGAGCAGTAAAAATATAGCTTATTCTGGACCCAGATGAATAGGAAACAGCATGCATTTTATCATCAAGGCCTAGTATATTACATAATTATTGTCTATACTGAATAAAAATTTAAATTACCTTAAAACATAATTGAGTTTCTTTCGATTTAGTCTTTTCCAAGTTTCAGTTTTATTTTTTGTGTGGAGAACTCCTATGTTTTATTTTTTAAATGAAGAAAGTGCTGGTAGGGACAGAGAGAAATTCAGGGGAAATTTTTTTAAGGATTTTTTTTTGACCTTGCTAAGCTTTTAAAATGAAGGATTATAGAGTTTTGGTAAAGAATGAATTAAAATGTTATGTTGTTCCCTGGATACATATATAGGTATGTGGCTTTCTTCCTATGCTAGTTCTTCCGTGTGGCTTTTTTTCCTATCCTAGTTCAGTCAAAGAGTGCGGATCCTTTGAAATCAAAACATCAGTTGGACTTAGAGCGTGCCCATTTCCTCGTTACACAAGCTTTTGATGAAGATGAAAAAGGGAACGTTGAAGATGCTATAGAACTGTATACAGAAGCTGTAGATCTCTGTCTGAAAACCGTATGTATAATAGCTACAAGTTAAGTTTGGTGGAATTATGCTAAGAAATTTCTCCCCTTACTAGTGAGTTTTACTTAACAATTCCTTAAAGAAAAAAAATTATCCTGTTATACATGTAACTAAGTTACTCCTCATTAAAAGATAGTGAAGAATAGAAAATTAATAATGGACTTTAACATCTTGTTAAAAATTTGACAGTATTGAGGTTGAGTCCCTTGGCAATTGTTTTTTAAATTATAGGTACCATTTTTGACCTTTTTATACCCCTATAACTAAAATTAACTTATTATAGGAAGAATTCATCATCACAATCTGTGAATTTAAAATAAACTTCCTGGGGGAGGGATAAATTAGGAGTTTGGGATTAATAGATACACACTACTGTATTTAAAATAGATAAACAAGAAAGATGTACTGTATAGCACAGGGAACTATACCCAATATCTTGTAATAACCTATAATGGGAAGGAATCTGAAAAAGAATAGATATATATGTATAACTGAATCACTTTTCTGTATACCTGAAACTAACACAACATTGTACATACTTCAATTTAAAAAAAAAAAGGGAAAAAACGACTTTGGTTCATCACCAAAAAAATAAAACTTCCCCCTTTTTTTCAATTTCATACGCTAAGAAATAAGTTAGTGGTTTGGGAGAGCTTTATTAATTTGCAGTGTAGAGTCTATATGTCGAGCGGTTTTTACTGCTTCCCGAGGAGCCTGGTGGGCCTGTTAGCTCTCCGGGGCATCTAGTGCGTAAGAGTAGCGCATTGACAGGAGGATGTGATGTGGTAGAGAGTGGTGTTCTCAGCATTGTTCAGAGGGCTGGCTCTTTGTCCAAGGTCTTTTATTCAGAGGAACTATCTAGCCTCATTTCTGTAGGTACCTGAGACTACGGGTAAGTGCTGGGGTTTTTTTTTTTAATTACGTAAGTTTCAGTGCACAGTATAGCATTATAATTCGACATCTGTACGCACAGCAAAATGATCACCACCGCAAGTCTGGTTACCTTCCATCCCCATACAGTTGACCCCCTTCGCCCATTTCACCCATCCCCCAACCCCCTTCCCCTCTGGAAACCACTAATCTGTTCTCTGTACCTATAAGTTTGTTTTATTTTGTTTGTTTATTTGTTTTGTCTTTTAGACTCCACATATGAATGCAGGCATAAGGTGGTTGTCTTTCTCCTGCTGACTTATTTCACTTAGTACAGTAGCACTGCTCTTCTGGGGTTCCTGCTGCCAGTCCTTCTGTGGCACTGTGATTATACGGTTGTGTTCCACTTACTACCTGTCCGAATTAAGTGGTGTTAGGGTTTACCTCAGTGACGAGTTTTCAACACAATTTAAATGATACCTTTAAGGACAAAAATAAAGTGTCTTGGTTTATTCTCTCATAATTTTAAGAAGTGTAATGTGCATTGTAATTTTTTTTTTTTGCTTAGAAATATCATGGATGAGGCAAATTAATAATTATGCTTTGGAACATCTGTCTCTCTTTCTCTTAAGTCTTATGAAACCGCTGATAAAACTCTGCAAAACAAACTGAAGCAGTTGGCACGACAGGCACTAGACAGGTGAGTTTTGGTGCCTCGAGTTCTTATCCGTGGATGGCAGCGTACTGTGTTACTTCAGTGAGACAGGTTTATCTGAATGTGTGGTGGAGCTCGTGGTAGCAAACCTGAGATCCAGAACAAAGTTGCCTTCTTCCTCTGAGTGAATTTACCCCTCTCTAGTTCCCTGCTGCTGTTTTCTACATGTCATTTTGGCTCATTAGATGGTGAACTCCTTAGGGGTACAGAGAGCATCTTATTCATCTCTGTGTCTTCATCCGTGCTTTAAACTCAAAAAATAACAAATCAGTCAAGAAATACTTTATTTAGTTTTTGCTGTGTCTAAAACAAAAATGATTATGGTATTTGAAATGGTAGATTCGCTTCTGTTGTTTAACATCAGACTTCCAAAGAGAGAACTTCCGGAGAGCCCTTCCAGAGCTACTACTAGAAATGGAGAGACTGAGAGTGAGCCAGCCATGCAGATACGTCAAATTATACATGTGTGTAGCTCCGTTAACTCTTTGCTCAAATGTCAGCTTTTCAATAAGGCCTGCCATCACCACTCTGTTTAAAATTTAATCTCCTCCAGTACTTTCATCCTGCTTCGTCTGTTCTTATATTCTTTCCTGTAACTCTTACTGTTTTCTAAGGTATATGAAATTTCCCAGTTTATCATATTTGTTATCAATGTCTGTGTCCCTTCTAACCCCTGTCCCCCAAATATAAGCTCTTTGAGGACAGAGAATTTTGTCTTTGTTCGATGCTGAAACTAAGCACCTAGCAGAGGGCAGA
This sequence comes from Lipotes vexillifer, assembly GCF_000442215.2. Taxonomy (NCBI): domain Eukaryota; kingdom Metazoa; phylum Chordata; class Mammalia; order Artiodactyla; family Lipotidae; genus Lipotes; species Lipotes vexillifer. The sequence goes on along the minus strand of NW_006798629.1, from coordinate 6,825,680 downwards.
CATGCAACATGTGCTCAGTAGATATTTGTTGAGAAATAATGAATGTATTTGCACAAGAGAATTATACCTCTTGTATAGACAAAGCATTATAGGCAAAGGAAAAGGGTGGAATGGCATTTATAGTTATAGCGCAAATTAATAAAATATCTCCTTTTGAGGCTCAGACTAGGTAGCTGTGCTACCCCCAGCCCTTCTTTTTTATTGAGGTATAGCGGTTATCCCTCCTTTTCATTACCATCAGCTAACATTTAGTTTGTTTCTCCAAATTCATGAAGTTATGGGCACTCGACACATAGCTATCTTCTCCATTTTTACTTCTTTCCCCAGTCAGAATCATAGATGGCTTTTATTACCTATGTGGGTAACCCACCTAGTACTCTCTGAGTGCCTCCTCAGCGCAGGGGCATGGGTCAGTCATGGGCTCCTTTTAGGATCTCTTCTAAAGAATGGACATGCTGTACAGAAAAGATAACGTAACGTTTTATTTGCGTATAATTTCAGAGTGTTAACAAGACTCCTAAATCTCATATAAGGACCTTAGATTAAGAACTTCTGTTTTTTAGATTGTTAGTTCTTTGACAGAATAAAGTCAAAATTCCCTTAAATACCATATGAGACCTTCCGTGATCCAGTCCCTGCCACTGGTCTCATCTCCTGCTGCCTCTCATTTGTACTGTTCACAGGGGCCCCGTCCATTCTTTTGAAATTACCTTAGCTTGTTACACGTTTGCTCATGCTGGTCTCTCTGCTTAGAACCCTTCCTTGCTCCCCAGGTGGATTCTTCTGCAGCTCAAATGTCAATTTGGAAAAATGTTCCCTGACTCACCCGCTTCCCATCAAGTCAATAATTTCTACTGTGCATTCACTTGCATAGAGTACTTCCAGCCTCGCATCTCACTTTTGGTGCAGTTGTCTCTCTCCCTACAACACTAGGAGCACCTTGAGAGTAGGGTTTGTGTTTCATACATTATTGTATCCCCCTTACTTTGCATAGGATCTGACATGCAATAAGTGCTCAACTAATGTTGTCAATAAAATGTTGTTTGCAAAAATACTTACCTTTGGGAGTAGCTTAAGTAGTGAACTGTTGACTAGTACGTAGGAATTTTATATACTAATTTTACATTAGGGATGCTTGACTGGTTCTTGAAGTAAATTTTATGTTCTGGAAAGCTTAAATGTGAGAAGAAAAACTAGAATGGTTTTTCTGTACCTCTCTCTATTGTAGAGCAGAAGCACTGAGTGAGCCTTTAACAAAGCCATCATGCAAAATCAAGGCAACGAATATTAAACCAAAGCCACCTCCAGTGAGAGCACATTTTCCACTAGGAACTAATCCCTTCCTTGAAAGACCTCAGCCATTTATAAGTCCACAGTCATGTGATGCACAAGGACAGAGATACACAGCAGAAGAAATAGAAGTTCTCAGGTAAATCAGTTTATGATTGGTTGTAATGAACAATTTTGTTAACATAATCAATGCAGGTAATGTTACTCTCATTAGGTTTGCTGAGTCGTAGTCACATCTTTGTTATAATGTGTCGTGCTGTTATTGTGTAATTATAAGTTATGTTGTCACATAGTCATAACTTGGAATGGTTAAAATTTCTTCTAATATATTTTAGTATTCTCATTTCCGCTAGATATATTTTTTTCTGAAAATCTTACCATTCTTCAGAATTGAATAATAAAGGTTATGGGGCAAAGTAGAGCTATGGCAGACCATTCATCATCTCTTCCATCTTGTGACCAGAGCCCTAATTGTTACCTTGAAATAGCAGTCTAGGCCAGAGTCAGCAAAGGGCAGCCTTAAGCTATGAATGGTTTGTTTTTTTTTTTTTTGGCGGTATGCGGGCCTCTTACTGTTGTGGCCTCTCCCGTTGCGGAGCACAGGCTCCGGAAGCACAGGCTCAGCGGCCATGGCTCACGGGCCCAGCTGCTCTGCAGGGCGTGTGGGATCTTCCCGGACCGGGGCACGAACCCGTGCCCCCTGCATTGGCAGGCGGACTCTCAACCACTGCACCACCAGGGAAGCCCTATGAATGTTTTTTTTACATTTCTTTAAAGGGTTGCAAAAAAGAAAACAAAAAAACCCAGAATATGTGACAGAGACCTCACTGCAAAGCCAAAACTAGATACTGTTTTGACCCTTTACAGAAAAAGTTTGCCAACACCTGGGCTGGGAAGCCCACTCAGTGTCTGAAAGCAGCCTCGGGGGATATTAAAAATACAAAAGAACAGGCTGTGGAAATCCTTGATCGCTTTCTGAGCCAGTGCAGCTGCTCTTCACTTGGGCTTTGAAGGAGATCAGCCTGCTTAGAGCTGCACATCGTGAGGTTGCTCTTTCTGGTTTGCTGAAGTTGCGCTAGAAGGGCTCCTTCCTCTTTAGCAGCCACCTGAGGGCATTTTTCTCTCTTCCTGCTAAAGATTTTAATTCTACTCCTACTAATCTGGCGCTCTTTGCCTAGAAAAAATGCATATGAACCAGCACAACACAGAGGAGAACAAAAAGAGTGGTTTTGGACCTGAGAGACAAGTTCATAACAGTCCAACACTTTGGCTACTCAGCACCCACATGCTCCCTTCTGCACACGTTTGAAATTCCGCACTACTACAGAACAGCTCTGTGTTTCTAACAAGATGCAGCTGTCCTTCTTCATACAAGTGAAAAGCTCTCACCATCTCAAGATGAGGATACACAGATGTTATGTTCATCACCCACTGTATTAATTAGTCCTCCAGTTCAGTCATTGTCTCACTGTATATTGTTACCTAGAGACTAAATGGTGAAGTTACCCTGCAACTCCTTCTAAATGAAAGGAGGGAAAGAAACAGAAGGAAATAGCTAATATATGCAAGTAAACATATAAACAAAACAGGAAGAGAACATGCAAAACTACTACAAGTCACATTTCTTAGATTTGTCAAGAGGCCGTAACTGTTATCTGTGCCACTACCTTCTTCACTACCCATTCCTTAGTCTCATAACCAGAAAATATAAAGAACATATTTCCCAGAATTGTAAATGTTATGTTTTTTAAATCCCCAAATAACTAAGCAATTGCTTTCTCTCTTTGGGCTTAGGAAACAATTTGCATTGTGTCCTGGTGACACTTTCAGTACCTCTAGTGTAGCCCTATCTTGAGACAGTTGTTTTGTTGTAAAGGATGTTAGTCTTAAAAGAATAACTCTGATTGAATTGAATTGGATTAGTTATTTTCTGGTATTCAACTATTTCGTGAAAATTTTGTTCAAATAAAGTTATCAACATTACATGAGGTGGTGAGTTTAATTTTATTACAGTACCATACCTTGTCATTTGAATTTTAAGAAGTTTAAATAAAATTGGTAATTAAGGTAGACTTGAACATCAACTCTAGATTTTTTTCTTGTATTTTATAGGACAACGTCAAAAATAAATGGTATAGAATATGTTCCTTTCATGAACATTGATTTGAGGGAACGTTTTGCTTACCCAATGCCTTTCTGGTAAGTAAGCACTACTGCAACGTTTACTTTCAAAATTATTTTGATTTTTCAGTACTTTCCCCATCCTCTGGAGTCCAATTAAATCCATAGCCTTGAAATTAAAATGCGTAATAAAAAAATTCGATTGGGAAAGAGGTGTGGCTGTGGGAAGGAGGTGTGGCAGCATCGCGAGAGTGCCTCCGACCCTTCCCTGGTGACGGGACGCTCGCGCCTCCTTTTGCCTAAGGTATACTCATAGTGTCTGACGCGGTACGTGGCACAAGGTAAGTAGTGGGTAAATATTTGCCCAGTTGGTGTTGGATCACAGCAGAAAGGCAAGTCAGCAGAGATGTTGAATGGAAAGGTGGAATAGAATGACAGGGTTGTTGTTTACTAAGAAGATCCAATTCAAGAAAAGGGTTCATTATGAAAGTGTTAGCACAGCTTGCCGGGACAGTGGCAGCTTATGTTAAGAACCTTAAAACCATTGTTTGTTTCAGGACTCCCAGCTTCTAGCCTTCCCAAGGAAACTAAAATTCGGTCAAAGATGTATATAATAAGAGCATTTACCAAAGTGTTACAGCAGAAAATTATTGAAACAAAGTTGGTATCCAGCGATATGGGAGTGATTAAATAATGGCATGTCCATATTATTATATTACATATTATATGCTCTCCACAAAAAATAAGTCCGTAGAATATAGGGAAAACGCTTGCGATATATGAATTTTAAAAGATAGAAAATTATATATAACATCCAAATTTTATTTTTCTTTTCTTGTGTTTATAGATATATAGAAAAACATGATGTTAAGTTATACATCAAAATGTTTACAGTGGTTATCTCTACGCAGCAAAATTAGGTGATTTACTTTTTAAAACATTTTTATTTTTCAGAATTTCTGCAGTGAGCATGTTATATTTTATTTATCATCAGAGAGCATCAGAGAGTTGAATGCTTATTGTGTACAGAATATATAAAGACTATAAAGAACAAAATAGCTGCTCTCTCATTTCTAGTGTTTTGCTCTTCTTGGATGGGCAGAAGTTAAGCATCTCAAAGCCAGCAAGTTATCAGCATAACGTTTTCCTCAGACACCCATGTGATGCTAGTGACTGATTTGGATCTAGGAATTGTTTATATCTAAGAAGCTTATAGCACTGACGTTAAGGGCACAGAATCCAGACCCACGCTCTCCAGTGTCATATCCTATGTAACACTGCAAGTTTTTTAATCTGTCTCAGATTTTAAAGTAATAATAGAATCCACCTCATGGTGTTACTGTGATGGTTAAATGAGTTAATAAAATATAAAGTACTTACAATGGTGCTTGTTCTGTAGCAAGCACTATATAATAAGGATTAACTATTAGAGCATAATTATTTTGTTAAATACTAAGTTATATTACATAATTTGGCTATACATTTCAAATACTTTAAAAATGTTTATACCCCTGTGCCCAGTGATTTCAATTCAAGAAACCAATTCTAAAAAATATTTACAGATCTAGTAGAAGATTTATATAAAAGATATTCATCAATATTATTATAATTATGAAAATGTGAATCAGTTATTCTAGAATGCTCTTAAATGGTTATATCGAAGTAGAGATATAAACTTCTGTTTATAAGTAGTTCCAGTCTTTGTGTAACAGATTGAGATAAATCATATTTTTAGTGCTCATACAACAGAATGTCCCAAGAAGAATTTTGTACAATCATGAACAATCATGTTTTCAAGAAATTAAGTAACGTGGGAAAATGCTTACAATGTAATGGAAACAAAAATATAACTGTACCAACTCCCTTAATTTAGGCATGGCACTTGTCAGAGTTGGGATTTTACATTGTGTGTGTGACCCCTTGCTCTGTGCTTGTCCCCCACACGGGACCATAAGCTGCATGAGGACAGAGAACGTGTGCCTGCACAAGTGTCTGGCATGTGGCAGGTGCTCAGTGAATACTTACTGAGTTAATTAAATTTTAAGAAAAATCAAGTAAAATTAAATGCTCTAACTGGCAAGATTTTTCCTTTTTTTTTTTCTGGATTATTTTACAGTAAGAATAATCAGAAGAAAAAGTAACAGTAAACATTTTAAAATTCAGAGATAGCAGACTGATGGCTAAAAGCTCCCCAGTGTATGAATCTTTGGTTAGAAAGATTGGGTGACTAAATTTTTTTCTTTTCTGGTCATGTATTGTAATAAACATTATATTTATAAAATATTTTTAAAGTTCTAAGAAATAAGCATTGAATTTGTTGATTTAGTGGTGACTTGAGAGAAACAGATATTAAGGAGTCTTGGATTTACTGAATTCTGGTTTACATGGCAGGTTAGATTTGACTCAGCCTTATTTTTTCTCCTAAAAGTTTTATGACAGCTGTCTTTAAATTCTTCTCAATTCACCCAGCTCACTGTCTGTTTAGTCAGGTCATGGTAGTACACAGGTACCAAAATGTTGCATAGAACACCAGTGGCTCTATGAGATGTATGAGATGATCATCAAAAAAGTTTGAGAAGTGTTATATACCATATTCTGCTCTAAGAGAGTTCCAGTAAACATTGGCTTGTTAAAGGTTTAGAGATGTCCTTCCAATGAGAAAAACCAGTACTTTAACGAGGAGTTTTCAGATCCCATCTGACCACAAAACTCTCTTTCTCCTAATGTCTATCAACAGTCTTTTTTTAAAAAAAAATGTTATATTTTTTCAGTTTGCATATCATACAACTTATATTATCCTAGAAATCTTTTGAAACCCAAAGATTTGTTGCCCTTGCTCTGGAAGCAGTTTGAAGAAAGGTATAGATTTTTAAAATTTTGTGCTGTACGTCAATTTTGCAGAAATATTACACAGTATATTCCTTACACAGTGTGAGTTGAGTAGAGGGCAATGGGTAAGATGGTGGATTTGGCACCAGAGACCTGGATTCACATACCCTTTCTTCTACTTCTTAGCTCTTTGACATTGCAAGTTATTTAATCACTTAAAGCTTTTTCCAGAAAATTTGCTTTAATAGAATTGTTTTGAGGATTAAATGAATGATGTATGTAAAATACTTTTGTGTGATGCCTGGCACATGTTTATTACTCAGTAATTAGATACTCTCATTATTAACCTTGCAGGGAAGAGTTTGTCAAGAGCCAGCATAAAGATCTGTAGCTTCCTCAGTCCTTTTGAATGAATCAGATTGTATTGTTGTTAATGGCTCCATTTTACTGAAACTGAATTTCTTGAATATAACCATGCTAAATTAAACTCTTAAAGTATATTCTTAAAATAAATATAAAAGAAAGAGTTTAGGTTGCTCTTCTGTTTTCAGTTATCTATGTACATTTTTTTTTTAATTGAAGAGGATAATCAGATTGGATTCAAGGTTAAGTGTAAAGAGCCAGATTTGACCAGAGGGTTTTTTCGGATTATATAGTTTAGCTGTGATCACTATACCAAAAAAAGTTCTCTAGGAAATTTAATTTTGCTTTTGAGTCATCTTTTAAGATTAATTTTATCATTATTATTATTATTTAATTTTTGTTATCACCTCAGTGATAGATGTGGCAAGCTACCATTATCACCTAAACAAAAAGCTACATTTTCTAAATGGGTACGACCAGAAGACCTCACCAACAATCCTACAATGATTTATACTGTGTCTAGTTTCAGCATAAAGCAGGTAAACTTTTATTTTGTATAATTTTATATGAAAAGCCAACATTTTAAAGTAATTTGAATATGCATTTGCCTTTTTTCTTAGATTTTTATTATATATTTAGACGCATTAGTATAATTGGAAAAATTATTCATCCTGCATACTTTGACTTAGACATACTGAGATATGATAACTGTTGAACAATTACAGATTTTCATATACATCCTATTTATTGATATGTGCTTGTGGATGAGAAAGTTGAGAATCTGAATTTCACCTTTGATAAGAGAATAGATAGGAAAGATAGAAAGGTATTGGGCTTATTTAAAACACTTCAGTGGTAGAACAACTCTGTGACTTTATTGTAAAGTTTATTAATGACATTTGAGCATTGAAGTCACAGATGTTTTCCACATGAGTATAAAAATAATGGTCCTGAAATAGTATGATTCAAATCTTTTGATGTGCATATTCATTTTAATTGGTCATATTATAGTAAACCAACTTTTTTTAAATGCCCATAATTTTTTGTCATTAAAAAGAGTGATTCAGTTGAGTATGCTTTTTATCCATGTAGGAATGCTTCATCCATATTTAATTATTCTAAATTAACTTAATTGAAATACTTTGTTTTTCCTAGGATTTGTTGGAACAAAACATGTGTTAGTTGGCGCTATGGCATTTCTATTTATTATTTTCCTGTTCAAGCAGCAGTCAAGATATTTAGTGTAAAAAGTTAGGCTCTAGATGCAATGCTTAAATATTGTGGTAATGTTGAAATTGCATGAATAAGTGAATGTATTAATAAATTCTTGTTAACAGACAATAGTATCAGATTGTTCGTTTGTGGCGTCACTGGCTATCAGTGCAGCTTATGAAAGACGATTTAATAAGAAGTTGATTACCAGGTAAAATTTTATATTTGTCCCTTTAGCCCTTTTCATAGGATTGTCTCTTAACTAGAAATTAAAAGCTTGGGCTTTATCTGCACAGAAAGTGAGGCGGGCATATCACTTAGAATATTATGGCCCTTGTGTGTCAAGCAGATGGTTTGTGAGTGTGGAAAGATTTGCTAAGACAGTCTAAGAACATATGCACATATAGTTAGAATAATATAAATGAAATAAATATGTTTTGAAATAAATGAAATAGGTCTAATTAAAATCATATCATATTTATAATTGTACTGTACTGTATAGTAGCCATAAGCCATATGTGGATATTACATACTTGAAATGGGCTAGTCTGAATTCAGATAGGCTATAAGTGTAAAATGGATCAGATTTTGGAAACTTAGCACCAAAAACTGTCTCTTGGAAAATATCTCAAATTTTTATATTTATTATTTATTGAAATCATAATGTTTTTGATATATTAGGTTAAATAAGACTTTAAAATATAATGTATGAAATATAAAATAACATTTTTGTTGGCTAGAACTGCTTTAGAATGTACTGAAATGGTACTGGGAAATACTTTTTCTTTCAATTTTTATAAGTTTTATTACCTTAAAATTATTCATTGTAAAAATTAAGCATTATAATTTTTTTGTACAACTCTTCCCAAGTGGTTTTTGTTAAGTCCTGAAAGTACAAAGATGAATTAGATACAGACCTTAGTTTCAAGCCGTTTGCCATTGGATAAACAGACCATGTAAGTAAATAATGTGCAGTTTGTGAAAGAAAATTGATACTGATAGTTTCTACAGGTTTCTTACTAGATAATTTTGTGTACTTTATCAGAGTTCTGCTAACTTTATCTCTGTCAGAGTTATAATTTCCTTAGTTGTGGTTAATTGAAATGGTCTTCTCTTTATGTCTTGGGGACAAAAGTAGATTATTTTAATTGGCTTAAAATATATCCACTGAATAGAAATTTTATTATAGTATATAATTAAAAACTGAGCATTTTTCAGAATATTGTAAAATGTATGCTCTGCTGTATGATTGCATAAGATATTTTCTTCATTTATTTATACTGAGTAAGCACTTTGACTAGGGTAAAATTCTTTTTCTATTACAGGCCTATTATAGACAAATATTCTTATGTTTATTTTTATAAAATCTCTAAGACAATAGCATATGTTTAAATAAAATGTACTATTCTGCATAGTAGTTTATATTGAATATTAATGTTGGTATTTCACTATTTCTTTTCCTTATTAAAGCATAATTTACCCTCAGAATAAGGATGGTGAGCCAGAGTACAACCCATGTGGAAAGTATATGGTAAAACTTCACCTCAATGGTGTCCCTAGAAAGGTGAATGTTTCTCCCCATATCAGCCCCTTCTCTCTTCCCCACCTTTGGCTCTTGAATAGAATCATTAAGAAATGTTATTTGTATAAACATTTTTTTTTTTTTTTTTCCTTGCGTTATGCGGGCCTCTCACTGTTGTGGCCTCTCCCATTTGCGGAGCACAGGCTCCGGACGCGCAGGCTCAGTGGCCATGGCTCACGGGCCCAGCCGCTCCGCGGCATGTGGGATCTTCCCGAAACGGGGCACGAACCCGCGTCTCCTGCATCGGCAGGCGGACTCTCAAGCACTGCGCCACCAGGGAAGCCCTGTATAAACATTTTAAAAGTCAGTTTAGTTGATTTTGACTCTGTGATATTATACATATTTCTACAATAAGATCATCAGTAATAATTAAAAATAAAAATCATGACAAGCATAAAGTCTTTTAAAAAATGGGTTTGGGAAAATTTATAGAAAGTTCCCAGAAGTGACATTGAGCTAATGATTGCTAATGCTTAAAATGAATTTTAATCTGATGGTTGTTAATTATCTTTTTGATTAAAAGGATATCAGACATACTAAGTCTGTTAGGTCAGAACAATTTAAGTGTATAGTCATAAATTGAGATGTAAGATACCTTTAATATTGTTTTCCTTTGTGAAATATATACATAGTTTTTAATTGCACATCTTGGGACTTCCTTGGTGGCGTAGTGGTTAAGAATCTGCCTGCCAGTGCAGGGGACACAGGTTCAATCCCTGGTCCGGGAAGATCCCACATGCTGTGGAGCAGCTGGGCCCCTGTGCCACAACTACTGAGCCTGTGCTTTAGAGCCCACAAGCCACAAGTACTGAGCCTGTGTGCCACAACTACTGAAGCCCACGTGCGTAGAGCCCGTGCTCCACGACAAGAGGAGCCACAGTGATGAAAAGCCTGTGCACCGCAACAAGAGTAGCCCCTGCTCGCTGCAACTAGAGAAAGCCCACGCGCAACAATGGAGACCCAACGCAGCCAAATATAAATTTAAAAAATAAATAAAAAATAAAATAATAAATTTAACATCTTTAATTTCTTTAAGGGTTCCGAACCATGTTGTAAGGGCCTTGTGTTGTTAGGATTCTCTAGCTCCTGTCGACTCATGGAAGTCCAAGGATCAACATTAGCATCACCTGGGAATTTGTTAGAATTGCAGAATTTAGGCCTCATCCTGGACCTGCTGAATCAGAATATGCATTTAAACAAGATCCCCTAGTGATTCCCGTGTGAGAAGCTGAGAAGTTGCTCTGTAGTTGAATGATAATCAAACTGTATTGTGCACAGGATCACCTGGAGAGCTTGTTAAAAAAGATTGCTGGGCCCCATCCCTAAAGTATCTGATTCAGTAGGTCTGCAGAGGAGGCCAGAATTTGAATATCTGACGGGTTCCTAGGCAATGATGATTATACTGTTGTCTGAGAACACCCTTTCAGAACCACTGCTCTAGCTGATTTCTTAAAAACTAAACAAAATTATTGAGGATGTGGTTTTTCTGAACTATAAGTTTTAGATAACCTCTTGTTTAAAGAATCTTTCAAAATGCAGTTGCATAGTTTTTCTGTTAATATTAGATCAAAATTCTTATCCTCTTGTTTCCCAAATCACTCTATAATGTGAATTAGAAGCCGTATCTTTGTGGTGATTACTTCTATATTTCTGTACTATTTAAATGTATTTTTTAGCCATAATATTTTACAACTAAACACAGCATGAATCTTTCTGCAGGTTTAGGTTAATATTGTTATTTAGCTTAATAGTGAGAAGCCCTTCTGTAATTATTTTAGATATAGTATACATTTCTAGAATTTCTAACAATTTTGCTGGTCGATCCAAAGCATTTAACCAACCAATTGGCTCAAAGTTAATACCTGACAGGGAGATGAACTTGTCAACCTGAAGAAAGACATTGCAAAACATTTTATAATTGATCAGATTCTAGAAATATGAAACTATCATTACCTTAACAATAGGCATAGCATGCCTTTTATTTTATCAGTATGAAAGGTGTGGAGGTTTTTTGATATTTTTTTTTGATATTTTTGATTTTAAGATATTTTGTACCACCTAAGGAAATTAATGTTCTCTTTCTCCAGGTGATAATTGATGACCAGTTACCTGTGGATCATAAGGGAGAATTGCTCTGTTCTTATTCTAACAACAAAAGTGAATTATGGGTTTCTCTTATAGAAAAAGCATACATGAAAGTCATGGGAGGATATGATTTCCCAGGATCCAATTCAGTAAGTTATAAGATGATCCAGGCACAGACTTTTGCTATCTGATATGACTATTTTAAGTTCGAAAGATTACGGATGATATATTTGGTTTAAATGAAAACATTGTCAACCCCTGAAAAATATTGATCAATCACCTTATCATGGGAGTACATATTTTCTTTTGTAAGGTTATTTGCACATTGTATAGATTGGGTGTTCAGGAAAGCCTAAACTGTATGTGTCTGCTGTTCTGGTGGGATATATGGCCAGTTAAATACAGTGTACCTTTCCAGAGAAGCCTCTGCAGATCAAAGGGATATGTCATATTGTCATCCTTGTATATTTTTTTTGATTTGTAAATTCAGGTTCAAGGAGTTTGGAGTTAGTTTTTCCCAACCTTAACACAACTTAACCTGTAAGATCAAGGTATGTGCCAGTGTCCTTTAGTTGTAAACCACTGGCCTTACGCCAGAAATTATTCAGACTAGCATGACTTTGAATTATAACGCTAATCAGCCTGTTGCCTTAGAAAGGTATATACCCTTTCTTAGCCTCTTTGCTTGTCTGTGATGTGAGGATAATACTCACCTCTCAAGAACTGTAAAGATTAAATGAAGTAATATATGCAAATCACCCATTATTCATACCTGGTTAGTATCCTTGCCTAGTACCCACCTTCCTTCATCCTTCTGGTTCTTATAATGCTAGTCAAAGAATGTGTAGTTCATAGTTAAAGGTAATAGGATGTTAAAATTTCTTCCCGGCCTCCATGTTCAGTTGCTCTGTCCTTCAAATATTTTTAGTTTAGCTTTCTAATCCATTGCCTGTTGATTTACCCAGTCAGCTTAAAGACAGAAGGAATGAGCATATATGTAAAATGTTAGGAAAGGTGACTGTCATTTTGTAAAAACTCAGTAAATGGTGAGTGACTGTCATCATCATCATCTAAGCAGTTTTTTCTGTTAAGCGTTTTGAGTTTTCATCATATTTATCAGTAAAACAATTCTTTGAATTCAGGAAAAGCAGCATAGATTGTAAGAAGAGAGGCTTGTGCTTAAATCCAGGTAGGAATTTGAGTTAAATAAGAGATTTATTACTGGTAGAGAACAACTTACTACCTTCTGATTTATTTCTATCAGAATCATCATATCAGATCAATGAGATTTAATAGCTACCCTGGGGATTTATTTATGAGCTTGAAAGCCACGTTGACAGTCCTGTGTTTATGTTGCAGAATATTGATCTTCATGCACTGACTGGATGGATACCAGAAAGGATCGCCATGCATTCAGACAGCCAGACTTTCAGTAAGGATAATTCTTTCCGAATGCTTTATCAAAGGTAAACATTTCTCTGTCTCTGCCTTTTGTACTAAAAGAGGCTATTTAGAAACTTCATGTTGGGACTTCCCTGGAGGCGCAGTGGTTAAGAATCCGCCTGCCAATGCAGCGGACACGGGTTCGATCCCTGGTCTGGGAATATCCCACATGCCGCAGAGCAACTAAGCCTGTGCGTCACGACTACTGAGCCTGCGCTCTAGAGCCCACGAGCCACAACTACTGAAGCCCGCACGCCTAGAGACCGTGCTCCGCAAAAGAAAAGCCACCGCAATGAGAAGCCCACACACCACAACAAAGGGTAGCCCCCGCACACCACAACTAGAAAAACCCTGCACGCAGCAACAAAGACCCAACTCAGCCAAAAATAAATTAAAAAAATAAATTTATTAAAAATTTAAAAAATAAAAACTTCATGTCTTATTTAGAATGGATATTGCAGAGGCTGTCATTTTCAGTTATTAGGGACGTTGTGTTTTTAAAATAGACTTCACTTTATGCACTCGCTCCAGCCAGCCCTCAGTCATCCTCACTGATGCTTACAGTTAATCCAGATGGTAGATAATCCAAACATTTGAGTCTAGAATATGTAATTTTGTACTTCCTGAGTACTTACCAATTTGAGGGAAGGTGGGAAGAGAGAAGGGTGAGAACATAAAGAGGAAGATAGCTTAAGCCTTAAATGGATAATCCACATGAAGAGCTGGAAAACTGTACAATAATACACATTCAGTATTGAAACCAGAAAGCTCACTGATTTGATAAATAAAAGGATGTGGCTTGGGAAAAATACATTTGATATTTCACATCTTCACCTTTATTTGTAAATCATTTGAAAATTCAGCATTTATTTGCCTTCATTGATAGGTTTCTACCTGAGAATTAAGTTGTCTAAAACTGGGAGGGAAAAAGAAATGTAATAGTTTTTCTGATTTGCTGTAAAATAGAAATGTACTTGTTACAAGTTCTCTGGGGGCTGTTGGGAATAGCCCATTTTAGAAAAGATTTCCACTTTGTGGAGATTTTCATGTAAACCATGAGGCTAAAGGAAAGGTGGTGTGATCTGAGAGTACAGATGTGTTTTCCTTTGATTATTGGTCTGTTGGGTCCATTCCAGGTTTCACAAAGGGGACGTCCTCATCACCGCATCCACTGGCGTGATGACTGAAGCTGAAGGCGAGAGGTGGGGCCTGGTTCCCACACACGCATACGCCGTGTTGGACATCAGAGAGTTCAAGGTTTTGCCTTACATTTGTTTCCCTTGTTTTTTTTGTGTGCTAGTAAGACATTGCAAGGATTCCAAGTGATACATGAGCCTTTTAAATACTGACAGATCAAGGTTTAGGCCAAGTTTTAAAATCATTCCACCTATTACATTAAACAACTTGACCTCTACCATTGGAAATTATGAATAAAAAGATGGGAAATGTAATGACAGTAGCAGCACAGATATTGATGACAGAACTGGAACATTGTATGCCTCTTTTTTTCCCCATAAAAGTAGCAGGGTTGAAGTGAAAATATGTCTCTCAAGGTTCTGGGCTGTCTGTTGGCGTTGGGGGTCAGTTGCAGTGTCAGGCTATAGAGTGTAGTAGACATTCAGTGAATAGCTGTGCACGGACGAAAAATAAGAGGACACCTGTGAATAGGAAACATGCCAGTGGGTTTGCAAGTGTTTTCCTAACAGCCCTTGCATGCTATGAGGCTTTTTTCAGACCCTTTTTCTGTGTGTGGGTGTTGGCACGGTTGACTTCATTACTTCTCATGTTATTGATTAGTTATTTTTCACTGAAAAATAGATCTGTTCTATGGATTAGAAGATACAAAAATTATTAAGGGAGGACTCTTTTTCCCTGATGGTATAGAAACTAAGCTGTCTAGTTACTGGAAAGTTTAACTAGCAGTGTATTCCAGTTTCTTCTGTTTAAACTTATAGAAAGAAGTAGTGATTAATCAGCAAGAACAGAGTACTACTGTGTATTAATTAGTCTGATTTTCTTATGTGGCACATGGAACTGTATGAATTACAAAGGCAATTGGGACCTGCTGCAACATTTAAATTAAAATTTATAGTCTCAAAGCTTTCTAAATCAGCCCCCATTGTGATGCCTCCAGACATTCTGTGTAGAATTGTCTCTTCCTTTTAAAGTGGAATAAATATTGAGTACATAAAGCAAAAAATATAAAAATTTATGTGAAATGGAATAAGCTGAGAGGTTTGTGTTTGTTTCAGGAATGTAGTTTGCCACAAACACCAATTAAAACATTGGGGGGCTTCCCTGGTGGTGCAGTGGTTGAGAGTCTGCCTGCCAATGCAGGGGACACGGGTTCGTGCCCCGGTCCGGGAAGATCCCACATGCCACGGAGCGGCTGGGCCTGTGAGCCGTGGCCGCTGAGCCTGCGCGTCCGGAGCCTGTGCTCCGCAATGGGAGAGGCCACAGCAGTGAGAGGCCCGCGTACTGCTAAAGAAAAAAAAAAAAAAAAAAAAAAAAAAACAGAAACAAAAAAATCAGTCAACATTGTTTACACAGTATCAATCCCATGTGTCAGTTATTCTGTAATGATTAATGCTGCTTGTTTTTTTTTATATACATTTTATTTTAAATTGAGGTATGATAGATGTACAATACTGCATTAGATCCAGGTGCACAGCATAGTGATGTGATATTTCTACATGTTATAAAATAATCACCCCAATAAGTCACCATCTGTCCCATACAAAGTTATTACAATATTATTGACTGTATTCCCAGTGCTGAACATTTCATCCCCATGACTCATTTATTTTGTAGCTGGAAGTTTCTGCCTCTTAATATCCCTCGCTTATTTTACTCATCCCCCCCCAGCCCATTCCCTTCTGGCAACCGCCTGTTTTTTCTCTGTATCTATGAGTCTGTTTCTGTTTTGTTATGTTTGTTCATTTGTTTTGGTTTTTAGATTCCACACATAAGTGAAATCATATGGTATTTATCTTTCTCTAACATTGCACTTAGCATAATACCCTTTAGGTCCATCCATGTCGTTGCAAATGGCAAGAATTCATTCTTTTTTATGGCTGACATTTCATTGTATATATGTATACCAAATTTCTTTATCCATTCATCCATCAATGGACACATAGGTTGTTTCCATATCTTGGCTCTTGTATATGATGATGCAGTGAACATTGGTGTGGGTGTCTTTTTTGGATTAGTGTTTTTGTTTTCTGTGAACAGATACCCAGAAGTGAAATTACTTGATCATATGACAGTTCTATTTTTAACTTTTTGAGGAATCTCCATACTGTTTTCATAATGGCTGGACCCAATTTACATTCCCACCAAAAGTGCCCTTGAATGTCAGTGATACCTGGGACCTGCCTCTGAAACGCTTAGCAGCAATTTCCTCTCCTTTATATGTACACTCCTTCCGTTAAGAAGTGATAGAGTCCTGAAATAAGGAGATTTCCTGCTCATGTAGAAATAGGTTTTATGAAAAGAAAGGAGAGTTAGAGTTCAATGTTTGTTGGCTGATGTGTGGCAGGGGCAGGGTGAGGCACAAGTGGTGTAGAAGAGATTGAGAACAGAAATTGTATTAATGAGATTCTAGGGAATATGGCCTGAGAGTAATTAGTCTGGCTTACGTCCAGAAATCACATCTTCCCCAGGCCATGATTTGCCACATTTGAAATAGCAGAGGAATGTTTTTTTTTAAATGTCTTCCAAATAGTTTGATTTGTGACATCATTAGAAAAAGAGCACAATTTTCTAAGTTGACTCCTTGAAATAAGACAAATCTTTTGGATTTACAGGTTCTTTTGTTTTTCTGAATTAATGTAATCAACTCTGTAGACATGCCCAGTATTTACTGAGCGCATACTGTGTTCCATAAACTCAGTGGAGACGTCTGAAAAAGGATAATAGTGTTACCATTTCAAGGAGTTTATAGTCGCATTGGGGAGACAAGACTCCTGCATTTGCACAAGTAGGAAACGATATAAGATAGGATATTATTTGTTGTAAACTAACGTAATACAGATTGTTAGCACTATGGACTTTAAAGGAGAGGTAGTAATTAAAATGAGAAGGAAGTTGCTAAGTGCTAGAAACTTTGCATATGTTACTCCATTTAATCTTCACAACAGCTCAGAGAGAGTAATGACTAACCGAGGCCCATAAAGCTGATAAATAGTAGAGCTGGAATTTGGTCCCATTTCATTATGACTCCAAAGTTCATGTTCTTTTCATTGCTCCAGTCTTCACTGAGAGACAGTGGAGAACGAAGCTAAAGAGGATCTGAAAATAAGAGTAGTTAAAAGGGATCAGAGAGCGCCTTCCAGAAACAGCAGCAGTGTGAGCAAAGGCATTTAGAGGTGAAATTGAATAAGGATCATTTGTGGGATTGTGAGAGGAAGGACTCGATTCTCTAAGGCAGGGCAGCCCAGTAGAACTTCCTGTGATGATGACAGTGTTCTGTGTCTGTGCTGTGCGGTGCATTAGCTACTAGTACACTTGGTCCTTGAACTCTTGAAATGTGGCTACTGTGACTAAGGAACTGATTTGTAAACTGAATTAAATGATACCAATTTTTTTTTTTCTTTTTTTTGGCTGTGCCATGAGGCATGAGGGATCTTAGTTCCCCAGCCAGGGATCAAATTTGTGCCCCCTGCATTGAGAACTCGGAGTTTTAACCACTGGACTGCCAGGGAAGTCCCGATTTAATTATAATATAACTAATCACATGTGATTAGCAGCTACATATGAACAGCATAGCTCTAGGGATAGGTAGCTGTTTATAGTTTTTGATCAGATATGGGATTCAGGGAAGTATCGATTAAAGAATAGTAATTTCAAACTTA
>NW_006798629.1:6805705-6807889 GCF_000442215.2 Lipotes vexillifer | reverse complement strand
GTAGGGAAAAGAATGGATAAGTATTCAAATTACATCCTCGCTTGGAGAATGATATAACTAATAAAAATATGGTAAAACTGTTTTGCAACTTCGTTACCTCCTGTTTTTTTAAATAGGGGCTGCGATTTATCCAACTGAAAAATCCTTGGAGTCATTTACGTTGGAAAGGAAGATATAGTGAAAACGATGTAAAAAACTGGACCCCAGAGTTGCAAAAGTGTTTAAACTTTGATCCTCGAACAGCTCAGAAAATAGACAATGGTAAATATCTTTTTAATTTAATAATATTTGATCTTTAAATAAATAACATGCTTTAACAGTGTGAAATGTACTTAACTGACAAGTCATTAAGATTTTTTTTAGACTAACAAAGACATCTGATTTTCAGGAATATTTTGGATCTCATGGGATGATCTCTGCCAGTATTATGATGTGATTTATTTGAGTTGGAATCCAGGTCTTTTTAAAGAATCAACATGTATTCACAGGTAACTATTTTTGCACATTTCAGAATATGCTTTATAGTAGTCTCCCTTTTTTCATTTAAAATGAAATTATTTGGGAAGACTAGTATTCTCTCTCTTTTTGTCATGCCCACAGATGACTATCGTGTAATAGTTATTATCTTTATATGCTTCTTGGTTATGCCAAAAATTTAAAAAACAATAAAACCCGATAACCTAATTGTATTTGAAACACAAAACAAAAATAATATTTCAGTTTAGCTCTATGAGAAATTTAATTACTACTTTCTTTGTTGATTTTGTCCTTTAGCACTTGGGATGCTAAGCAAGGACCTGTGAAAGATGCCTATAGCCTGGCCAACAATCCCCAGTACAAGTTGGAGGTGCAGTGTCCACAAGGGGGCGCTGCGGTTTGGGTTTTGCTTAGTAGACACATAACAGACAAGGTACTGATACCCTTCTTATATCCCATACAGAAATTCTTTTAAATATAATTAGACCACTGTGAGCAAGCTATGTAACTTGATCACCAGCCTGTTTCATTTATATAGGTGGCTTGAAAATAGTGTTTACTTAGATAAATGAATATTTTCCTCAAAGGAAAATTGGTCATTTATAATTATACACTTAAAATCTCGTTAAAAAATCATCTATGAAGAAAAATATGAGGGAGTTTATGCTTTCTAGAGAGGGTTTTAGTGTTGATTCTATATGCTTAGATCTCAACAATATTAACATAAAAATATGCTGAAGAGGGTTTGGGAATGTTGATTCATTGGGCCTGATTTTATAAAGGGTAACCATAATTTTAATGGCTTTAGAGTGGTTTTTTTAGTATCTTGCTTCGTACAATATGGTCATCTATTGAAATGACAATTTAATTCAGAAAATGACATTTTTTAATAACACTAAATAGAAGTGCTCTTAAACTTAGAAATAATCTCCTTCCCCTCCCCTCCCCACCTCCATACACAAACACACACACACACAGGAGCATTTTGAGCCCATTTTCCTAACCATATCGGATTCTTTGTGCTTTTAGGATGATTTTGCAAATAATCGAGAATTTATCACAATGGTTGTATACAAGACTGATGGGAAAAAAGTTTATTACCCAGGTATGTTTAGTAAACAGACATTCAAACAAACATTAAAATTCTATCTGTGTGATTAATGTGAAAATGACAAATTTTATGTAGATAATATGCAGAAATTAATAATTATGCTGATAGACTAATAGAAACTACTCAAACAGATGGGTAGATTTATGCTACTTGTGTGTTTTGTTTTGATTTATTTTTAATTTAGAGACCTCAGGAATTTGGGATTTCTACACTCTTGCACATTGCTGTCAGAGCTTTATTTCTAAAATTTAAATCCTATCTTTTTTCCCTGATCAAAAATTTTGTGGTTTTCCATGGACTCTTGGATAAAATCCAAGCTCTTCAGCTTGATGTCTAAGGCTTTTTATATTCCGGCCTTCACCTCGCTGTCCACCTTTATCTCATGCCCCAGCATTTCACAGTGGGTCTGGCTTCTCCTGAACACACCATGCCCTTGTTGCCCCTGTTTTCACACAGTTTCTTCTGCCGAGAGTCTCTTCTACCTGCCCTCTGCCCACATATTTCTTTTACCCTATTCTGTGTAATGAATGTGGTTAAGATCCAGTTTATGTTATTTTCTCTGTGATAACCTTCCTGCCAGGCAAAGTAAATCTTTC
>NW_006798629.1:6793101-6805692 GCF_000442215.2 Lipotes vexillifer | reverse complement strand
TTCCCTAAGGCATTAACATACTGGGTTGAGACCATTTTGCTTTCACATTAAAAAAAAATTTTTATCATTTCATGATAGGAGCTGTTTAAAAAATGAAAAAAATGTTCTAGTTTGGGAGACAAACAATAAGAAAAAAAAGACCTGATAGTGACACATATTTGTAAAGAAATGCATAGGGTCACATTGGTTACTTTGGTTGGGTGGCCGTGGAAAGCCTCTTTAAGAAGGGATAGGGCTTCCCTGGTGGCGCAGTGGTTGAGAGTCCGCCTGCCGATGCAGGGGACACGGGTTCGTGCCCCGGTCCAGGAGGATCCCACATGCCGCGGAGCAGCTGGGCCCGTGAGCCATGGCCGCTGAGCCTGCGAGTCCGGAGCTTGTGCTCCGCCACGGGAGAGACCACAACAGTGAGAGGCCTGCGTACCCCCCCAAAAAAAAAAGGATTAGAGGAACTCCAAATCACGAACAGGAGTCAGTCATGCAAAGAAGTAGAGGAAAAAGCATTAGAAGTAGAGGTAAAAGCATTATAAGCAGAGGGAACAGCAAGTGCAAGGACCCTAAAATGAGGGAAAGATAGGTGTTTTCTGGTAACAGAAGAAAGGCCAGGAGGCCTGGGCAGTGTGGTATCACAGAAATGGTCAGAAGTATGCAGGCTTAGATCACAGGAGGTCTATCAGCCCAGGAAAGGGTTTGGATTTTGCTCTAAGTGCGATGGGAAATCTTTGGAGGGTCTTACTCAGGAAAATGGCATTATCTGATTTTTTGTTTTTAAGAAAATTCTTTGTAGAATATATTGGAGGGGACAAAAAATGGAAGCAGAGAACCCAATTAGGTGATTTTATTTATGTGAGAAGTGACGGTGGTTTGAACTGAGGGTGCTAAAGTGGAGATGGAGAGTGGACAGATTTGGGCTTGGTTAGGGTTGTCAGGACTTGGGTTAATGTGTGGTCAAAGAGGAGTCAAGGATGATTCCTGTGTTTTGGGCTTGAGCCATAGAAGGGTGTAACATTGACTGAGATGTAAATGTTGGTGGGAGCAGGGGAGGGAGCAGAATTGTTGTGGAGTAAAATCAAAAGTTAATTTTTGGTTTTGTTAAATTTGAGATCCCTGTTAGCTCTCCAAGTGACGGTGCCAAGTAGGCGGTTGGGGTTTTGAGCAGAATTCTGGGACAAGGGTAGGGCCGCAGGTACAGACGAGGAGTCGGGATAAGGAAGGCATTTGAAGGTAGGACTGTATATAAATCACCTACGGAGAGAGTTGTAGGTTCAGAGACAAACACCCAGCACCTGGCCCTTGGACTCTGGCATCTTACGGTTGAGCAGAGGGCAAGTTACCAGAGAAGAATTTGAACAGAGTACCTGACGAGGCAGAGTAAGGTTTCACATAACCCAAGGGAAGAAAATACTCCATGCAGGAAAGAGGGGACATCTCCACCCATTGCCATTTCTGAGGTCCAGTGAGATTAGGCTAGAGAAGAGACTGTTGGACCTAGTGCCCTGGCAGCATCTTTGGCCTTGACAAGCACAGAGTTGGCAAGAGGTGGGCTGGAAGACCAGGTGGAGTGGATTGAGGAGGGCCTGAGGTAAGGAAGCAATCACTGACGGTTCTTTCAAGAAGGCTGTGCAGAGAAATGGCACTGATGGGAGAGATAGGATCAAAAGTGGTTTTGTCCAGTTTCGTTTTGCTTGATCATAGGAAAACATGGCCTTCTTCCCCATTATGCTGCAGTGAGGGTATCCCAAGGTTTTCTGGCATGTGCATGGCACACGGTAGGTCCAATGATAAATGTCAAGTTAAACTAGCTAAATTTTCCATTTTTCATGTTGGTCATTATATAACCAAAAAAGCACAAATTTTGTGAGTATATTCCTAGCATTAACATGTTAACATGGCTTTTGAATTTCAAACACCTTGTTACTCTTTGTACTTGGATTTTTTTAAAAATAGTGCTTCCTCTCTTACACATAGTGACTTTGCCATTTCAGGATACTTTCTGGTTTCTAGTTTTATTTTCATCACAATACTCTGAGGTAAATCAGACTGTTCTCCATCTGACAGGAGAGTAAACTGAGACATAGGTCACACCTTTCAGGACCACAGACGTGCCCATTCTTTTCCCCTTCACACTAGATCGCACCACCTCTAAGCTTGAGAGACTTATTACCTGTTTGAGATGCTAAAATTTTTTCTACAGATTACATTATAAATATTCAGTGTTCCTAAATGACCTCAGTGATATAGCATTGATTTTAAATGACTTAATTGACATGCATGAAATGATTTTATTGTATCAGCCTTAATTCATGAGACTGTGAAAGGATATGATAGGCAGCATTGTGTGTGATAGCAAAATATTGGAAATAATCCAAATCTTCACATTGTCTGAATAACTAGATGGGGGAGTATAGATAAAATATGTCCTATTCATATGATGGCATACAATACTGTACACATTGATTTAAAAGGAATAAACTGTATCTATGTAGATCAACATGGATCTCAAAAACTTGAGTGAAAAATGAAAGATAAGACATATACTGTCTGTTTTTTTAGATACATGCTCGTGTGTGTGTGTGTGTGTGAGAGAGAGAGAGAGAGAGAGAAAGTCTGAAAGGATGCCCATCAAATCCATCGGAGTGGAATGGAATATTAAGGGTGGTGGTTAAATGGAACTTTGTTTTATAAAGAAGCTAGTATGACAAAAAATATGTTAATTTAATTCTGAGTGGTGGGAAATAGATATGTTTATATATATATATATATAAACATATATATGTTTACTTTTATATATATGTTTATATATAAACATATATATATGTTTACTTCTTTGTATCTTTTTAAAAAATTTCCTTAAAAGAAAAAAAGTTAATCTTGATTTTAAAATCCTCTACCAGGAGAGAAAAATAAAACATAGGGCAAATAGCAGGGATTATCATATACCTCATTGGATGTATTCCAAAAGATCTCTTTTTACTTATTAGAAACTATTTCATTTTAAAGTTTTAAACTGCTTAATTGTAAAGTTTTAAATTGAAATTTAATTCTTTAGTACATTATATTTTAAAGATGAATTAATTAAGGGGATGTCCATCCATTTAATTATTTTTCCTACATCAACCATAAAACTTAAAAACTAAAGAAAATAAAGTCCTGTCTTCTGTAAACCTACTTGTTTATTTGCAGCTGACCCACCTCCGTACATTGATGGGATTCGAATTAACAGCCCTCATTATTTGACTAAGATAAAGCTAACCACACCTGGGACCCATACCTTTACATTAGTGGTTTCTCAGTATGAAAAACAGAACACAATCCATTACACAGTCCGGGTAAGTAAACCAACATGACAGAACAATAATAGAAAGTACATAACGTCTTTGCTTTGTAAGTGGGATTATCTACAAAAAAGGTTTATTTATAAAGATTGATCTATATATTGTTGAGTGTGTGTTTATCTGTATAACAATTCAGTATTAAATTATGATGATGCTTCATGCAGAAAATAATGCTTTTGAATGGTAAAATTTTTATTTTGAATAACATTTTGACTGAACATTTTAGTTTTTAGAGTAGTAGTTTAGTCCTGAGGTAATTTAGTATGTTGGACTAATAAATTCACAGAGCAATAAAAGCTCCTTTAGTCTACATAATACTTTTATTGAATTAAAAAAGAAGACCTTGAACTTAGTGAAAGGAAATCGATTGCCTATAAACATGGCTCTCAGGTAGCTGGGAAGGTCATCGTAATTTTGTTCTGCATAGATTTGTTTGTCGTAGATCAGTCAAGCTCAATTTGAATAGATTTTTAGTGACAAAAGGGACTTTGGGAGCTGCTTCCACCCCTTCATTCTTCACATGTAGAAGCCAAGGCCTAGGGAGATTGTGGTATGTCCTGAGTCATACAGTTAGCAGCAGACAGAGCCTTAGCTGCCCAACCCGCAGTTGTTTATTCCTGCCCTGATGCCAGGCTGCCTACAGAATCAGGACTATTATATATGCCAACTAACTTCTTAGTCTTCCAAAACATTCTTTCATCACTTTAGTGTTTTTATAAGCATAAATTTTATCACTATAATAATTTTTTTTTTTTTTAACTCTAGGTATACTCAGCATGCAGCTTTACTTTTTCAAAGATTCCTTCACCATACACCATATCAAAGCAGGTAAGAGAATTTTTTCTCTGGGTCATAATCTCATCGAAATCTTAGAATTCCCTTTCCTTTTTCTCCTTTTCTCATTTTTTTTTTTCATGTTTAACAATTTCTTACAAAGTAAAAACATTCTGGGACTTGACAGGACTACAAGGGAAATGTAAGTAGTCTCCAGTCTGGGTTGGAATACAAGCTCTTCAGTGAGCACCGTTAAGTGATTCTGTGGGAAAAAAATTAATTCAGAGAAAGAAGACTAATGCAAACCTTGGTCAGTAGGGAAGGCCGTAAGCAGAATTTGAGATTGACTCTGCAGGGCGGGCTGGACGTGTGGAAGAGGATTTTAGGGAGAATTCTTGGCAGGGCAGACTTGAAGGCTGAGAGTTGGAGACAGGGCTGAGAGTAGCAAAGTAGCCGGGCTGACTTGGAGAGGGATGCTGGCTGCTGGTGGCAATAAAGCCTGGAGAGAGAGGATGCAGCCACGGTGGAGAGTTGCTTTTTTTTTTTCTTTTTTCTTTTTTTTAAGGCACAAAGGAATTTTGTCTTTAAAATGGAATTATAGAATGTGAAGTTTTGTTAATACAAAAGCTTTGTCTTATTAGATTAATGGAAAGTGGAGTGGTCAGAGTGCCGGAGGATGTGGAAATTTCCAAGAGACTCACAAAAATAACCCCATTTACCAATTCCATATAGAGAAAACTGGGCCACTACTGATCGAGCTAAGAGGACCAAGGTTTGTGATAAATAACTTTCTTAAATTAATAATGTTATATTAAAAATGAGTTTAGTGGAACAGAATAAGGTTTTGAAATATATATACGTGTGGACACTTAATTTATGATTAAAGAGGAGTGAGGAAAGGGCACCATTCAATAATGGTGCTGGCATAATTAATATCCACATACCAAAAAGGTGATTAGACCCCTGTCTCACATCCAATGTAAAAATCAATTCCAGGTGGATTACTAATACAGGAGATAAGAACCTCAGGATAAGGAAAGACTTAAGACACAACACATAAAAAGATTTGTAAATATCCTACATTAGTAAGAAAAAAGTGTGCAGTTTTTTTTTTTTTTTTTTGGCTACATCAGGTCTTAGTTGCGGCACACGGGATCTTCGTTGAGGCATGTGGGATCTTTCATTGCGGCGCGTGGGCTTCTCTGTAGTTGCGGTGTGCAGGTTTTCTCTTCTCTAGTTGTGGCTCGCAGGCTCCAGGGCGCGTGGGCTCTGTGGTTTGCAGCACGCAGGCTCTCTAGTTGAGGCACACACGCTCAGTAGTTGTGGCATGTGGCCTTAGTTGCCCCGCGGCGTGTGGGATCTTAGTTCCCTGACCAGGTGATCAAACCCGTGTCCCCTGCATTGTTAGGCAGATTCTTTACCATTGGACCACCAGGGAAGTCCCAAGTCTGCAGTTTTTAAAAAATAAAAACAAACAAAAACTTGAATAGGCATGTCATAAGAGAAATAATCCAAATGGCCAATAAATTGTGTAAGAGCCAAAAATTAGAAAAGCCAGTGTTCATCAGTGGCATTTAAGATTATAAAACAGTCCTACAGTAATAGAGTCTACCATAACAATGAAAATAAATTACAGCTCCCCACAGCATGGGTAAGTCTTGGGAGCAAGGCTGAGCGACAGAAGCCACATAACAGGATATGTGACTGTTTACCTGTTCTTGACTTCCACTTGTATGAAGTCAAGAACAGGTAAAACTAAACTATTGTTGAAGGATGCACACTTACGTAGTCAGACTATAGACAAAGCAGGAAAGTGATCACCAGGCAAGTTAGCTCTGGGGGACAGAGGCGGTGATCAGAAGGGAGCACACGGGGACTGCTGCAGTGCCAAGAGGGTTTTGTTGACTGAGGTGGTGGTAACCCAGGTGTTTGTTCACTTTATGAATTATTTGTTAAGCTGTATATTTGTTTTATGTGCACTGTGTTATATTTCACAATTTTAAAAGGTTTAAAAGATACAGAGAATACAAATAAAAATAGTACTAGCTTCTAAATAAAACTAGGCTTAACTTTGCCTTCCTGTAATTACAGACTATTTCGAAAGAAACTAATAATCCTTTAGATAAGACTAAGCTATTTTTCCACGTCATTTTAAAAGCCTTTACCAGTTTGATAAGTAAAATAAGGTACCTAATTGCCCTTTTGTATTTCATTACCATGTAGCTTGAATATGGAAAAATGTTTATTGACGATGTGTATTTTTTCCTTTATTCATATATTTATTCATGTCTTTTGACCATTTTTCTGTTGGACTTGTCACATTTTTCTTAATTGTAAGCGTGAATAAGGGTACGTATGTAAAGGTATTAACTCCTTCACATATTTGCAGGTATTTTTCCCAGATTAATTTTTTTTCTCACATAGAAAAAAATTTTTCTTTATAATCAGATCTGTTTCTTTTGGTTTATTTTGCTGTGGGTAGGCACTCTCACCCTAATATCAAATAAATTTTTACCGTATTTTCTTCTAGTTCTTTTATGGTTTTATTTTTTACATTTTTTAAGTCCATATGGAATGTATTTTATATTTGGTGTGAAATACAGTTTAACAATTTTTTTTCTAAGCTTTTGTCACCTTATCACCACCTACATAAGTAATCCTTTCCCTACTGATTTGGAATGCCATGTGTACCATACGCTAATTATTTCTGTAAATTTAGATCTTATTTCAGGGTCCTCTCCTGTTCTTTTTCTGCCTAATACACTGTTATATCATTTAAATTGAACATTATTCTCTCAGAGCCTGTGGTAAAAATAGTCTCTTCTAAAGTAAGTTTAATAAAATGTTAATCTTTACGGCATCAGTTTAAAAACATAAATGGTGTTTTCTGTAATTAAGAGTAAAAATAGTATGCATGTGTCTGAGTGCTGTTTCCTCCTACTGAAGCTTTAGAAGCATGTACTTGATTTAATAGTCCATCTGCACTTTAGGTATATAGTTATTTTGGGTATGTGTTTGAGACGACTTAATAGCAGCAATAATTTGTTCTTTTTTACTGCTAGGCAATATAGTGTTGGATTTGAAGTTGTAACAGTTTCTGTGGTGGGAGACCCTGGTCCCCATGGCTTTCAGAGGAAATCTAGTGGTGACTACAGGTAATGTTGGCATTTTGATTGCTATCTAATTTACACTTTACTTTCTGTGGCATCATCACCTGAAAACCTTGTTCTCATTTTCCCTGAATATAGGTGTGGGTTTTGCTACCTGGAACTAGAAAATATACCTGCTGGGATCTACAATATCATTCCCAGTACTTTTTTGCCTAAACAAGAAGGACCGTTTTTCTTGGACTTTAATAGTATTATCCCCATCAAGACAACACAACTGCAGTGACAGAGAAACCTCAGCAATAGCTGGATCTTATACTCAGCAAACACCATCTCTCCAAGTAAGGGCACAGATCTCCAGGACACTGAACACAGTCATCAGAACAGAATTAAATCTCTAAAAGCATTCCTGTGGAATCTGGTGCTGCAGCCAGGGTGTGTGGTGAGAATTGTATGTAGTCAGAATTACCCTATATCACTTAGAAGTACCATTTACGTGGTTTTGTGTATATATGGAGTGGGCTTGCATTTAGGGGCCACATTGTACAAAAAAGTGTAGATGCTTAAAGATTAGGCTCAGTCAAGCACTGAGATAGATGCCCTTGCTAAGAGGGAACCGAGACCAGACGAGGAAAATGAGGGGTGTAGACTCACTCACTGAGTGGAACAGTAGGCTGGGATAATATTCTGAAGTATTTATGTTATGTTGTCTTCTTGGCAGAGCATGTTGTTAAGGTAGACTTGCTTGTGTCGTGAGTCTGCTGTACATCCTGGGCACCTAATTATCAAATGAATCATGTTACCATGAGATTTTAATTCTGCATTATTTATGGCTTTAAATGCTTACTGTTGCCCATAGGTTATGAAAGGATAAAGTTTTAATACTAATTAACTTAGCATGAAGATGCTCATGCTTAAGAATGAAGGTTGTTGAAGTTAGATACCTGTCTCCCATTGACTCATGTAAAGAGAACTGAGGTATATTCATCAGTGTAGTTTTTATCAGGTTGACGAAAGCAGTAGTCTGAGACATTGAAGACATTACAATTTAGTTTGTATAGTCTTTTTTAAATTGCTCTGTAGTTCAGTGTTCTTATGGTAATATCACTCTAAAGAAAATACAATTGAGGATTTAATATATGGTAATTGGGTTGCGTTTGGAAAAATTGCCAGGATACTGTTATGTATCAATTCCCAGTTGTTTACATAAAAATTCATCAGAGTAGAATGATGCTCAAGACTTTAAAGATCTAAAAATTAACACAGTGGGATTTTTCATCATCTCTAATTATTAAAACTTCTTTTGTATTTCTATTATCTTTAATTGAAATAAAATGTTTGTTTATACTTATGGAAACTGCATAGTTTAACCTAAAGAAATTATTAGAGGACTTCATGTGGTATGTTCCCTCTAAAACAGAGCTCATTACTTGCATGAAAATTGACACTTTTACAAAAAAAGTCTGTTCTTTTACATTCAGGATAGTGGTAGATTGTACTAGTGATTGATTGATAGTGAGATTTCACTTTGATAAGTAGTGCTTTCACTTTTAGCATATTTTACGTGGATTACTTTTCTACTACTTTTTAAAGAAAAATCTAAAGCATAAGAAGTATATTTATTATAAACATGATTTGAACCTTTTGTGTTAAAAAGATCTTATACGGGATGCAAACTAAGACCTAATCCCTGCCCTCAAAATCCAATGGAGACCTATGTAAACAATTCACTATATTGTAATGTTGAATTCTGTAACAGAGCTCTAAATACAACTCACGATGTACAAGTAAAGATTAATTTTGGTTGGACCAATATAGAAAGAGAATAGAAACAACCGGGGAGCTTTTCGAAGTCCAGTGCCCAAGTATACCTGAATCACTAATCAACCTCTGGGGCTGAGACCTAGGAGATGCCCAGGTGCCACAGACAGGAGAACCAGGCCTCCAGCATAAGTACCTCATCTTTATTTATTTTCCTGCCACTGCGTCTCCGTACTGCTCAGCTTTAGTAGCAGCAGAAGTGGAATTCTAATCCAAACCTGGTAATCAGGGCTTAAATTGTTAGGATCCAGGACCTTAACTGAAAATAAGAACAGATGACCACTGCATTCCATGCTCTTCCTTATGGCAAGAGGATTGTCTGGAAGATCTAGGCAACATCAGGATTTCTTATTTGAAGTCACAGAAAGACATTTTCTTAAGCCATTTTTATTACACTCAAGGTATTAAGACAAGTACAAAATAACCTTGTAATTAGGATACTGTATCAGTCATTAAAAAAGGAGAAAACAGTACAGTATGAAGGGATTTACACAAATGACAAATATATAAGCTTGACAGACTTAATGGGCAACTTGAATGGGGTTGCTTTTTTTTCTTTTAGAAACACTAAGTTTTCTTAACAAAAAAGGACAAATAAAATACAATGCTCTAAATATGTGTAACCATGAAAACAAGAAAAGCAGTAATAGAACACTTACATGTAGCATAACAGACACCATTGCTTCTATTTAACAGCCTTTGCCAACATGTGCCTCCTCCCTTTCCTAGCTGTAAGGAACAATTTCCTCTAAGAAATACTAGTGCAGCATAACCCTTAAATAATTTTTTTATTTTTAAAGTTACAGCCTACAGAGAAATTAACACCTTGTCAATCTAGAACAACACTGGCAACCATTCCCCATGCACTTCTCTTAGAATAAGTCCCCTGGGCCGGTAGGATGAGGTTTACGCTATAGAACCTTTTCTTCCACAGTCATGAACCCCCTTCTGTGACAGGCCCCTGCTGCCCTCGTCCCGCCCCCATCCCCACACCAGCATTCACCTTTCCCACCCCCAAAAGTGCAGCTCTTGGTGACCTTTTACAGAAGATGATTTTAATGGGTGTCCCAGCAAATTCACTTTTTTAAAAGCCCCCTCTGAAAACCAGAGATGATGAAAACGAATTGTATCCTTGGATTTTTTTTGTTTTAAGCCTTCAAAAAGGTCAAAAAGGTGTCGTTCTGAATATTTGAGTTTTGTTTTGTGTACCTGTTTTCCTTTAGATCCCCTGGGATATAAAGGAGAGAACAAGGCCATTTCCCCAATCGAGCCAGCCGCCGAGCCCGCTGGGGCTCAGCTCCCCGGCCCCTTTACCGGCTTGGGGATTTTTCCCGGGAACCGGTTACTGCTTCCACAGCACTGACAGGGGACATTCCACAAAGGCCGTGGGCCTGGTAACAGCCCACCTGCAACAACTCTGTGCTGAAAAACACCAGCCTGAGAGCTCTTACCCAGAAGAAACATCTTCAGCTCTCAAGTTCACTGAAACGTCATTAGTGCAGTTTAGAGGCAATGCTTGGGATTTGGCATATATTAAATGATTATTGGCACAATTGTTCTCCATACAGTTTCATGTCTAAATATTGATATGCGCTTGGGCCAGACCCGCGGCTCGATCAGCCGATCTGCACCACGTTTATGTCCTCGATGACCCTGTCCCTGCCCTTCGAGCCCTGCAGGGACAGCTGCCGCATCCTGTCCTCCAAGGCCTGGCCCTCGGGGGACGTGCTGCTCGGGCTCTCGCCACTGTCACCGCTGCTGCTGCCGAGACCCCGATGGTTGCTGGCTCTGTCACTTGCTTTATTCTCTGCCCCTTCCGCCCTGTCTCCTGTAGAAACGTAAAGATCACGGGGTGAGTACCGACAATTCCAAGGGTCCCCTGGGCCCCAGCCCGTCAGCCGGCTCAACCTCCAGACTCCCAGTGTGGCCCCACTGTCCGCATCACACAAGTGCTTCCATCACAGGACTGCCTACTGCTTTCGTTGTGCGGGAAACCGTGTATGTCCCTCATCTTTGCAGATGAAATCTGTCACACTCATGTAACAGCTGGGAAACAGAAACCTCTCTAGCAGGTGCTTGTCAAGAGGACTGTTGTGATGGCAGATACAGAAGCAAGCAGGTTGGGAGTGGAGCTGGGCCCCATCTCAGGCCACCACACCACAGCATGTGCACCGAGGCCCTGAGCGCGGCCTCCGGGGCGGGCTCCCCCGAGCAGGGGGCTCAACTCACCTCGCTCCACCTCGCACTCAGGGGAGGAGGCCCCGCTGCACTCACTGCGGGGGCCCAGCACTGGGAACATCATCCCGAATTCTGACAGGGACATGGGGCTGGGCAGGTCCAGGCTGCCGGGCCTCACGGCTGCGGGGAACTGCTCGGGCATCTCCGACGGGCTCGTGGGACCCGAGCTGAAGCTGGACACGGACTGGGTCTCCGAATCATCTTCAGACACAAAGGTGCTGCAGTTGTCATCTTCGAAGGCCTCGGAGGCCACTAGGAGGAAAGAGAACAGCCATCACCCTGACAGGTCTGACAGACAGCCACCCAGTTCCTTACACGTCTCCAGACGCATCCACTGCAGGCAGGAGCTAGACAGGGCTTGGCAGCTGCAGGGTCCAGCCACCTGATCCCAGGATCCCTTCACCTTGCAGGGAAGCCGCTGGACCCTATGGATACTCAGTGTCCTTACCATCACTTTCCAGCCCTGCCCTAGAGGTCAGCGTCACCACACACTGCCTGAAGGTAGAAGGTGAATTCAGCCACAGATCGGGGGTTTTATCCACCCCAGTCCCCCAAACAGGTCCCCCCGTGCACAGGAAGAGGGCTGGCCTGCGTAACGCACCCTGAACCAAGCCAGCCAGGCTTCAGGGCTGCCTCCTTCCACGGGATAGGCAGCAGCAGCTGCTGGACGAGACGGCCCTGTGTGGAGTGTCTGCTGGGACCATCTCCTGAGTAACCTGTGATCTCATAAAAGACGTGCTCGGAGCCCAGCTAGATCACCACTGGCCACAGAAGAACAGTTCCCTTAACAGTGCTCTGTAGCTTGTGCCTCGTTTGTTTTGTGGACCATTATAACCAAGGCCCAGAGACACGTCATTCTCACGGTTTGAAAGCTGCCTGAGCTTTGAACTATTTCCCCCTCAGTCCACACATGATCCCACTCCCCTTTCCTCCTCCCTCTGCTTTAAAAACAGCCTATAGCATCCCATAGATGATCATCCATGAGAAGTACTGTAATGCTGAGCACAGAAAATGGGCTCAGCTCTGAGTTCAAATCCCATCTCCACTACTTGCTGTGTAGCCTTGGGCAAGGTACTTAACCTCTCTGAGCTTCATGTTCCTTTCCACACAGGGTTTATGAGATGATGTATACTAAAGTACTCACATCACGGTTGCTCAAATTAGTTTTCCTTTTCTTTTACCTGGGGCCTGGCACTTGAATGTTTATTGGCTGAATTAAGGAACACCCAAGGGAGGAGTGTGGGGAAGGGCCAACAGCCATCATTCCACAGAAAAGGCAAAGAAGGATGTGCGCAGAGACAGTGCTGGGGGGGGGGGGG
>NW_006798629.1:6780446-6792923 GCF_000442215.2 Lipotes vexillifer | reverse complement strand
GGGGGGGCGGTTTCTGGACTGACATAGAGGGAGCCACCACAACCCTCTGTATCCATTTCCCAGGGGTGGTCCTTGGAAAACAGGTCCCCAAGGACAGACACATGTGCAGTGACCACTGGAGGCCGGCGCTCCTTCATTTAATCCTGACGACCGCTCTCCGTAGTGGACGACAGGGACCTTCATGTGCCCCCCGCTTTACAGGGGAAGAAACAGACAGGAAGTTACACCCTGGCCCATGTCATGTACTAGTCATAGTGGGAAGGTCAGGACTTGAATCAAATCTGATTCCCAAGTCCCTATTCCAGACGACTCTTCCCTGCAGGACTTCTCAGAGCCTTCAATGCCCTAACATGTACTTGGAATGTCAGGGGTGAAAGTGTAACATTTCCCAAACATATCTAACCACAGAAACCTGACTCTGAGGATGCTCAGTAGCATCTTGGTGAACACAGTGTCCCACCAACGGGGGAGGCCCCAGGAAGCAGGTCGCACTAGCTGCACACGTGCCCCTGACTCACCAGAAACAGCGTCAGGCTCGGGCTTGCGCCCTGACAGGTCCTCGGCAGCCGGGCTGCCCCCCTCGGCCCCGACACCGCACCCACGGGGCCCCATGGCGCTGGAGCGCCGCCGCTCGTGGATCTCGTCCGAAATCGTCTCCAGGTTCCTCAGGGCCGTCTTGTACTCGCCCTTCGCCAGGGCCAGCTTGGCCTGCAGTTCGTCCACCGTCTTCTTCAGCTGCTGCTCGGGAGAACAGGAGGCTCTGTGAGTGAGGCCACCCCCGCCGGCCTGGCGATGCTCTTGAGTGACGGGTTCAAACATTTGCGCCCATCACTCTACTCTCAAGACACGACTGGGGCCCTGATCCCCTTCCACAGCTCTCCACGCAGCAGATATGAGAGCAGCCACCACCCCACAACTCCCAGCCAGGTGACAACTTAAGCTCTATACCCAGGAGCAACCACTGGGAATAAGCCCATCAGGGAAGCAGCAGTGGGGAGTCAAGGTCCCACAGAAGTCCCACACTCCAGCCATCTGATCCGGGAGCTGTGGTCCTCACACTTGAGGTGCATCAGGACCCCCTGGAGGGTGTGTTAAAGCCCAGATGGCTGGGACCCGCCTGCAGAGCCTCTGTTCAGTCAGTCTGGGGTGGGCCTGGGAATCTGCACTGCCAGCAAGCTCCCGGGCCCTGCTGAGAACCACTAACCGAGTACAATATGGAAAGTGACTGAAGCAGATTCAGAGGGCGGCAGAGAGCACTAAGGACACAGCAAGTCCACTCTGAAGGCTGAAGACTTGGTCAAGAATGTGCCCCCCTCACTGGCAGCCATGGGGCCATTTGAAAGCCCACTACAGAAAGGGGAGCTCTGAGGGCAGAAAACTCCGATCTGCTTCAAAGCCAGAGGCCACACGTACCTCAAGCTGCATGTAGTACCTCGCCTTGAGTTCAAAGTAAGGCCTGTAGAAGACAGGAAGGAAACCTGTAAGAGCACGACAGCAGTGCCCCCAGAAAACTCCACGGGGCGTCCAGGGCGCAGTGGCTGCAGCTGGCCAGGCCGTCCTCCAGCGTTTACTCAGTTCTCATGAGCCATGAGGTAAGGGGGTGCTCCCAGGTCCCGGGCCTAACAGATACAGACACTCCCCCAGGACCAAGCTGCCAGAAGGCCTATCTCAAGACACGGGAAACCCACACACATGCACACGTATCCCAGGGCCCCAAACGCTGGCTCACTGTCCTCTCTGGGGGGACGTTCAAGGCCACGTAGGGTGTGCCCAGCAGCTAAGGTGGCCCAACTGCCTCTCCTAGGGATGCCTAGCAGATGAGGCTGAGAAGAAGCTGCCTCAACACACACCAGCTCTGCCGAGCTCAGCCGGGGAAGGGAGAGGCACCACCGTCCCTCACTGAGCACAGCGGGGCCGCCACAGGGACAGGGGCTCAGGTCGGCCTCTTGGACTCTGTGCAGGACTCGGGGGACTGGACAGCGTGCTGACCCAGCCAGCTCACGGGCAAGAGAGAGGACAAGAAAGGCCAACGTTCTACGGGTCGTGGGTTCTGGGTCAGTGGGAAGATGCTGGCTCTTTCAGGAACTTGGGTGTCTGAGCATGAGGAGTTGACAATACTTTATTCTTGAGCCCTTCACCCTCCATGAGCTCAGGGTCTGTCTCTGGCTGTGGGGTCTAGGCCATTCCAGGTCCTGTCTCTTTGCTTGGAGGCCCAGCAACTGTGAGTGAAGCCGGGGCTAGTCCCCAGGATCACTGTCGTATGACAACATATAAGAGTGGTAGTGAGAAAAGTGGAAGAAAACCTCCATTGAAACCAGTCTTCCCAACACTGTAAATCAACTATACTTGAATAAAAAATATATACATTAAAAAAAAAAACTCCTTTGGGCTCATCTGTGTGTATCAGTAATAAGATGAATTGTGCTTTCAGTGCCGTTTTATGGCCTACCTTTATTACATATAAATATTATGAACATATTTATATACTAATGAAGACAGAATCCATGTCATTATTTTAACTGCTCTAAACTATTCCAGTGTTTGGAAGTGTCAACAGTTATTTAACCAAAGACTATACTGTTGGACAAATTAACTGTTCCTAGTGTTTGGTATAATTATAACAGGGAAGAGCAAAATCTGACCCCAGGTTGGATCTGTTTCTTTGACTTTAACCTTTGCTTTTCATTGCTTTCGTTATTATAATCATACATAATGGCCTGCCTCAGGAAACCCTGCCCCTCTGCCTGAATATTAAAGTACCTTTGTTCAGCTCACAGGGAGACAATCTGACCCTGCCCACCTGAGAATGGCGGCAGAAAAGAAGAAATTAACACAACCCCTCCCTGATGCTGGCCAAGCCAGGCACAACTAATGGCCTTTTTACTTCCTCATTTCCTGCCCCTCTCTGTTCTATAAAAGAAACTGGCATCCAGACCCCGAAAAGATGGTTTGTGGGGACACCAGTCTTCCATCTTCTCAGTCTGCCGGCTTTCTGAATAAAGTCGTACTCCTTGCCTCAACACCTCATCTCCCAATTTATTGGCCTGTCGTGTGGTGAGCAGAGTGAGCTTGGACTTGGTAACATTATAAGAAACTTTTGAAATAAATATCCTGTGAAAAGAAAGAAAGAGAGAGAGAGAGAGAGAGAGAGAGAGAGAGAGGGAGGGAGGGAGAGAGAGAGGGAGGGAGGGAGGAAGAAAGGAAGAAAGAAAGAAAAAGAAAGGAAGGAAGAAAAGAAGGGAGGGAGGGAGGAAGGGAAGGAAGGGAGGAAGGAAGAAAAAAGAAACCAGTCTTGCTCCTTTCATCAGCTCTTGGTCTACAAGGATGTGTTACTATGTACATGGTTCACCCCATTGTGCTGACAGGTAATGAGGGACAGGGCCTCATCCACACCATCAGCCACAGAGCCAAGGGCATGCCCTGAGTTTCCCAAAGCCCAGCCCCAGCCCACGGGCCAGCTAATGGTTTGCTCTTGAAATTCCTCTTCCTGTGCTCCCAGGTCAGAGCAGCCCCACCCCTGGGGGGTTACAGGTAGCCTGGGCAGGGGGCTCTGGTGGAGCGGGCCACAGAAAAGGTTGAGAAGATGAGGAAGAGGAAACGAGCAGCAGCCCGGGGACCCACTTGCCCAGGCTCACTTGGACTTGTTGATGGCTCGCTTGAGTTTCTTCTCCAGCTGCCGCATGCGGCCCATGGCCGCATTGTACCTGGCTGCCGTCTCCTTATGCACCAGCTCGCTCCTCGTCTTGGTCTGCTCCGCCTCCATGACCTTCAAATGACAGCAGAGGTCAGCCCGGCCAAACCCAGAATGGTCCCTTGTTGGGGTATTACTTATGTCATTTTAAAAAACTAGGAATTTGGGATTCCCATATACACACTACTATATCTAATGTAGATAAACAAGGACCTACTGTAGAGCACAGGGAACTAAACTCAGTATCTTGTAATAACCTATAAGGGAAAAGAATATATATGTATATATATAAAACTGAATCACTGTGCTGTACACCTGAAACTATCACAACATTGTAAATCAACTATACTTCAATACAATTTTTTTGAAATAAATGAAAAAAAATTATTTGAGGAAATTAGTGGGCAGACTAAGATTCAATGAACTTCCAAAGAGAACAGGATTCTTTTTCCCTATTCATCTATTCTGGAAAAATCACATCAGATTAGATGAAATAGATCAGCTGAGGCAATGAGAAGGAAAAACAAAAACGCAGAGGGAAAAAAAAAAAGAAACATTCTCTGATTCAGTTGACGTCCACTTCCTCTGAGTAGCCACCGTGGGTTCCTCCTGTTCTCACCTGGGGTCAGGGACTGAGGGGCAGGCAGGCGGTACCAGTGGGAACTCAGACGTCAGGGACCTGGGAGCCCTACAAAGCCAGGTATGTGCGCGTCAGGACGGCAAGGCAATGGTGACCTCAGCTGTTTGGCCCCTTCCCAAATATCCAGAGTTAGCTGGTGGACAAGAATCCAGGATCCAGAGGGTCAAACTGAACAAGATTTTGGGGTTTACAAAAATTTGTGACCAGGTGACCAGTCAGCGTTCTGGTGGGAGATTCTGGTTTTAAAAATGAGTTCAAGGGGGCTTCCCTGGTGGCGCAGTGGGTGAGAGTCCGCCTGCTGATGCAGGGGACACGGGTTTGTGCCCCAGTCCGGGAAGATCCCACATGCCGCGGAGCGGCTGGGCCCATGAGCCATGGCCGCTGAGCCTGCGCGTCCGGAGCCTGTGCTCCACAAAGGGAGAGGCCACAACAGTGAGAGGCCCGCGTACCTCAAAAAAAAAAAAAAAAAAAAAAAAAACCATGAGTTCAAAACCCAATAATCAAAGGCCCTCCATGGCAGCTCAAAGGCACATTCCTAGAAACAGGGAGTGCTGGTTCTCTTCCCCCATCACCTAAAAAGCATCAGAACAAGGCCAGCTGGGAGGAGAGATGATGCAGGAGATAAACAGCAGTTTAGGCCACATCAGCGGCTCACAACTTCCTTCTCATCTTTTACTTACAACTCACCCAAGTGTTATGGGATGAACTGGAAAGGCAGCAGTGAGGTGGGGCGAGAGGGCCATGCTTTATTTTACCCAAAGAACAGCAGGGAGGAGACCCAGCAGGACAGTTGCAGGAGGACACCACCCAGGAGGAAGCCAGCGGTCCATCACCCCCTCCAGGCAACAGCCACAGTCAGCCCGGGGAAGTTTACTTATGCAGTTATAATAAGGGCTTTTTTAAGTGTCAGGAAAAATTCTGAAAGACTTTGATATGAGCATAAAACGACTGGGTGTCCTGTCCTGTCTGGGTGTCCTGCCCCCTTCCAGGTTATGTCTGCCTTTCATTGTCTTGGAGCTATTTTATGACCCTGTAAGTTGGGGAAAACTGATGATATAAATGATTCTTACCCCTAGAAATGTGTCCAGTAGAGATGCATTTGATTATTGATTGCCCTGTTAAATATTGACCGATTCTGTATCTTGTAAATTCATTTCAGCATTCCTACACTCCTGTATGAGTGTGCTTTTTGAATTCTCCTTTGAAAGAGCTGTAACATCTTATTAGTTCCATCCTTAATGAGTTAAATAAAATCTTTGACAGGAGAACACTTTATACTTATCAGAGTTCACCCTTTACCTTCTTTAAAATGTATATCTTTTAACAATGGTTTTTTGTGTTTTCTGTTTTTTGTTTTTAACAATGGTTTTAATGCTTGAGATACTTTTAAAAACAGAATTAAAACAAAGTCAGAGAATGGAAATAGGGAAGTGAGACAAGCTGGCATGTGGTGACAGGCTTGCTAAAATGACCTCTCAATCAAGACCAAGGAACTCCGGAGGACCCTTCCCCTTGGCTTCTAACACCAAAGATGTCACAGTGACATAAAACGCACTCAAAACCTCCCCAGCTTGGTCACTTAGGGAAACGGTAGTGACTCTTCAGTCTTGTCTTAAATCTTAAGCTTTAGGGATTCACTGGTGTAACCTTTATGAACACGCAAAACCCAAGCATATCAGACAGATGAAGGCAACCTATTGTGGTGATCTGTTCCACTGCAAGAGGATTCAATGCAGGGTTCACCTTTAAGGGCCAGTCTGAAAGCATTTTAAATAGACCATCTACAAAAGCTGTGACCTGAGGCTACAATACAGAGCATTCCCTGCAAGAAGCAGGGCTCTCACCGACTGCACACAGGCCCTTGTTCTTCCTTGGCCCTTCGTCTGCAAAAATCTTCCTAAAATTAAACACTCGGAAGGCTCCCAGCACTTGGCGACATTGCCAGCGCAGACTGAGGCAGCAGCAAGGACGCCGTCCCGATTCACCCCCACCAGGCCATCTACCATCCCCCGTCCCAACCCCCACCCCCGACCCCAGGTGCACATAACCCCCTGCTCTGGGAGGAGAGTCCCCACTCCGCTTCCCGCCTCTAGGGAGAAAGTCCCCAAGCAGGTCACCTTGGTTACGTCTCCTAGGTAACCAAGCAGCCCCTGAAACATGGAACCAGCTGTGAACTGTGTGCCCAGGGGTGGGAAAGGAATGTGGGGATAAGGGCAGATGCTGGGAAGGTGGAAGCCACAAACAGAAGCACGACGCAGATGTCCCTGCAGACCTCAAGGTGGCCAGACCGCACGTGCGACCCAGCCCTGGAGCGCCAGCACCCAGACCTCCGCGAAGGCTGGGCTGACAGATACTTGGCCTGGACTCTGGGCCTCTGAGCCCCCGATCAGCACCACACTCTTCAGTTTACCACCAGCATATTCAACTCAGAGCTGCGTACTCTGAATAAGCACCTACTGTGTGCACAGAGCACACTGGAGACCAAACCCGGACCGCCAGCCTCACGGGGCAGATGCCCAGCAGCACCGCGCTACTCGGGCAGCTGGGATCCAGGCTGTCGGGGCCACCAGGCCCAGGGGCATGGGTGGGGGCCGGCAGCAGAGGCTGTGCTGGGGGGCTCGGTGCGGGGTGCTGGGGAAAAGGGCGTGGGCGGGGAAGCACTTAGGGCTGGGGGTGCTTAGCAGAGCCACCCGTCCACTCTCCGCGGGCAGCGCTCAGCTTCCCGCCTCCTTCCCCAGAGCTGGCAGGCTCCTGGAGGAATCACTGTCTGGGCACCAACAGCCCTGGGCCCCTCTTCCCCAGGGGGACCATGTCCCGGGGCTGACCCACGGGCTCTGTGCTAACCTCTGGGTGCACTGGCCTCTGCGGATTCTAATGACTAAGAAGTCAGCATCCCTGGGGCTCCCAAAACCCACAGACACACGCTCCTGCCCCCCACCCCCGGGCCGGCTCCAAACGCCCAAGGATTGACCACCTGCTGCTGCCCAATGGGAGGCTTTGAGGCCCCAGGTGTGAGGCCTGAGTGACCAGAACAGCCGCAGCACCACGGCCCAGGCAGGCAGCAGGTAGCGGGCCCTGGAGAAAGCATGTGGGGAAGCCACCACTGGTGCTCGGGACCCTGAGAAGCCACAGGCCTCCCCCTGGGTCAGCAGAATAGACAGAATGGGGCCCTGCAGTGCTGACGGGCCCCCTCCTGGGAGCCGCAGGGCAGCCCAGGCCCTCTGCTCACGGCAACACACAGAAGATGCTCAAACAGATACTTCCAACAGGGACACCAACGGGCACTGGCAGCCAGGCTGGGTCCCCTACCGGCAGAATGAGCTCAGCCGACCAGGAGACGTCCAGCCAGCCCGGCTCCTCTGCCTCACATTCAGCTCTCCCAACCTCGAGGCCATCCACCCTCATGCCCAACATGCCCAACATCGGGAGCTAAGAGCAGGGTCCTCCGCTCCCGGGAAGGTGTCTTCACGGTCTCCTCATATCTTTGGCCCATTCAGGCTGATTTCTGATCCCTCCTGCAGCCCTGAGTGCACAGGGCCAAGAAGGTAGCTTCCCAGGGCCTTGGGGGACAGGTGGTACATGCCCACCAGCACAGAAAAGCTGGCCGTGTGCATCCCAGGGCTCAGATCCACGCCCCCAGGGCCTTCCTCTCCAGGAGCTGCTGGTCTCTGACAGTTCATGCCTCCCCACACCTCCTCCCTAGAAGGGCTGCTCCGCCGCCAAACCGGGTGAAGCTGGAGGGGCCTCAGCTCTCTAAAGCCCACATGGGAGCAGCAGGGATGCCACGTCCCCAGGGAGGCCACTCAAGTGCGTCGCGGCTTCCAAAGCCCTGCTGATCCCAGCTCTGAGTGCAGAACTGTTCCTCTGCCCCTGCCCGGGGCACTGCATGTGGCCTAACAAGAGAGACCCCGGGGCTCCAGCGTGGCTCCAAGTGGGGCTGCCCGCTGTCACCCTAAGTCTGAAGGAAGAGAAGGGACACACGGATGGCCTCAGGTAAGGAATGCGGGGACCCCAGGGTCCTTCCACTGTGCCTGGGGTGGAGGTCACACAGCCCAAAGCACTGCCACTTCCTCAAGACAGCCTGGACCTTTCCGAGCTCTGCATCTTTCTCTCGACTCTTACGTGGCAGTTTCTTCAGGAGAAGAGGATGAGGTGACGCTCCCTCCTCCTGAAGAAACAGGCTTCCCGGAGGATCCCGAAGTCAGCCAAGGCCGGGGACATATTCCAGGCCGTTCACTGTCTTTGTCCGGCAGCACTCAGGAAGCCGAGCGCGCCAGGCCCGCATGGCCCCGGGAGCATGCTCAGAGCGCGGCTCACAGCAAAGCCGCACGTGAGCGCCTGTACCATCCGTCACATCCCTGGAGTGTGCCCCCTCCAGGCTGGATTTCTCAGTGACACGGGGACATGGTCGAGGACAGCTCTGCCAAGGGCTCTGTCTCTCGCTGGTGTCAGTTTCCAACTCTCCTTCCCCCTCATCAGGTCAAGGAGCAGCATCTGAGGCCCATAAAACTGGGGAGGAATCTAGGGAAGAGGAACAGCAGCCCCAGGGTGGAAATCCTGGCCTGTGACCCAGAAAATCTGCTCATCCGCAGGGGTCACACCCCCATGACCAAGAAACCTTCAGTGACCTCAGTGAGAGCACACATCAGATGACCCTCCCCGGGACCTCAGGGGCCCCACGCGACGTCAGGAGGCCCAGGGCCGTTTGGTACAGCCCCACAAGTTGCACACTGCACAACCCCAAGAAGCACCATTCCCAAAGACTGGTGTGAATGGTGCTTCTGGAGTCATGGGATGTGGAGGTCTTGAGGACACCTCTCCCGGACTTCCACTC
The DNA here is from genome assembly GCF_000442215.2 of Lipotes vexillifer. Classification (NCBI taxonomy): domain Eukaryota; kingdom Metazoa; phylum Chordata; class Mammalia; order Artiodactyla; family Lipotidae; genus Lipotes; species Lipotes vexillifer. The sequence goes on along the minus strand of NW_006798629.1, from coordinate 6,783,758 downwards.
ACCATCCACTATGGTCCCAGGACTTAAAGAGTAGAAGGAAAAAAAAAAAAAAAAAAAGCAGAAACCCATTTTGTTCTTTTTTAAAGGACAGATTAAGTGATTTCTGAATGATTCTGACTAGCTTGATTTGGATCTTGTTTGGGGTGGAAGAAGGGCAGGAAAGAAAGGCAGGCCTTCAGCTAAATTCTTGCAAGGAGCTACTCTAATTTTTTTTTTTTTCCTTGTCCTTTTCACTCTGTCAGGCTGTGGCTTGTAAATTTCCAAGATTTCCAACCTCCCCTTTGGCGTTTCCCCAGTGGACCCAGGAAAGCTGTGTTTGGCTCTCCCAGCATCGTGTTCACTAGGTGGCAGGAGACCCCAGGCCACACAAGCCTGGCCAGGAGCCCGGGGTTCAGGGGAAGTGCTACAGAGTCGACCCGCATTTGACACCAAGTCCAAGCAGTTTGTATGTCAGGCTTCCATTTAAGGAAGCACAAGGCCATCTTTAATTATCAGGTCCCCGAGGACTTGAGCCACCGTGGCAGGTGACATTGAAAAGGTTCTCTTCCAGCCCCGCAGGCGGCCTCTCAGGGAATCCAGACTAGCTCCCACCCCCTACATCACCCTTCATCCAAGGCCTCACCCACCTCCCCACAGCAAACCAGCTGGAGGAGGGGAGGAAAGAGGTGACAAGCCCAGCCGTACCCACCACTTCCGATTCTCAGCAATATGGCCAGAGGGCAGATCGTGGGAGCTGGTAAAGGGCCAAACAATGATGGCACCAAACCTAGGAGTCAAAGCCCACTTCCTGTGCATACACTGGTTCCCCAGACCCCAGCCCAGCCTGAAGGCCAGCCTGCGCACCCCCTATATTCTGGCCTCATCTGCCATGGCCCCCGCTTCTCACCAACTGGCACCCACCCCTGAGTCCAGGCTCAGCAAGTAATCAAGGTCCTCCACCCCAGGCTCCAAACCCAGCCAGTCCCCTGGGACTCAGAGGGAAGGGACTCTGGAGAACGATCGGGTCCCTCAGGGAAGCCCCATCCACAGTCAGGACCGTCAGGGGTGATCTGAACCAAACAAACCTCAAACGACAGGGAAGGGGCAGGTACGCCTGTCACCGGGTGACTGTCATCGCGGAGTACGGCTCAGTCCCAGGCCCGCAGAGACTCCATGGAGATGACCACCTGTGACGCACAACATGCCTGGGGGTCTGTTTCCTCTGCTCCGGGAAACCAGCGGAGAGTCTGGGTCTGATGGGCACCTGCACCCCGAGGCCGCAGGAAACCAAGGCGGACGCAAGCCCAGCCCCTCTCCCCACCCCACGCCCACACGTAGACGCATGTCCCGCCTTCCCCTCTGCCCCTGCCCACAGGCAGGCTCAAGGCAGAGGCGCGCACCCCGGCGCAAGCCCAGCCCAACCCTGGTCCCACAGACTCGCTCCGCTGAGACTCATACCCTCTGGGTGGCGTGGTTCAGCATCTCCTGCCAGGCCGAGTCAAACTGCCGCTTGTCATCCTCCAGCAGCCGCTGCTCGGCCAGGGAGATGGTCTCCTTGGCAGCGCGGAGCACCTCGGTGGCCCTCTGGAAGTCCTGCGTGGCTCTCTGAGCTTCCAGCTGCGCCTGCGCGAGAGAGAAACCTCATGAGGCCTCGGACACTGCAGGGGCTCCTGCTGGCTCATCACACCCTCCAGAAGGTGGGCGTCCCGAGGGCCTGGACGAGTCCTGTCCTTCTCTGCCTGGGCAGCCTGGGAACAGGCCGGGCACCCGCAGCTCTGTGTAGACGCTGGATGGGGGAGTAGAGGGTCTTCACAGCCCGGGACCCAACATACCAGATAAACACGCAGGCTCTGGGTCAGAGTTAGAGGCAGCGAACTGGCCCGTCCGTGCTGGGTACAGTGTCGACCGTGGCCCTTCACAGAGATGATCTCATTTGCTAATGAGGCCAAGGGTATCAGTGTCTCCAGCAGCACCCCTGCCCAGACACATGGTTCAGCTCACAGCACGTGAGAATCAGAAAAGCCCGGGAGATTACTGTCCAACAGCATCATTCTGAGTGGGAACCGTGGCTTCGACAGGCCAGGGCCGTCCCTGAGCTCACGCAGCTGTGACCAGACTCCAACGGCTCCGAGGCCCAGCCTCCCCGTGCGGTGACCCTGTGGGACAGGCTCCCACTCAAATCACACGCGCCGACACCTGCGATGGGTGGGGGAAAGGCCCTGATCATCACGATGCTGTCCCTGCTTTCAGGGAACTTCAAGTGGGAGAATCAACAGAAGCATCAGCAGAGCCCCGTCAGCCTGGACTATCCGGAACATGAAACGTCACTGACCCAAACTGAGTGTAAGACATCCCACATTTTAAAGTCTTAGAACAAAAAGAGAATAGCGATCTCCTCTATAACGACCATGTTGATTACATGATGAAATGACAATATTTTGTACCTAAGGGGTTAAAATATATTATTTAAAACTAATTCCACCTGCTATTTTTAAATTTTTTACCGGGACCAGAAAATTGTAGGTCACATAGTTGACTCGCATTCTGTTGCTTTCATGCAGTAGAAACGCGTCCCCCAGGAGTGGGCCATGAGGTTGCATCAGAAATTTGCAGCAAATCCTTGTCACTGCTCTCAGCAGGCCCACCTTGAACTCCCCGCCAGGGTTCAGGCAAGCCGCAGCCAGATGCTGACCTGCTGCAGCCTCCCACTCACCCCTGGCTAACCGGATCCCTCAGTCAGTTACATAAACTGGCGGACACCCCCGAGGCAGTTCCTGGGACCCAGGAGGTGGGGGGAACATCTGGGCCCACACCCATTCCCAGAGTGAGTCTCACGTGACTGGGAGGAAGTCTTTGGATACCACAGGCCAAGGACACTTTTCAAAGACAGTTGAGAGGAACAAAATCAGACTTGGAGCACATCAGCCCCCAGGGTGAGGGACAGCTGTGTGACCCCTCGGTGCCCCCTCCATCTTTTTGATCGTGTAACTGCGGGTCACACCCGACCCGACTCTCAGGCAACAACAACCTGGTCAGGGAGCCGAAGTGGGGAGGGCGTGGACATTCAGAAGTAACAGAATGAGGGGACACGAAGGAGAAATTTCTTCCCGTGGAGGGAATCCAGGACGGCTTCTTAAATGAGGATGATCCCGAACAGAGGGCTGGAGATGGGGATGATCTGAAAATGCGGGTTGGTGGGGGGCCTGGAGGAAGCAGAGTTATGAAACAGTGTCTGTAGGAGGCTTGACAAAGGCTCCCATCAAGGTTTCAAAAGGGAGTCAAGGGCTTCCCTGGTGGCGCAGTGATTGAGAGTCCGCCTGCCGATGCAGGGGA
>NW_006798629.1:6769803-6780144 GCF_000442215.2 Lipotes vexillifer | reverse complement strand
GGGGGGGGAAGTCAAGAACAGAGGCTGTGAATGAATGCCAGGCTAAAGCTTCAACCAGGGGACCTGCCTGCTGCAGACCCACTGTGTGGCCCTGGGACCACACAGGTGTGCCTCAGGGACACAGTGGGGACCAGGGGCCGCCCTCTAGGACAAACCACTGAGAAGACAGCACCACCTGCTGTCAGCAGCACACTCACTGCTCCAGAGCCCGAGCTCCAGGTCCACCATGCTTCTCCAGTGTAAGGACAGCCCTCGGGGGCCCTCCACCTGCCCAGACGTGCTGGAGGGCACCTGGCACTGAGAAGCCGCCCCATGCTGAACCACAGACCACCTACAGGCTTCAAACCAGGACCATCAGACCATAATTAACCCCACAGGATTCTAACATTTTCTAAGAAGGGATCTGTATTTAAGGAAATTTTAGTATTTCAATTCAGCCACGTCTCCCTGCTTGAGTAATGAAGCTTTTCTTTCTTCAGACAAGCCAAAAACAGATGCCCTCATGGGAACCTTCTGAAATGTGGCTGCCGTGACCCAGGCCCAGCCCCTCCTGACCCGCTGCTATGCATCTGCTGTGTTCCAAATAAGGGAACCAGTTCCCTACAAAGAGGGAAAAGAGGATGCCCATCTGAAGTGCCCTGTAGAGCGTGCTCTCTTTTGAGTCCCTGGGGAGTTTCTGCAGTTTCCTCAAGGCTCTGTCCCTCTGTGGTATCAGAAATGTGCTTTCCTTGTCATATTGTGGATCCTGCTAATATGAGGGTTTGGTATACATTTAACCCAGATGGCATCTCTCCATCACTTATCCCCTCACTCATTCATTCATTCAAGTAAGTGCTAGACACGTGTTCTGTACTGTCTATTCACTGCATCTTTCTTGGAAATAGAGCCCCCATGTCTCCAGGTGAGGCAATGTCCCAGCTAAAACCTACTTCCCAGCTGTCACTAACTTTTAGTTAATGAGATGTCAATAGATATTGAGTGAGGCTTGTACCCGTTACTAACCTTGTTGCTAACTTTTAGCTAGTACTCCTGTTACTAACTTTTAGTTATATGAGATATAAATAGATACTGAGTGAGACTTTCAGGAGAGCTCCTTTGTCTTTCCATCTGTGATATTAATATGACAGCTGGTGCTGCAACAGCCTTTTTGGATCATGAGGCAACTCTCTTAAGGATGAAGGAACAGTAAATTAGGTCCCTGCCCTGAACTGACTTTTTACATGACAGAGAAAATAAAGTCTCATATTCAAGCCAGTGTTATTTGGGGGTTTTCTGTTATGTTCAGCCAAATCTAAACCTAAATGATAACACATCTTCCCCTCCACACAGCTGGGCTATTCTGTAAACCGGATAGACATGACTATAGCAGCCTGCATAGACTGGTCAGATCTCCCTCAACTTCTTTCAGGCTGCTCACAGCCTATTTTATAACTGTTAAGCCCAAGGAAACAACTTTGGGGCTTCCTAAAGAACCCCAAAGCACATGGCCTCTTTCTAAGGCATTTCATAAAACATTTTCTAAACCCACACACACAAAGAAGGACCAGGCGGGTGCACACAATGTGGAGAGGGGAGCATGCCATCATACACTCCTCCCCCCAGCAGGACACGAGCCGCTGGACATTGATGAGGCATCTCCTGGGCGCTGAGTTCTGGGGAGGAGGGGTTCACACCACATAAAGGGTTCCAACTCAGTCGGGTAAACAGACACATTCATTACAAACTCCAATTCAAGACAGACAGTGACAAGTGACCGGTGTAAAGCACATGGGAATGTTGGAAAGAGAGTGATTAGTCCAAGGTTTCTTAGGGAAGAGTTCTCGGAGCAGAGGGTGTCAGGCACCAGGCACCATGGAGCACAGGAGGCATCCAAGAGCTCACACCCATGTCTAACCGAGGAGGCTTAACTTAGAGACTACCTCCCAGCCTCCTAACAGGAACAGGCGACCTCGAAAATCAGAGAGCAGGCTATATCTGGCTCTCACCATCATATGAAAGATGATACCTAGAAATCTTTAGCCCAGCCAACTAGGTTTTACCTTCAAACTCCAACAAAGGACCCAGGCCCTGGTATTAATACATTATCTGAATAAGGGCCCTACACTCCCGGGCTCCCCAAGTGAACACACGGCCCCGCGGGGCTCACGCACGGCAGAGAAACCCAGTTAGCAAACCAGAGAGCTGAGGCCTGCCCAACACAGCGCTGAGGAGGAGATGTTAGCAGAACCAGGCTGGAGCTGTACAGTGTGACACAGGAAAAAGGTGAAATATCTTCATGACTCATGAACACTAATGGCTTTCACGGAAACAGCACTATGGGGAGAGTGTTAAAAGGCTGCTCGTGAATGGATTTGATAAGTGGGTTCCCACGGTGTCATCAACAAAGGGGGAGAGGGTGGAGAGGCCGGCCACTGTTGAGGCCACGGCCATGGCCTTCACTCCACTCCACGCCAGCCCACAATCGGCCTCAGGAAGGAACAAAAGCACCCGGATGTTTGCGCTGGTTGCAACAGAGGTAGAAGGCGGAAGGAGGTTTGCAGGCCATCCAGTTCAACCCCTCATTTTTCAAAGGAGGGCCCAGAGAAGCAAGGCCACCTGTTAAATATCACACAGCTACTTGGTAGCTGGCCAGGGCCAGGAAACCAGAGCCCCCAACCCTTGGTGGGGCTATTTCTGCTCTACAACAAGGTGCCTGCAACCTGGGTAACATTGCCAATGACATGATCGTAGGGCAAGTGGACAGTCTACCCATAAATAATACACAGCCAGAGGAGCTGTTGAGGGACCAAAGACCAGATAGCGGCTCAAACTGTGCAGGGCTGTGCCCCTACCTGGGATTCACACCAGCCAGTGAGCTGCAGAAACTGAAAAAGAGTAGGGGTCGTGTCACTCGGCTGCCCAAAGCCATGCCCTAGCTAGGGGTGGCTCCAGATCATGCAGAAAGCCTGCAAGACGAGACTAACTCAGTACCTGACAAACCCTAAGTGTGGATTTAGATGATTACAAAGAAAATCATAACAGCTACTGCTGGAGCATTTATTCTGAGTATAATACATAATAAGGCGTTCTGGGACACATCTCATTTAGATCTCATAATTACCCTGTGAGGTCGTCCAAGTGTCATCCCTACTTTATAAAGGAGACTAAGGTCAGAAAGGTTAAAGAAGTTACCCAAGGTTACACAGATAGCAAGGGTGGGTCCAGATTCAAACCCTGACCCAGTGCCTTCCTGCTAAACTTCTACCAAATACCACCCACTGGGCAACACACTCCTGACCAAGAGGTGCTGGTCAAGCGAGGTCCGTTTTTTGTTTTTTTTTTGCGGTACACGGGCCTCTCACTGTTGCAGCCTCTCCCGTTGCGGAGCACAGGCCCCGGACGCGCAGGCTCAGCAGCCATGGCTCACGGGCCTAGCCGCTCCGTGGTATGTGGGATCTTCCCAGACTGGGGCACGAACCTGTGTCCCCTGCATCGACAGGCAGACTCTCAACCACTGCACCACCAGAGAAGCCCTTTTTTTTCCTTATTTATTTGTTTGTTTATTTATATTTATTTATTTTTGGCTGAGTTGGGTCTTTGTTGCTGCGTGCAGGGTTTTTCTAGTTGCGGCAAGTGGGGGCTGCTCTTCGTTGCGGTGCGGGGGCTTCTCATTGCGGTGGCTTCTCTTGTTGCAGAGCACAGGCTCTAGGTACGCGCGTTTCACGGGCTCAGTAGTTGTGCCTCGTGGGTTCTACAGCGTAGGCTCAGTAGTTGTGGCGCACGGGCTTAGTTGCTCCACGGCATGTGGGATCTTCCCAGACCAGGGCTCGAACCCATGTCTCCTGCATTGGCGGGAGGATTCATAACCACTGTGCCACCAGGGAAGCCCAAGTGAGGTCCCTCTTACTTCTCCTACCTAATCACAGGGCCACACTGGCCACTGCTAAATAGATGGGGACGGGTAGGGGGTTTGCAGGGAGAAAAGATGTCAGCCACCAAGGAGACCACGTTTCCCTTCCACTGAGTGCGAGTGAGGGGGTAAGGGATGTGGGATCCCCGGTGTAAGAGCTGAGCGCTTTCCCAGTCAGGAGCCGGGGAGCAGATGGTGGGGTCTATAGAGGCTGATGCTGAAAGCTCTCTGAGCGTGACCTCTCCTGCACCCCAACCCTGTTCCCTCACCTGCTCTTGGCAACAACTCGGACCCCACTCCCAGGGGAGCATGGGGCAGTCACAATTTCTCATCTATCAAAATCACACTCCCATTCAGGTCAGAGGCCTCTGGATGGCTTTCCCTATTTGCTATGAACGACTTTAGCACTTGAAACCCAAAGGGATTCTCTGGGTTTACTTAGGAACCAATGGCTCCATCTGCACCCACCTCCCAGTGCTCGATGGGAACAATCACGGATCAACAAGAGGCTTCCGGAAACCTCGGGACACCTGGGCATGAAATGAACACAGGGTGCCCCACTGCCTCCTAAAGAGAATCAGAAAGTAACCAGCCTGAGGAGAGCAGAGGCCGTCCGGAGTGTGAGGGCAGCAACGGCCCTTCGGTGGCCATGGGCCTCAGAGCACCACAGGGAGGCCTGCCTTCTATGGCCCAAGTACTCTGGCTGGGATGACCCCACCCCACAGGAGAGCAGGATGAGGTCAAGGTGCCTGCTGCACTGGACATCTGCTGGGGGGAAGCCCCCTGTCCTTGCCTGTCTAAAAAAAAGATACAATTTTGTCCTTGCCCCTTTACAGTGACTGTTGCATGTGCTGTTGGGAGAATCCATCCCCCAGCTAGAAGCTCATGAAAAAAAGCCACAGATGCCTCTCCAAGCCATCTCAGGAAGATCAAAGATCCCCAGCGAGGGAGGGATCAAGATGAACATCAAAGTGGGCAGGAGACGGGGCATGTGGTCTCAGTTTCACTCAAGCTCTCGTTGTCCGCCAGTGTTCTGAGCAATCCCAGGGATGGGAAGTTGCCAGAGTCTGAGACTTTCAATTCTGAAAACTTCCTCCTTCCACGCCCTTTCAAGCCTGTCTGAGGTTAATGGAAGAATGGCCAGAGATGGGCATCCGCCACCTTGACCCTGAGGATGTTCCGGACACAAACATTTTAATCAGAAGCATTTTCTGGAGAGAATGCCAAGAAGTCCATTTAGTTCCTTATTTTTCATATCCAGTGTTCCTAATTATTCCATTTTTATTTAGTCAAAATTACTTTCATTAGGATCAGTTCTTTTCAATTTCAAATCAATTTGAGCCATTGAGCAGTTTCATCCACAAACTTTACTCATTATACAGCCTATGCCATGGAGTTTTCCATTATTTCTGTCAGACTCAATTTTCCTGGACCAATTTTTTGCAGATCTAAAAATGTGTTGAACATATGGGACATCAATTTTTAATCAGTCCCAAATGTTACCATGTACAGTTTGAGCCGTTATCAGTTAATATTAAACTGTATAATATAAAACATATTAAACAATATATATTACAAATTACATGAAAGACCCATGGTGCGTATTTCTCATTAGAGAAATACGAGGAAGCCGTGTGCAATCTTAAGAGACATCATACAGGGCCTGCAGCTAGTTTAGTGGAAGGCTCATCAATAAATCAGAATGTCAAGAGTCCCAAGGGATGAGAAAACATCAAGGTCAAATAGTTTTGCTCTGTCCTGGGGTTAAAGATGAGCTATTTAAAAACAAAAATTAAAAAGATATTATCTGCCTCAAAATAATACAGAAGTGAGAGCTGGGGTGGTCAGGGTGTGGGGAGGTAAAGACGAAACAAGACTGGCCAATGGGTTAGTGATTTTATAGAAGTTGCGTGAAGGGTATACAGGGCTCCACTACACTACTCTACTTTGTATATATGTGAAATTTCCTATAATAAAAAGTAAAGAAAAAAACGATTCTTATTTGCAATTACCTACTTCCTATTCTCTAGATCTGCAGTGTCTTATACAGGAGCCACTGGCCACAGGTGGCTGTTTACATTTAATTACAATGAAATAAATTAGGTTTTCAGTTACTTGGTTGCACCAGTCATATTTCAAGGGCTCAGCAGTCACATGTGACTGGTGGTCCCACACCGGACCGTGCAGACACAGAACATTTCCAGCATCACAGGAAGTTCTACTGGACAGGCTGGCCTAGACACTGGCCAACAATGAATGAAGGCTGGTGGAAGGTCTCAGCTACCATCCACATCTCTGGTTTGTGTTAATCAAAACAGCATCTTCATGCTCATCGTTGCTAATTATTAGAGAAATGCAAATCAAAACTACAGTGAGGCACCACCTCACGCCAATCAGAATGGCCATCATTAAAAAGTCTACAAATAACAAACGCTGGAGAGGGTATGGAGAAAAGAGAGCCCTCCTACACTGTCAGTGGGAATGTAAACTGGTGCAGCCATTATGGAGAACAGTATGGAGGTTCCTCAAAAAACTAAAAATAGAGCTACCATATGACCCGGCAATCCCACTACTGGGCATATACCCAGAGAAAACCGTAATTCAAAAAGACACACGCACCCCTATGTTTATTGCAGCACTGTTTGCAATAGCCAAGACATGGAACAACCTAAATGCCCATTGACAGAGGAATGGATAAAGAAGATGTGGTACATATATTCAATGGATAAAAAAGACATGGTACATATATTCAATGGAATATTACTCAGCCATTAAAATGAATGAAATAATGCCATTTGCAGCAACGTGAATGGACCTGGAGATTATCATATCAAGCGAAGTAAGTCAGAAAGAGAAAGACAAATACCATGTGATATCACTTATATGTGGAATCTAAAATATGACACAAATGAACTTATTTACAAAGCAGAAACAGACTCACTGACAGAACAGACTTGTGGTTGCCTAGGGGGAGGAGGGTGGGGGAGGGATGGATTGGGAGTTTGGGGTTAGCAGATGCAAACTATTACATGTAAAATGGATAAACAACAAGGTCCTACTGTATAGCACAGGGAACTATATCCAATATCCTGTGATAAACCATAATGGAAAAGAGCGTGAAAAAGAATGTATACGTATGTATAACTGAATCATTTTGCTGTAGAGCAGAAATTAACAATGCTGTAAATCAAATATACTTCAATAAAATAAAACAAAAATTTTTAAAGCAGCATTTTTGTTCCTGCTCTGTTTTATAAATAATCATACAGTTAAAAACCTGTCACAAAGGAACCCTGGAGGTACACTGTGGTGAGACCCTGGGTGCGGGGAAGGCCCAGCCACTCAATAGGGTGCTATGACCCAGTTTCTGGCAGGACAATTCCCACTTCCCCTGGTCATCCAGGGCCCCAGAGTGACCAGGGCTGGGTGTGACTCAGGGGTTTCGGTTGGGGGCTTCGGGAAGGTTCATCTGGGATGGAGCCCACCTTGCTTGTCTCCTGTGTGAGGCATCAGCCTGCGCCTGACCTCGGGGCCCAGCACGCACATCCACACCACACCCAGGGGCTTCCCGCTTCACTCACCTGCCGCTTGTCCCTCGGCCTCAGGTGGGCACCATCTGCCTCCCTACAGACGGTCCCTGGTCCAGCCAAAAGCTGCTGGCAGGAGGGAGGGCATAGGGCTCTTAGCCCAAGTCAGCAGGTCAGGGCTGGCCAGCCGCTGCCGTCTCTGACCTTCACACTTGGCTCCCCCTGCACGATCACTGTGGCTCATCCAGCCTGCCAGCCACGCGTGGTGGGGTCTCCGGGAACGGCACATCCCACGTGGGCCCCCAAATCAAATGCTTGCTGCTGCTGCTAGGACCCAACAGATGCCCGAGCCTCTCTCTGCGCTCCACTCCCCAGCCAGAAAAGTGCCTTGAGGCAGGGGACGATGCCTAAGGCCAAGGCCCTGGTGACCCAGCAGCACGCCGGGAGCTACCACCACGCCCAGACCCCTGGCCCACAGGGGTCGAATCACAAAGTCTTTGGGCTCGAGGAGATAGAAACAACGGAGACCAACCATTTTGTTTTACAGAAGCGAAATCAAGAGCCTAACAAGTAAACTGACCCGCTCAAAGGGCCAAGTCACATACCACCTCTAACTTCCTCAAATACGTGCTCACTTGGGGAGCCTCTCTGCTGTGGAGGGTTCCCCAGACTCAGCAGGGCTGTACCTTCCTCCCCGCAAATCCTCCATTTCTATCTCTGCCTTGTCCCCAAACCGCCCCCCACCCCGCCATCCCCAGGTCATTACCAGGACACAAGAAGCACAGCATCTCCAAGTCTCGGGGTCAGAAAGACACACGCACCCGTCAGGGAAGCTTCCCTGGAAAAGAGCGCAGATCCCGGGCACGACAGGGTGCCCGGCCATGGCCTGAGGTATTGAGGGAGGGGAGGGCGCTGCTTTGCGTGGGCAGAGCCCCGGGCTCCGTAATTATGCCTCATGACGGCCCTTCACAGCTCATGAGCGGCTGCTGGCTTCCCATGGGGAAGAGGGAGCGTGGGAGACGAGAGGTGGATGAAGAATCGGGATGCCAGGATGAGTAACGGCATCTCCCTCCGCTCAGCCACAGCCAGAGTCTCGCACCCGAAGACAGCAGCCGCCTTGGCAGAGCTCTGTCCCTGCTCTCACCTACTACTCCTCTCCTTTCTCTCCGGCGGGGAGCCAGGTGGCTGGCTGGCCCTCAGCCCGTTCTGCCTCTGTGGGCACAGCCCTCCCTCTACCTGGGGATTGTGAAGGAGCTGCCAACGTCTCCAGGGCCTGCTCGCCAGAGGCAGGCCCACCAGGACCACGTGGACAAACGCCCCTTGCAGCTCTCCAATCCCAGGGCCCCCGGTTCTAGACACACCATAGTGCTGATGAAAGAAACCTTCCCCTGCCCTGCACAGAACTGGCATTGATCACCTGGCACAGCTGGGCCGCTGTGAGGCACCGTCCTGCGTCCAAAGAACTGAGAGCACCAGGGTACATTCCCAGCACCAACAATGACCATTGTCCTTGGGTCTTCAACCTTGAACAAGTCACTGGATGTCTCAGACTGGAGGTGAAAGGGCAAGGCCTCTCTTATCTCCCACGGAGCCTGGTTCCCAGTACAGAAGACATGTAATTACAGCAGGATTTTTGAGGCCGCGGTCTGGAACGCAGCGTCTGGCTTAGACATGTGCAAACAGTCCATCAGCAGGTGAGTTTACCACTGAGCTATTTTGTTTTTGCTGTCATCTTTATTGTATATATTTGGAAATATTCCATAATAAAAAGCTTACAAAATTGCTTCTTGATGCACTTCTTAATCAGCTGTTACTTTGCTATTTATCTACCACATAGTTCTTTCCTCACACTCAAAATTATGTCACTGGGTTGAGTAAGGGCATCATGTGAGGGAAAAGGAGAGGCCCACACTATTTATCAAATCAAAATAAAACCGCTGTTTCTAGTCAAATGCTTTAAACCGATCATAAGAAAAATACATTGTTCAAACAGCCAAGGAAATCTGAAAAAGGATTGGGCATGAGATGATACAAAAAGAACTGTTATTCATTTTGTTAGGCGTGAAAATGTGATCTTTTAAAGGTTCTTATCTGTTAGAGATAAACACTTAAGTATTTACGGGTAAAGTGATACGGTATCTGTGAACAGCTTTACCATTAAAACTGGGGACAGTGGGGAACACAGGATTGCAAGATGTTGCTACTGGTGATGGGTGCCTGGGGTTCACTGATAGTCTCTCTACTTCTGCGCACACTTGAAACATTCCATAATAAAACGTGGTAAAGAAATGTCTTTTGAAGGCTTTGGTTCATCAGTTATCACTTTTGCTATTTACCTGCCACGTAATCATAAAACTCAAGAAAATGCTACTCACTGAAAGATTAGGGAAACCAAAGGCATTTTGTCAAAGGTGCTCCTCACTGAAGGCAAAATTTAAGCTAAATAAATAAAATAAATAAAAATTAAAAAAAATAAAATAAAATGCCTGTAGGATTGCCAATGAGGGGAGGTAAAGAGCCCAAATTTTAGCCAAGCCTGAGACAGGTTTACAAGACTGGAAAGGCTCCTGACCCTTCGAAACCCACCTTGCCCACGTGGGCAACTTACCAAAAATGTGGTGGCATCCAACACTGCTCCCCCGCCATCCTGTTAGTGGGGAAACCACTCCGGCTGTCCAGAATTTCTCATCTCTAGTCTTGATCTCTTCTGCTGTGATTTAAAATCCTTTCTCTGGGGCTTCCCTGGTGGCGCAGTGGTTGAGAGTCTGCCTGCCGATGCAGCAGACACGGGTTCGTGCCCCAGTCCGGGAAGATCCCACATGCCGCGGAGCGGCTGGGCCCATGAGCCATGGCCGCTGAGCCTGCGCGTCCGGAGCCTGTGCTCCACAAAGGGAGAGGCCACAACAGTGAGAGGCCCGCATACCG
>NW_006798629.1:6760870-6769361 GCF_000442215.2 Lipotes vexillifer | reverse complement strand
GATGGGGGATGGGGGATGGGGGAGGGGGGAGGGCACCCACTTAACAATGACAAAGCACATTATCAGCACAAAGTACTTCCAAGGAGGGCAGAAACCAAACTGCAGAAACCTGGGTAAGCCCTGCCCTGCACCTCACTTCTACTGCCGAAAGGATAAAAGGAACCAGGTCAAGGGTGTTTATTCAACTCCTGCTGTACCAGTATTCACCTACAGAATCTAGCCTATAGCCCTGTTGGTAAGTATTGCTGTACCCATTTGAAACCCAAAGAAACGGAGGTTAAGGAACTGATCCAAGGTCACACGGCTAGAAAGAAAGGAGACCGAAGTAACCTAAATGTCCATCAACAGATGAATGGATAAAGAAGATGTGGTATATATATGTGCAATGGAATATTACTCAGCCATAAAAAAGAATGAAATAATGCCATTTGCAGCAACATGGATGGACCTAGAGATGATCATACTAAGTGAAGTAAATCAGACACAGAAAGACAAATACCATACGATATCACTTACATGTGGAATCTAAAAAATGATACAAATGAACTTATTTACAAAACAGAAACAGACACATAGACATAGAAAACAAATTTATGGTTACCAAAGGTGAAAGGGGGGAGGGAGGGACAAATTAGGAGTTTGGGATTAACAGATATAGACTATGTATAAAATACACAACAAGGACCTACTGTATAGCACAGGCAACTATAATCAATACTTTGTAATAACCTATAAGTGAAAAGAATCTCAAAAAGAATATCTATATACACAGATATATGTATCACTGAACCACTATGCTGTACACCTGAAACTAACATGACATTGTAAATCAACTATACAAGAAAGGGAGGGAGGGAGGGAGGGAGGGAGACCAGGCTCAGACCCAGGTCCCATGACTGCAGTGCCCTAGAAAAGGAAAAGCACCAGCACAGGCCCCGTATTACTCCACTTGTCCAGCGGGGAGGCTGACAAGACCGATGTCTCTAGACCCTGATGAGAAACCACAGAACCCACCAGGCCACCCTCAGTTTGACAAACCGTCTCTACAACGCCATCTGCACATTCACTTTGCCCAGCCCTCTGGCCAAGACATTCTCTCTGTAGAGCATCCAAAGCTGGACAAGTCCCGGCCAACCTCCCCACCCCCAGCTCTGTACCAAGGACCGAATGGGCTCCAAAGACATCTCCAGACTCTACACTATTAAAATAAATGGGCTCAAAAAACATTCCTCCTGCCTCTGAGGTAAGAAATACTCAGAAGATGTAATGGGAGTATCTGTTAAGGGCCCCTTCCCCACCAGTCTGGGATCCACAAAAGGGGCTTCTCAACTGGAAAGCTTCCTGACATTGGCCAGGACTGGCCTCCCCCCAGCCGGTGCCTCCATCACACAGCTGCTTGGCTTCACGCCCAAGAGGCTGCTGTTAACGGGGGCAGGGGACATGTCCATTCCAAAGTGACTTCCATTCACACAACTTACTTGGCAACTAAAGATGGATGACTGGGAAGAGGATTCGCAAAGCTTTCTACTCTTGGCCTGGAGGGCTGGAAGACACCCACAGAGGAGCCATGAAGGGAGACAGGGAGGAGGGGGAACAGTAGGACAACTCAACCCCTGGGCCCCCAACACATGCTGGTGACCAGAGACACCTGGTCAGTCCTCCGGGCTGAGGGCCCTCAGAGTTGGTGCCACAGCAGAAAAGCTCACAGGGAGTTTCCATGATCTCTCTACAGAGCATCATCCAGTGACCCGGGGAGCCCTAGTAACGGGGAGACCATTCCTGAACTTTTAATTCCCAAAACCTAGCCAAGTGGCCAGTATATGACAGACGTTTAAGAAACGTCTTATTTTAATAGTGCAGTCTGTTTAATTTAGGTACCAAGCTAGGGTACAAATGATAAGCCACAAACAACTTCCTGGTGGTCAGTCATCCATATGCACCTTGTAATTTTCTCCTTCTGTGACTCCAGATCAATGGAGACATTGATCTCTCTGGGCGCACATGTCCTCGGAAGTGCCCGTTTACGTGATGTGAAAACTCACCTGAATAAGGACTTCACTGTATACACTAAATCGTGTGGTGTGAATGTCATTCTCTTGAGATCTAAATAATTCCCCTCGCCTCCTCCAAGCTGACTGATATATAACCCAGGTCCCAGTGGGTCTTCGGGAAATTTGTTGCCAGGTGAAATTTTACCCTCTGAATTCACAGGACCAAACTTCTATACTTATATTTCAACAGTTTGCCATGTTATTAACACTTTAAAAACTGTCCAACATATGAACATACTGACAACGTTATCTCGAATTATTTTATCCTTCATTTGGCCCTCTTGACAAGACTACTAACTCCTTGAAGGCAGTGATGTTTGTTTTTCTTTCTATTTATTATTTGCAGTTTACTCAGCAAACTTTTTTTTTAATTTTATTTATTTATTTATTTTTGGCTGTGTTGGGTCTTCATTTCTGTGTGTGGGCTTTCTCTAGTTGCAGCGAGCGGAGGCCACTGTTCATCGCGGTGCGCGGGCCTCTCACTGTCGCGGCCTATCTTGTTGCGGAGCACAAGCTCCAGACGCGCAGCCTCAGTAGTTGTGGCTCACAGTCCTAGTTGCTCCGCGGCATGTGGGATCTTCCCAGACCAGGGCTCGAACCCATGTCCCCTGCATTAGCAGGCAGATTCTCAACCACTGTGCCATCAGAGAAGCCCGCAGTGATGTTTTGTACATCTGTGAGTCCCCGCCACCAGGGCAGTGACTTGGAAACAGGAGCCATTCCAAGCCCTTCATCAGCCAGGGACCTTGGCTGCCCCCTTCCCATTTTCTCCAGGTGTCAGCCTGCCCTGGATCATCTGGCACCAGGGGTTGCCTGGGACACTGAAGCACAGCCAGAGGAGCAACTGGTCCACTGAAAGGTCAACCCCCCTCCCCTCCAACTCATCTTCTGCCTCTGGGTTAGCATGACTTGTCTTAATTTTAACTACCACCGGCAAGATGAACCCCAAAAGAACTCAAGGTCAGGAGGACACAGATGAAAACAAGGGCCTAATATAAATAAGAGTAAGCACAGCACACCTCCCGCCTAGCTCGGTATATGGAAAAGCCAGCAGCCCCCAGCCAGGGCCAGAGCAAGCCGTCACTGCAACAGGACACAGAAGCAAGCACACCCAGGCCTCAGAGCCCACGCCACTTCAAGCCACCTAGGGCGCTCTGAGAAAGGCAGGAATGGCCTTGTGATAGGGCCAGGGTGCAGCGGGGCCCCCGGCTTGGGGAGGCCAGGTGGGCACCCGCTGGCTTTCCATCTGGTATTGCCAAGCAAAGCAGGTCTGAGGGACTCGGGGCCTCTCCCGGCCCTAGGGGGTCAGGAACAAACCACAGCCATTGGAAGAAGAAAGAAAAAGGAAAAGACACGTAGGGGAAGAATCCAAGGTCTTAGGGCCATGACAACTTTGCCTTAAGCTGCTGTGTAACTCAGGCAGTCCCAGCACCCTCCTTCCACCCAGCGATCATTTCACTTCTCCCATGCACCATGCGTCATGAAGATCTGCAAAGGTCAGAAAGATAAGATGCGATTTCTGTCATCAAGGAGCTCAGATTCAGGGCGGGCGGTCAGGGTTCTCAGCCCTCGTTGGAAAGGTTAGGAACCCAGATGCGGGACTCGGGCTGCCTGGGTCATTAGCTGAGTGACCCTGAGCACTTTAATTCTCGGTGCCTTGGTTCCTTCATCTGCAAAATGTGGACAACAGAAGCCACCTTGTGGGGTTGATTTGAGGAGCAAGTGAGTTAACACACGTAAAGTGCTCAGAACAGGCATGCGCGAGCGGGACAGAAGTGTCAGCTGTTACACCAGCAAGCGTGACGTAGTATTAGCTCGTGGTTATTAACCCACAGGACAAACCTGTCCTGTGGGTTTGTTATTCACCCTTAAGGGGCGCTGACGATCACCTTGAAATTGTGATTATGATGTATACACCCCCGTGCATAAACGTGTGTTCCCAGAGGACGACGTCACAACTTTCATCCAGTTCTCAAAGCAAAGCTGCAGGAAAGCTTAGAGTGGGAGGGGGCCTGCAGCAAGAGTCTCAAGAAGGTGCACTGACCTGTGCCTTCATTTTATCAGGTCATCAGGCAAAGGGCAAAACTTTCTGCAACAATGGAAATGTCCTCTGTCTGCACTGTCCCCAAACAGCCACCAGCAGCCATCTGTGCCCAGTGAGCATCTGAAGTGTGGTTGGTGAGACCAAAGGACTGAACTTTTGGTTGTATTTCATTTTATTATTTATATTTAAGTAGCCACACGTGGCTACTGGCCACTGTTTTGAACCTCACAGACCTAGTCAGTCTGGGGAGGAAAACATCACAGGCAAAGAGGACAGGGTGTGCGCAGATGCAAAACACCCCATGACGTACCCAGAGGTTGTGACTGAAACAACACGATGCAGCCAGCAATTCTGAGTAGCGGCGGAGGCGGGTGCACGCGGGGCTCAGCACGGAAAGGAGCGGACACGGAGGAGGAGGTGAATGCCTTGTGTGCTCTGCTCAGACCTGGGCGTGTCACCAGGGACAGAAGAAGTGCTGTGTCAGGCAGCGTTCTCCGGAGAAACAGAGCCAGTGGGCTGTGTATACACAGCCGGTCCCTGTCTCACAATGGTTCAACTTTTAAGTTAGCAACTTTATGACAGTGCAAAAGCTATATGCATTCAGCAGAAACCACGCTTCAAAGGTGGACCGTCCCCTGGGGGACCGGTGTGCAGTACGACCGTCTCTCTGATCCTGGGCAGGGCAGCTGCAGCCCCCAGTCACGGGGGTGAGCAACCAATACACTGACAATCATCCCGACCCACACTCCATTCTGTTTTTCCCTTTCAGTGCAGTATTCCATAAACTCCATGAAATAGTCAACCCTTTATTATAAACCAGGCCTTGCATTAGAGGGTTCTGCCCACATGCAGGCTAATGTGAGTGTTCTGAGCACGTGTGAGGTGGGCGGGGCTGAGCTGGGATGTCCGGGAGGCTGCGTGCAATTTTGCAATTTTGCAATTTTGACCCATGATATTTTCAACTTATGATGGGTTTATCAGGATGTCATCCCATCATAAGTTGAGGAAGATCTGTGTACAGAAAGAGATTTATATTAAGGAATTAGCTCATATGATTATTTTTGAGGCTGGAGGTCCAAAATCTGCGAGGTGGACCAGCAGGCTGAAGACCCAAAGCAGAACTGATGCTGCAGGTCAAGTGCACAGACCTCTGCTGCATAACTGCCTCTTACTCAGGGGAGGGCAGTCTTCCGTTGTAGCCAGGCCTTCAGCTGATGGGGTGAGGCCCACCCACACCATGGAGGACAATCTGCTTACACAAATCCCACGGAGGTAAATATGAATCTCATCCAGTAAACTCCCTCACAGAAACATTCAGAATAAGGTTTGACCGTGTATCTGAGCACTGCGGTCCAGCCAAGTTGACACATAAAATTAAGCAGCACAGCTCGTCTCTTCCTCTCCTGTGCCGCATGAACACCTGTCACTTCTCAGCAGAACAGGAGCACATTTAACACAGTCTATCACTGTAAGGAAGTATAAGAAGATTTTAGGAAAAAGGCCACGTGAGGACTCAGAGAGAAGGCGGCCATCTACAATCCAGGAAGTGAGCTCTCACCAGAAACCAAGCCTGATGGCACCTTGATTCCAGACTTCTAGCCTCCAGAAAGATACACCATAAATACATCCACACGTGGAACAACTCCTACAGAACACCTACTGAATGCTGGCAGAAGACCTCAGACCTCACAAAAGGCAAGAAACTCCCCACGTATCTGGGTAGGGCAAAAGAAAAAATTAATTAAAAACAGAGACAATAGAATAGGGACGGCACCTGCACCAGTGGGAGGGAGCTGTGAAGGAGGAAGGGTTTCCACACACTAGGAGCCCCTTCGCGGGCAGAGATTGCGGGAGGCGGAGCGGGGAGCTTCGGAGCCGCGGGGGAGAGCACAGCAACGGGGGTGCGGAGGACAAAGCGGAGAGATTGCCGCACAGAGGACCGGTGCCGACCGGCACTCACCAGCCCGAGAGGCTTGTGTGCTCACCCGCCGGGGCGGGCGGGGCTGCGAGCTGAGGCTCGGGCTTCGGTCGGAGCTCAGGGAGAGGACTGGCAGCGTGAAAACAGCCTGAAGGGGGTTAGTGCGCCACGGCTGGCCGGGAGGGAGTCCGGGGAAAAGTCTGGACCTGCCGAAGAGGCAAGAGACTTTTTCTTCCCTCTTTGTTTCCTGATGAGCGAGGAGAGGGGATTAAGAGCGCGGCTTAAAGGAGCTCCAGAGACGGGTGCGAGCCGCGGCTAAAAGCGCGGACCCCAGACGGACATGAGACGCTAAGGCTGCTGCTGCCGCCACCAAGGGGCCTGTGTGCGAGCACAGGTCACTCTCCACACCCCCCTTCTGGGGAGCCTGTGCAGCCTGCCACTGCCAGGGTCCCGGGATCCAGGGACAACTCCCCCAGGAGAACACACGGCGGGCCTCAGGCTGGTGCAACGTCACGCCGGCCTCTGCCGCCACAGGCTCGCTCCGCATCCGCACCCTTCCCTCCCCCCGAGTCAGTTGCTCCTTTAACCCCGTCCTGTCTGAGCAAAGAACAGACGCCCGCCAGCGACCTACACACAGAGGCGGGGCCAATTCCAAAGCTGAGCCCCGAGAGCTGTGCGAACAAAGAGAAAGGGAAATCCCTCCCAGCAGCCTCAGAAGCAGCGGATTAAAGCTCCGCAATCACCTTGATGTACCCTGCATCTGTGGAATACATGAATAGACAACGAATCATCCCACACTGAGGAGGTGGACTTCTAGAGCAAGATTTATTATTTTTTCCCCTTTTCCTCTTTTTGTGAGTGTGTATGTGTATGTTTCCACGTGAGATTTTCTCTGTATAGCTTTGCTTTGACCATCTGTCCTAGGGTTCTATCAATC
This sequence comes from Lipotes vexillifer, assembly GCF_000442215.2. Taxonomy (NCBI): domain Eukaryota; kingdom Metazoa; phylum Chordata; class Mammalia; order Artiodactyla; family Lipotidae; genus Lipotes; species Lipotes vexillifer. Next base: position 6,762,411 of record NW_006798629.1, on the reverse strand, counting down.
CTGTTTTTTCTTAATAATTATTTTTTATTTTAATAACTTTATATTATTTTATCTTACTTTCTTTTATTTTATCCTCTTTCCTCTTTCTTTTCTTCCTTCCTTCCTTTCTTCTCGCTTTCTCTTTCTTTCTTTTGTTCCTCCCTTCCTCCAGTCCATCCTTCCTTCCTTCCTTCCTTCCTTCCTTCCTTCCTTCCTTCCTTCCTTTCTTTCTACTTTTTCTCCCTTTTCTTCTGAGCTGTGTGGATGAAAGGCTCTTGGTGCTGCAGCCAGGAGTCAGTGCTGTGCCTCTGAGGTGGGAGAGCCAACTTCAGGACACTGGTCCACAAGAGACCTCCCAGCTCCACATAATATCAAACGGTGAAAATCTCCCAGAGATCTCCATCTCAACACCAGCACCCAGCTTCACTCAACGACCAGCAAGCTACAATGCTGGACACCCTATGCCAAACAACTAGCAAGATAGGAACACAACCACACCCATTAGCAGAGAGGCTGCCTAAAATCATAATAAGTCCACAGACAATAAGTCCACAAAACACACCACCAGACGTGGACCTGCCCACCAGAAAGACAAGATCCAGCCTCATCCACCAGAACACAGGCACTAGTCCCCTCCACCAGGAAGCCTACACAACCCACTGAACCAAACTTAGCCAGTGGGGACAGACACCAAAAACAACGGGAACTACGAACCTGCAGCCTGCAAAAAGGAGACCCCAAACACAGTAAGATAAGCAAAATGAGAAGACAGAAAAACACACAGGAGATGAAGGAGCAAGAGAAAAACCCACCAGACCTAACAAATGAAGAGGAAATAGGCAGTCTACCTGAAAAAGAATTCAGAATAATGATAGTAAAGATGTTCAAAAATCTTGGAAATAGAATGAAGATACAAGAAACATTCAACAGCGGTGGAAAGATGGCGGAGGAGTAAGACGCTGAGATCACCTTCCTCCCCACAAATACACCAGAAATACATCTACATGTGGAACAGCTCCTACAGAACACCTACTGAATGCTGGCAGAAGACCTCAGACCTCCCAAAAGGCAAGAAACTCCCCACGTATCTGGGTAGGGCAAAAGAAAAAATTAATTAAAAACAGAGACAATAGAATAGGGACGGCACCTGCACCAGTGGGAGGGAGCTGTGAAGGAGGAAAGGTCTCCACACACTAGGAAGCCCCTTCGCGGGCAGAGACTGCGGGAGGCGGAGCGGGGAGCTTCGGAGCCGCGGAGGACAGCACAGCAACAGGGGCGCGGAGGGCAAAGCGGAGAGATTCCCGCACAGAGGATCGGTGCCGACCGGCACTCACCAGCCCGAGAGGCTTGTGTGCTCACCCGCCGGGGCGGGCGGGGCTGCGAGCTGAGGCTCGGTTTCGGTTTCGGTCGGAGCTCAGGGAGAGGACTGGGGTTGGCGGTTTGAACATAGCCCGAAGGGGTTAGTGCGCCACGGCTACCCTGGAGGGAGTCCGGGGAAAAGGCTGCACCGGCTGAGGAGGCAAGAGACTTTTTCTTGCCTCTGTGTTTCCGGGTGCGCGAGG
>NW_006798629.1:6705096-6756393 GCF_000442215.2 Lipotes vexillifer | reverse complement strand
AGCACAGGTCACTGCCCCCACCCCTCTTCCGGGGAGCCTGTGCAGCCCGCCACTGCCAGGTTCCCGGGATCCAGGGACAATTTCTCAGGGAGAACACACGGCGGGCCTCAGGCTGGGGCAACGTCACGCCGACTTCTGCCGCCGCAGGACCGCTCCGCACTCCGTGCCCCTCCCTGCCCCCGGCCTGAGAGCGCCAGAGCCCCCGAGTCAGCGGCTCCTTTAACGCCGTCCTGTCTGAGCAAAAAGCAGACGCCCTCCAGCGACCTACACGCAGAGGCAGGGCCAAGTCGAAAGCTGAGCCCCTGTGAGCTGTGAGAACAAAGAAGAAAAAGGGAAATCTCTCCCAGCAGCCTCAGAAACAGCGGATTAAAGCTACACAATCAATTTGATGTACCCTGCCTCTGTGGAATACATGAATAGACAGCGAATCATCCCAAATTGAGGAGGCGGACTTCTAGAGCAAGATCTATGATTTTTTCCCCTTTTCCTCTTTTTGTGAATGTGTATGTGTATGCTTCTGTGTGAGATCTTGTCTGTATAGGTTTGCTTCCACCATTTGTCCCAGCGTTCTATCCGACCATTTTTTTTTTTAATTTTTTTCTTAATAATTAATTTTAATTTAAAGAACTCTGTTATACTTTACCTTCTTTCTATCTTTCCTTCCTTCCTTCCCTTTTTGAGACAACGAATCGTCCCAAATTGAGGAGGTGGACTTGGAGAGCAAGTTTTATGATTTTTTCCACTTTACCTCTTTTTGTGAGGGTATATGTGTATGCTTCTATGTAAGATTTTGTCTCTATAACTTTGCTTCCACCATTTGTCCTAAGGTTCTATCCTTCCCTTTTTTTTTTCCTCTAAATAATTATTTTTTTAATTCAATAACTTTATTATACTTTATTTTATTTTACTGTATCTTCTTTCTTTCTGTATTTTTTCCTTCCTTCCCTCATTCCTTCCTTCCTTCCCTCCTCCCTCCCTCCCTCCTTTCTTTCCTTCTTGCCTTCTTCCTTTCTTTTCTTCTTTCTTTCTTTCTTCCTTCCCTCCTTCCTTCCTTCCCTCCTCTCTTTCTTTCTTTCTTTCTTTCTTTCCTATTTCCTCCTACTTCTACTAATTCTCTCTACTTTCTCTCCCTTTTATTCTGAGCCGAGTGGATGAAAGGCTCTTGCTGCTCCAGCCAGGAGTCAGGACTCTGCCTCTGAGGTGGGAGAGCCAACTTCAGAACACTCGTCAAGAAGAGACCTCCCAGCCCCACATAATATCAAACGGCGAAAATCTCCCAGAGATCTCCATCTCAACACCAGCACCCAGCTTCACTCAACGACCAGCAAGCTACAGTGCTGGACAACCTATGCCAACCATATAGCAAAACAGGAACACAACCCCACCCACTAGCAGAGAGGCTGCCTAAAATCATAATAAGTCCACAGACACCCCAAAACACACCACCAGACGTGGACCTGCCCACTAGAGAGACAAGATCTAGCCTCATACACCACAACACAGCCACTAGTCCCCTCCACCAGGAAGCCTACACAACCCACTGAACCAACCTTAGCCACTGGAGACAGACATCAAAAACAACGGGAGCTACGAACTTGCAGCCTGCAAAAAGGTGAACCCAATCACAGTAAGATAAGCAAAATGAGAAGACAGAAAAACACACAGCAGATGAAGGAGCAGGATAAAAACCCACCAGACCTAACAAATGAAGAGGAAATAGGCAGTCTACCTGAAAAAGAGTTCAGAATAATGATAGTAAAGATGATCCAAAATCTTGGAAATAGAATGGACAAAATGCAAGAAGCAGTTAACAAGGACCTAGAAGAAATAAAGATGAAACAGACAATGATGAACAACACAATAAATGAAATGAAAAATACTCTAGATGGGATCAATAGCAGAATAAATGAGGCAGAAGAACGGATAAGTGACCTGGAAGATAAAATAGTGGAAATAACTACTGCAGAGCAGAATAAAGAAAAAAGAATGAAAAGAACTGAGGACAGTCTCAGAGACCTCTGGGACAACATTAAACGCACCAACATTCGAATTATAGGGGTTCCAGAAGAAGAAGAGAAAAAGAAAGGGACTGAGAAAATATTTGAAGAGATTATAGTTGAAAACTTCCCTAATATGGGAAAGGAAATCGTTAATCAAGTCCAGGAAGCACAGAGAGTCCCATACAGGATAAATTCAAGGAGAAATACGCCAAGACACATATTAATCAAACTGTCAAAAACTAAATACAAAGAAAGCATATTAAAAGCAGCAAGGGAAAAACAACAAATAACACACAAGGGAATCCCCATAAGGTTAACAGCTGATCTCTCAGCAGAAACTCTACAAGCCAGAAGGGAGTGGCAGGACATACTGAAAGTGATGAAGGAGAAAAACCTGCAACCAAGATTACTCTACCCAGCAAGGATCTCATTCAGATTTGATGGAGAAATTAAAACCTTTACAGACAAGCAAAAGCTGAGAGAGTTCAGCACCACCAAACCAGCTTTACAACAAATGCTAAAGGAACTTCTCTAGACAAAAACACAAGAGAAGGAAAAGTCCTATAATAACGAACCCAAAACAATTTAGAAAATGGGAATAGGAACATACATATCGATAATTACCTTAAATGTAAATGGACTAAATGCTCCCACCAAAAGACACAGATTGGCTGAATGGATACAAAAACAAGACCCATATATATGCTGTCTACAAGAGACCCACTTCAGACCTAGAGACACATACAGACTGAAAGTAAGGGGATGGAAAAAGATATTCCATGCAAATGGAAACCAAAAGAAAGCTGGAGTAGCAATTCTCATATCAGACAAAATAGACTTTAAAATAAGGACTATCAGAAGAGACAAAGAAGGACACTACATAATGATTAAGGGATCGATCCAAGAAGAAGATATAACAATTGTAAATATTTATGCACCCAACATAGGAGCACCTCAATACATAAGGCAAAAACTAGCAGCCATAAAAGGGGAAATCGACAGTAACACATTCATAGTAGGGGACTTCAACACCCCACTTTCACCAATGGACAGATCATCCAAAATGAAAATAAATAAGGAAACACAAGCTTTAAATGATACATTAAACAGGATGGACTTAATTGATATTTATAGGACACTCCATCCAAAAACAACAGAATACACATTTTTCTCAAGTGCTCATGGAACATTCTCCAGGATAGATCATATCTTGGGTCACAAATCAAGCCTTGGTAAATTTAAGAAAATTGAAATTGTGTCAAGTATCTTTTCCGACCACAACACTTTGAGACTAGATTTCAATTACAGGAAAAGACCTGAAAGAAATACAAACACATGGAGGCTAAACAATACACTACTTAATAACGAAGTGATCACTGAAGAAATCAAAGAGGAAATTAAAAAATACCTAGAAACAAATGACAATGGAGACACGACGACTCAAAACTTATGGGATGCAGCAAAAGCAGTTCTAAGAGGCAAGTTTATAGCAATACAATCCTGCCTTAAGAAACAGGAAACATCCCGAAAAAACAACCTAACCTTGCACCTGAAGCAATTAGAGAAAGAAGAAGAACACCAAAGTTAGCAGAAGGAAAGAAATCATAAAGATCAGATCAGAAATAAATGAAAAAGACATGAAGGAAATAGCAAAGATCAATAAAACTAAAAGCTGGTTCTTTGAGAAGATAAACAAAATTGATAAACCATTAGCCAGACTCATCAAGAAAAAAAGGGAGAAGACTCAAATCAATAGAATCAGAAATGAAAAAGGAGAAGTAACAACTGACACTGCAGAAATACAAAAGATCATGAGGGATTACTACAAGCAACTCTATGCCAATCAAATGGACAACCTGGAAGAAATGGACAAATTCTTAAAAAGCACAACCTGCCAAGACTGAATCAAGAAGAAACAGAAAATAAGAACAGACCAATCACAAGCACTGAAACTGAAACTGATTAAAAATCTTCCAACAAACAAAAGCCCAGGACCAGATGGCTTCACAGGCGAATTCTATCAAACATTTAGAGAAGAGCTAACACCTATCCTTCTCAAACTCTTCCAAAATACAGCAGAGGGAGGAACCCTCCCAAACTCATTTTACGAGGCCACCATCACCCTGATACCAAAACCAGACACAATATAACTGATGAACACAGATGCAAAAATCCTCAACAAAATACTAGCAAAGAGAATCCAACCGCACATTAAGAGGATCATACACCATGATCAAGTGGGGTTTATTCCAGGAATGGAAGGATTCTTCAATATATGCAAATCAATCTACGTGATACACCATATTAACAAACTGAAGGAGAAAAACCATATGGTCATCTCAACAGATGCAGAGAACCATATGATCATCTCAATAGATGCAGAGAAAGCTTTTGACAAAATTCAACACCCATTTATGATAAAAACCCTGCAGAAAGTAGGTGTAGAGGGAACTTTCCTCAATATAATAAAGGCCGTATATGACAAGCCCACAGCCAACATCATCCTCAATGGTGAAACACTGAAAAGCATTTCCTCTAAGATCAGGAACAAGACAAGGTTGCCCACTCTCACCACTCTTATTCAACATAGTTTGGAAATTTTAGCCACAGTAATCAGAGAAGAAAAGGAAATAAAAGGAATCCAAATCAGAAAAGAAAAAGTACAGCTGTCATTGTTTGCAGATGACATGATACTATACATAGAGAATCCTAAAGATGCTACCAGAAAATTACTAGAGCTAATCAATGAATTTGGTAATGTAGCAGGATACAAAATTAATGCACAGAAATCTCTGGCATTCCTATACACTAATGATGAAAAATATGAAAGTGAAATCAAGAAAACACTCCCATTTACCATTGCAACAAAAAGAATAAAATATCTAGGAATAAGCCTACCTAAGGAGACAAAAACCTGTATGCAGAAAATTGTAAGACACTGATGAAAGAAATTAAAGATGATACAAATAGATGGAGAGATATACCATGTTCTTGGATTGGAAGAACCAACATTGTGAAAATGATCTCTACTACCTACTACCCAAAGCAATCTACAGATTCAATGCAATCCCTATCAAACTACCACTGGCATTTTTCACAGAACTAGAACAAAAAATTTCACAATTTGTATGGAAACAAAGAAGACCCCGAATAGCCAAATCAATCTTGAGAAAGAAAAACGGAGCTGGAGGAATCAGGCTCCCTGACTTCAGACTATACTACAAAGCTACAGTAATCAAGACAGTATGGTACTGGCACAAAAACAGAAAGATAGATCAATGGAACTGGATAGAAAGCCCAGAGATAAACCCACGCATATATGGTCACCTTATCTTTTTTTTCCTTTTTTCTTTCTTTTTTTTTTTTTGCTGTACACGGGCCTCTCACTGTTGCGGCCTCTCCCGTTGTGGAGCACAGGCTCTGGACGCGCAGGCTCAGCGGCCATGGCTCACGGGCCCAGCTGCTCTGCAGCATGCGGGATATTCCCAGACTGGGGTACGAACCCGTGTCCCTTGCATCGGCAGGCGGACTCTCAACCTCTGTGCCACCAGGGAAGCCCTGGTCACCTTATCTTTGATAAAGGAGGCAGGAATGTACCGTGGAGAAAGGACAGTCTCTTCAATAAGTGGTGCCGGGAAAACTGGACAGATATATGTAAAAGTATGAGATTAGATCACTCCCAAACACTATACACAAAAATAAGCTCAAAAGGGATTAAAGACCTAAATGTAAGGCCAGAAACTATCAAACTCTTAGAGGAAAACATAGGCAGAACACTCTATGACATAAATCACAGCAAGATCCTTTTTGACCCACCTCCTAGAGAAATGGAAATAAAAACAAAAATAAACAAATGGGACGTAATGAAACTTCAAAGCTTTTGCACAGCAAAGGAAACCATAAACAAGACCAAAAGACAACCCTCAGAATGGGAGAAAATATTTGCAAATGAAGCAACTGACAAAGGATTAATCTCCAAAATTTACAAGCAGCTCATTCAGCTCAATAACCAAAAAAACAAACCACCCAATCCAAAAATGGACAGAAGACCTAAACAGACATTTCTCCAAAGAAGATATCCAGACTGCCAACAAACACATGAAAGAATGCTCAACATCATTAATAATTAGAGAAATGCAAATCAAAACTACAATGAGATATCATCTTACACCAGTCAGAATGGCCATCATCAAAAAATCTAGAAACAATAAATGCTGGAGAGGGTGTGGAGAAAAGGGAACACTCTTGCACTGCTGGTGGGAATGTGAATTGGTACAGCCACTATGGAGAACAGTATGGAGGTTCCTTAAAAATCTACAAAAAGAACTACCATATGACCCAGCAATCCCACTACTGGACATATACCCTGAGAAAACCATAATTCAAAAAGAGTCATGTACCAAAATGTTCACTGCAGCTCTGTTTACAGTAGCCTGGAGATGGAATCAACTTAAGTGTCCATCATCGGATAAATGGACAAAGAAGATGTGGCACATATATACAAGGGAATATTACTCAGCCATAAAAAGAAACGAAAATGAACTATTTGTAATGAGGTGGATGGACCTAGAGTCTGTCATACAGAGTGAAGTAAGTCAGAAAGAGAAAGACAAATGCCATATGCTAACACATATATATGGAATTTAAGGGGGAAAAAATGTCATGAAGAACCTAGAGGTAAGACAGTAATAAAGACACAGACCTACTAGAGAATGGACTTAAGGATATGGGGAGGGGGAAGGGTAAGCTGTGACAAAGCGAGAGAGAGGCATGGACATATATACACTACCAAACGTAAGGTAGATAGCTAGTGGGCAGCAGCCGCATAGCACAGGGAGATCAGCCTGGTGCTTTGTGACCACCTAGAGGGGTGGGATAGGGAGGGTGGGAGGGAGGGAGACGCAAGAGGGAAGAGATAATGGGAACATATGTATATGTATAACTGATTTACTTTGTTATAAAGCAGAAACTAGCACACCACTGTAAAGCAATTATACTCCAATAAAGATGTAAAAAAAAAAAAGCTAAAAAAAAAAAATTAAGCAGCACATCCACTACAGTTTTTGAGCAGGATTATCAGCAAAACTGACTGCCAAGACTGAGTTGGGAGGTTATGGGGGAGAAGTGGAGAAGGGGGACTGGGAGGGGCAGAATTCCAACGGAAAAAGGCGATTTCAACAATCCAGGCAAGACATGAGGGCTTCCACCGAACAAGGGGTGATGGGAAATGAGTCATTTAATGAGTGTGTGTTAAAAGAAGGTATGAATAGAGTCTATGACTTGACGAAATCACACACACACACACACACACACACACACACACACACACACACACACACCTTCCTTTATGGTAAGCTAGCATTTTCTCCTAGGACTCCAACACAATGCAAAGGAAAGGAAGTTTCCCATGTAGCAGAAAGGGACAGGATTGATGGAGCAGAGAGATACGGGGTTTGCAGCAGTTCCCTCGGAGGAGGAGTCCTATGCCTGCTCTATGGGTCACATATGCCCACCTCTAAGTCTTTCCAACCAAGAGCCTCTCTAGAAGATGAATAAACCACAGCAAAGACACGGCAGAGGTAGTTAGCTGCCTCTCAGTATCCATGCTTCTCTTCATCCTTAGAAACAACCCTGCTAGCTAAAACGCTCCAAGCCAAGCCTTTCTTGCTACCCATGACTACGCCCGGGGTCAGTGTGAAAACACCTCCCCAGTCTTGTCTGTACAAAGAGAAACTTTGTTCAGCTGTAAGCCTGAGATCAAGAGACTTAAATTCAAAGAATGAGAGAACCAGCAATGAAAGAGAAGCAGCGTGTTGCCTGGGACTTCTGGGCAGACTCTTTCAAATACAAGGGGCATACATCCTTTCCCCTTCTTCATTTCCTGAAATACAGATGAGATGGCTTGAGCGTCTGGAGCTACCCTGGACCATGAGGTGACTCCGAGGATGGGACTCACACACTAGGATTAAGCAGTAAATACGACCCTGAATCTAGGATGACCCTGGACTCAGGGCATCAACCTAGACTGCCTAATTCAGGTCTTCTTTCAGGTGAGAGAAAGTATTCTTGTGTGTTTCGGCCACTGTTTTTAAGCCCTGTGCTACTTGCAGCAAAATGCAATTCCTGGCTGATATAGGATGAGGCCATTCTTTTGTGTACAAGGCAATATAAATTTCAGAACTTTAGGTTGTAGAAGTCCATTTGTATATTTTTTTATGGGCTTGGGGTGGAGCCAGATTGAAGAGGAACCTACCTAAACTAATACATTGCCTCACATGTCAATTTCTTTCCAACAACTGCTCTCAGGAGAGCCCGCTACAGGTGCCTGCAGCCACCCTGGTTGAGCGCCCAGGGTCAGTGTGAAAACACCTCCCAGTCGTCTCTGTATAAAGAGAAGCTTCGCTCAGTTGGCTCGAGCCTGAGATCAAGAGACTTAAATTCAAAGAAGAGAACTTAAAAGACACACCATGATTTTCAGAAATAGAAAAGGCCCATCACCTTCTCTGCAGTACAGTGCTTTGCCAAAAGGCTGTGGAATGCACTTGAGGCCAGTAACAAATTGATGAACACATGGTATTTTGTTTATTTTACTTCCATTTAAACCACTTCTTCAAAGTGAGGCTTCCTAAAGCCAGCTGATCACTGCCTTAATTGAAGCAAAGAGGCACCCTTTCCTCTAGTGCCTAAGAAAGTTCTAAATGGAAACATGAATAAACAAGCAAATGAATAAATGACCAAACTAACTAATAAAGGCACTCGAGGATGGGGAAGGGGAGAGAGCTGGAGGGAGGCTTACGCCCGGCAGCGGAGGAAGGACAGCTGGGGAGCTCACCTTCTGGCAGGTCCTTCAGAGGAGACCCAGTGATGTGGCCTCCCATGAGGCCCTTCGGAACGCAGCGATCAAGCTAGGGAGGGCCAGGAAGGGACAGAAAAAATTGTCAGCCTCAGGCACCTCTCTTAGGAACCCCATTTCCTCCTAGAAGCACCAAGCTGAGTGCATTTTAGTCATTTGGAATCCTAGCACAAGTGCCTGTCCTGTACCTGCCAGGTGGCAAGGTAGGGACCACAACTCTCCACGGCTGAGCGCTGTGACTTGAGGAGCCCCGAGAAGGGGCGGCCGACTCTGAAACTACTTTCCCCACCTGGCTGATGACTCAGACCACAGCTTCCCTCCTCAGCAGGACTGCCAGATTTAGCAAATAAAAATACAGGACTCCCAGGCCCATGTGAATTTCAGATAAACAAATAATCTGTTTCAGTGAAGTGTGTCCCAAAGTTTACATGGGACAGAGTGATGCTTAAAGAAAACGATCTGAAATTCAACTTGAACTGGGGGTCCTGTATTCTGTCTGCCGACCCTACCTTTAGAGCTTCAACTCCACAAGGATCTTTCACCAGGCAGAAATGAAAACTCGTCTATGGCCTGGACTCCTCGGCACCTCCCTCTTGGTGTGATGGGCATGGTTCCCTTACACACATTTCAAGAAGCTCCCCCCGTGTGACGAGCCCCAAGCTGGGAATCAGCCATCCCACCAGGCGGGAAGCAGAAAAACCCAAGCTATGGGAGTATTTCTAAGCAGAACTACTTGAACATCCAAAGACCATAAATCTCAAACCCTTATCAGTCATCCACTTCTCAGCGTGAATAAATCCATCAGATTCTCAGGGGGAAGTTGTCGTAGAAGGGAAGGGGGGATATGAAGTCACACTGGGAAGGGGGAGAGAAAAGGAGGAAAGTAGGGTGGGCAGGGGGTGTCCCCAGGCGAGGAAAGCTAAGTAAAATGTTCAAGAGAAACGTCACCGCTGGCTGGGGACCAAACCCTGTTGCCTGGCAACGTAAGAGGCCTACCCATGTTGACAAAACTGGTAGCAAAAATACATCCCATACTCTGATTTTCTTCAACTGAGAAATCAGTCACCCTGCTGCTCCCTCTAGGGAATGCCAGTGGTTTACAGGAGGGGGAGGGAAGGGCGATCCATGTGGAAGCAGCAATTTCATTGATTTTATTGATAATAGATGGAAGGGGGGACGGAGGCGGGGGAGGGAAGAAAGAAAAGAAAAAGAGACACATCCAAGGAGCCTCATGGTTTCAGATTCGGGACAGAACTCCACATCCTGCTTCCCCTCCAACCGCTCTCCTGCGGTGACAAACCACATCTGTCAGCTTCAAGCAGCACTGATGGGAATCAGCCAGGCCTCAGCAAAAGATCATTGAAAGGAAAAGGGGACTGTCCCTGAGAAGCCCCCAACTGACCAGGCATCGGCGGGGGGCACGGGGGCAGCACCCCCAGCATCATACTGCCCCGCTGAGACCCTGCTGGCCACTAGCCCCATCCCTGGCTTCCTGCTGCCCGCCAGGCAGGAAGGGGTCAAATGCAGGTGGTCCTCGCACCACAGAAGAGAAAACCTCAGATCAGCCACACTCCCTCTCTAGTCATGGGAGAGTGGAAGATGCCTGAAGCACAGCCAGCCCAGCAGGAGGGACAACGGCTCCAAAGGGGGGTGGGTACTTCTGGAAGCCTCGAGACCTGTTCTACGTCAGGAGCCTTCACCCTGGGTCAGGGGCTGCCCCTCGTCTCCCCACTGACCCCATCTTGACGCAAGATTCTAGGCCTCCCAATGTGGCTGCTTCTTCCCCGGAATCTCCAGCCAAGACTGCAAGGCAGGGCGGTCCTGCAGGCCAAGGAGCGTTAATAGCACATCCCCCTCCTGCCGTAAATCACCAGGGACTCTGCTTCGGGACAGATGCCCCCGTCACCCAGCGGCCTGCCCTCAGCCCGGGCACATGGGTGATGCAGTTCCCAGGAACTGGCCTATGGCTGCCCGATGGGAATATGACCAGGATCATAGGGACGGACGTCACTGACCCGGCCCTCCTCACGCAGACAGCTGCCACCCAGGCAGGCACAGGCTCAGCAGAAACAAAAGTGACCAGGAAAGAGGGAGGCAGGACGACAGTGCACTCAGGTCCCAGGAGGGGAAGAAGTTTCAAGGGGCCACCGATGACTTGGCAAGAGCCTCCCAGGTGCCCCAGGGCAGCAAAGGCAGGGAAATAACTGCAGACGAGCCCAGCATCTCCCCTTAGCCCTACGAGTCGAGTATTTCTCTTACCTGTTCCCATAAGACGTGTCAGGATGTGGTCAGGTTTTCAACAGTACCTAAATACTGTCAGAATGCCAGCACCAGGCTGCAGGCAACAGCCAGAAGCAGGGAGATGGGGGTTCAAACCTTCCCTCCTCTCCACGGGGTCTGTGGTCTGGGCACGTTCCCTTACCTCCCAAAGCCTTAGTTACCGTCCCCTCCGTGTGACGGCAGTAATGATACCATCGCCTGGCCACCTTCCGTCAGGCCCCAGTGGGTTCATGTCTATAAGGGACCAAACCCCTGCAGGCCCAGGCACCCCACAGATCCGAATAAATGAGGGCCGTGGGAGCCCCTCGAATAACCTTTCTCTAAGCCTCAGTTTCCTCCTCTGCAGAAGGTTTTTTAAAAGTATTGCCCTTCTTCCCTGGTGGCGCAGTGGTTGAGAGTCCGCCTGCCGATGCAGGGGACACGGGTTCGTGCCCCGGTCCGGGAAGATCCCACATGCCGCGGAGCGGCTGGGCCCGTGAGCCATGGCCACTGAGCCTGCGCGTCCGGAGCCTGTGCTCCGCAACGGGAGAGGCCGCAACAGTGAGAGGCCCGCGTACCGCAAAAAAAAAAAGTACTGCCCTGGTGCTTGGAAAAGTGCACTTGGGAAAGTGCCTGGTGTACAAAGAGCATTACAAGAACCCTCCTTCCCCTCCTCCCCTCCATCCTTAACCTCTGATGGCTCTGTCCACATCCTATCTTCCCAGAAAGTCACCTCCATGCTGTCCACGCCCAGAGCCCCCCTGCAACGTGCCTGCATCACTGTGAGGTTCCCACTCGGGCACCAGGTGCTGCTAGAACTTTCAGGGGAGGAGGAGCTCACCACCTTCTCCCAGGGCTACACCCGACTGCGCTTCAACTGCCTGCTGCCTCTTCGGTTCACAGCCTTGGAGTTCTCATGACTCACCCCTGGTAGCTGGTTAACCACTGAATCCGATCCAGCCCCCTCCACGTCCTCCCAGATCAGATCACAGCACGGGAAAGGCTCATGTGAAGGCCCGAGTGATGGTCTCTGAGCTGTGAGGCTCATTTTCTCATCTGTATTATGGGGACACATGGTGCCTGAGACACCACTGGACCTCCAGGCGGAGCTGCCACCAGTACGGAACTGACATGTGGCATCAGTGCCCCATCAGTTTCTCCAACACAACCTGTGCCCACACAAAAGAGCCACCACGGCTACTCTACCCAGACAGGAGGCTAGGCTGAGGCTGCACCCTCCCTCATCGGGCCATGCGGTTCCCTCCCTGCCTGGTCCTTCAGCTGCCCGAGGCCCCACCGCACAGCCCTGGAGCTGACGGACTCAGCCCAGGTCCCATCCACGCCGGCTCCGCCCTCAGATTGCGGCTCCTCTGTCCTTTACCCAGACTGTCTCATACTCAGGGGCTCAGGTGTGTTTCCAAAGCTTTACACACATGCGCACACACCCCGTGACCTCACTCTACCGGCCTCCTCCACACACCGTCTACACCTGTGCCATCTATACCTGTTCTCTAACAGATGTTCCTCCCCACTGGGCTCTCCACTTGTTGAGTACGTTGATCCTCATTATTCAATGGATTCCGTATTTGTGAATTTGCCTACCCGCTACGATTTATTTGTAACCCCAAAATCAGTATTTACTGCACTTTTGGAGTCATTCACGGACCAGCCCAGAGAAGCAAAAAAATGTGAGTCTTGATGTGCACGATGCCAGCTGAGGCCAAGCAGAGAGGACCCCCTGCCTGCTGTTACGGCTGTCAGATTGCAAACACCCATCCTTCTCACGGTCTACTGAGTGCCACGTTTTTCATGTTTTTGTGCTTTTCATTGGTGGTTCCTCTCTAAGGTGGTCCCCAAGCCTAGTGCTGAGTGCCATCTGGGGTCCTCCCTAATACAGGACAGCTGTGACGTGACTTACAGAGAAAATACGTGTTTTAGATGAGCCGCTTCCAGGCGTGAGTCATCGTACCGTTGGCCATGAGTTCACTGTTAATGAATTAACAATACAGTACCCCCAGAAAAAGAAGAGGAAATGTGCAGATCCGTACAAGACGCTGCTCCAGTAAGCGCTAACGTCAATTCTGTACTGCAAGATGAAGCCATGGAAATGCGGCTAAATGTGTGGCAACAATGCCTGAGAGGTCACGACAGAAGCACAATACGGTGTGGGGCTGAAAGCCAGAGAAATTTTTGGTTCCGTCACCCAGGAGCAGGGAAATGTTCATCCCTTCTGGGCTAGTGCTTCATTGTAAAGAAACATTGTATAGAATTAATAAGACATATAGATTAAAGAAGGTGTCTTTAAAGAGAAACATACATAAAACAAAACTGTGTTTGATGAAATTGTGACCAGAGGCTCTCAGGAACAATCCTGTTTCCCTGGGAGCAATGCTTCACTCCATTTCTCAAATGAAGGGGGAAAAACCACACACACACACACACACACACACACACACACACACACACACACACACACGTGAATCCAGATCAGTAACAAAGATTCTACTTTTGCCCAAAACATTCCATCCCACACAACTTTTATAAGACTGCTAAGAGGGGACTGTCAGCTCTACAGCACAGAGTCCCTCTTCTGTTCTTGACAAGTGGCTAAAATAGTGCATGACACTTAGTAGGAACACTGTAAATATTTGTCGAATGAAAGAAAATAATGAATTAGAAGGAAAAAAATTCATGGACAAGTATAACCCGTACTGACATACACTTGCATTTTCATCCCATCTCTGCAAAGCCCAGGCTTCCTGTTCTCCACTTAGGGAAGGTCTTCTGTAAACGAAATCAACGTCCAGATTTCCCAACAACAGAAGACTACGATAGTGATTAACATAAGAATTCAGGGGATTATCTGACATATTTGACTTACTCTTTTCATTGGAAACATGACTTCCCTTCCATTCAAGGTCCCCGCCACTCATCCGTTTGGGTTTGGAGGGCTTTCCATCAGTCGCAAGGTAAGTCAGCTATCCCCTCATCGTCATTTTCTATCCTCTGCCACGTTTTATCTTCACAAGCAACTTGGTATGTACCCACCCTGCCTGGGGTCACCCTTCTGTCTCTACATCTTCCATATCCCCTCCCAGCCAGCAGAGGACTGTTTCTTCTTCCAACCACAGGGTATTTTTTTGTGGTGGCGGTAGTGTTTTTGTTTTTTTTTTTAACATAGCAGATTCACCTTGGAGATATAATATTTGATAGAAAAATACATCTGGAATAATAACTTAACATTCATTTTCTTTCATCCAAATGCTTTACATGAACTAACTTAATCACTGGGGTAAACTGCAAAAATGGCCGTAATACTTTGCAGGTACTTTTGCAGGTGGAGTTTATTTTTTCCCTACCTCTTGCTTTTGGACGAGCCATGTGACTTACTCAGACCAGCAGGACATTAACAAATGTGATGCAAGCAGAGGCTTGGAAAGGGCTTGCCGTTTCTGTTCCTACAATCCCAGTACCATATGAAGAAGCCCACACTAGCTTGTTGGATGAGATGCACGTGGTCCAGCCACCCGACACCTCAGCTGACAACAAGTCAACTGCTTGACAGATAAAGCCATCCCAGGTCAGCCAACGCCCCAGCCAACCCACCAACTGGCTGCACATTCATGAGATCAGCCAAAACCTGAGTTCAGAAAACTTGCCCAGCAAAATCATGAGCTAAATAAATGTATTAAGCCACTGAGTTTGGTTTGTTTCACAGCAGCAACTAACTGATACACAATTCCATTTTAGAAATGAAGAAATTAAAGCACAAACATTAAGTAACCTGCAGAGGTCCCAGAGCTATTAAATGGTAAAATGGGATTAAAAGCCAGGCAGTCTGGCTCCGAGGCCAAGCTTTGCCAGTGGTCCTACAGTTAAGTCAGCTAAGTTTCAAACATTTCCCCAACCACTTACTTCCCCCAAAGGAGGTTAAAGCATGTGGACTTACCTGGTCCCATAAACACAAAACGGGCAACCGTCAGCACTGAATAACCCTCACTATTTTGCACTTATGCTACCCTTCAGGGTTCCAAAGTCTCCTGACACATTCCAATCATTTAAAAATCCGAAGGTCCGGGCTTCCCCGGTGGCACAGTGGTTGAGAGTCCGCCTGCCGATGTAGGGGACGCGGGTTCGTGCCCCGGTCTGGGAAGATCCCACATGCCGCGGAGCGGCTGGGCCCGTGAGCCATGGCCGCTAAGCCTGCGCGTCCGGAGCCTGTGCTCCCCAACGGGAGAGGCCACAACAGTGAGAGACCCGCGTACCGCAAAAAAAAAAAAAAAAAATCTGAAGGTCCACCAATGGATGAATGAATAACAAACTGTGGTCTACACATACAGTGGAATATTATTCAGCCTTAAAAAGGAATGAAATTCCAACACAGGCTACAACATGAATGAACCTTGAAGACATTATGCTAAGTGACAAAAGCCAGTCACAAAAGGACAAACTCTGCACCACTCCACTTACATGGGGTACTTAGAGGAGTCAAATTCAGAGACAGAAAGTAGGACAGTGGTTGCCAAAGACTGAGGGAAGGGAGGAGTGGGGAGTAATTATTTAATAAGTACAGGGTTGCAGTTGGGAAAATTATATAGTTCTGAAGGCGGATGGTGGTGAGGGTTACACAGCAATATGAATGTACTTAATGCTACTGAATCATGTACTTAAAAACAGTTAAAACAGTAAATCCTATGCTAAATACAGTTTACCACCATTTTCTAAAAAGGAAAAAAATCACAAGGGTTGGAACTGGCAGTGATAAAATGACAGGCCCGGGGCCACTGTTGGACTAGTTAGAACACAGGGAGCAGAGAAAGCAAGAAACTGTCTGCCATTCAAGTTTGCTGAGTCACACGGGCTCCACGCCCACCCACCCCCCTTCAGAATGTCCCCCGCCACACACTGAAGGCCAGATGGGCTGGCAGATATGTCAAAGCCACCTTAAAAACAAGCTCTGGCTCACGGACAAAACCCTCAAATAAATCAAAGCCAGTTTCCTGCCCCCACATGGCCCAGGAAAAAAAAAACAAGTGCTCTGCCCACTCTTGGCGGAATGTGGATTGGGTTTACAAGATCACAGAACTGGATCCGACTCCTGGTAGGAAAATGAGTTGACATCAGGAACAATAAAGTCAGTGCAAATTTCTGATGATCAGACACAATTCCTACTGGCCCAACAATCACAAGTCTTTGTAAACGCTTTATGGAAAACCAAGCCGTAGAAGTCTTTTCCTTTGAAGTCTCCGCTGTTCGCTGAGACTCTGGATGGATGGACAGGAGCTCTCCAGACATTATAAAACCATCACTACAGTATTACCTCTTTTTTTTTTTTTTTAAAGGAGGTATACATCAAATATTAACAGAAGGTATGGGGACTTATTTTCTTCTTTTTGTCTATTTTCTGAATTTTCTACAATCTTTTTTTAGTGAAACCAAAATCTAAGATCATTACCGGGATCCCATCACCAAACATTAGCTCATTTAAGTCCTAAGGATACCTCAGGACTCTCACGGTCCATGACCATCACTGTTTCACTGTTTTCAGATCACTGTCTCCACAGAGACGAGGATGCTGAGGCTCTGAGAACGCAGTGCCTCACGAGACACACTTGGAGGAGACGCTTTGAAGGCATCTCTCAGAGACTATCCCTGCTACACACAGTCAGAGGGATTTGTATATATAGAAAGGAAGGGGTGGGGGTAAGACCAGAGGAAGAAAACAGGAAGCGCCACTTGGCAGCAGCTAGGGGGAGGCCCCGCCCCCTTCACCACCAGGAAGGTCAGAGACAGACTCAGCCTCCTGGCCAAGCCCAGACGGCCCACCGTCTGCAGAGATAAAAAGTAACATCCTCACCCAGCCTCAGCCTCTGAGCGCCCTTCCGGTTCCTCGGCCAGAGACCAACAAGGTCCCTTGGGGCTAAGGGGTAGGGGTCACTCTGAGCCTTTTCTACCCTTCTTCCTGCCCACCTGCGAGAAGGCAGGAGTTTAAGGGGGGAGTTGCAGGCATAAGGTCAGGCAGGATTCCCTCAACATTCATCCTGGGCTCTGCCAGCTGACGGAGAGTCACTCAGCCCCAGAGTCTGTATCACCTGATGAGGCCTGATGCCTCAGTGGCTTGCCCACGGGACTCAGTAACTGCACAGTAATTGTCCTCACTGGCCAAGAGATGAGAGGAAGGTGCAAAGCCACACTTCACTGCTGCCCAGCAGTGGGACCCTCCCAACATAGCTCCCTCCTACCTCTTTTTCCATCAAAGAGGATTGGGGTGAGGAACAAAAAGGGAGCGGTGTGAAATCTATTCCAGGTGTGTCACAGCCAACTGGGAGCCCACCCACCAAATGAGATTCGAACGAACCCAACCCAGATGAAGCTGGATTTGCCAGTCACGCTCCTATCCCTCTGCAAGGAAGAAGTTGTGAGTAAAGCGGCAATGGAGAGGGAAGCTCGGGATGCCAACGGAAGGTCGGGAGGAACATCTGGTCAACCTCATCATTCACTCATTGGTTCATTTGTTTGTTTCCTCAAGACGTGAACACCTTCTGTATGCTGGCAATGACCCAAACAGACCAAATTCCCTGTCTGGGAATTTGTGGAGTTTCACTACTATAAACAAGTAAACAATAAGAGGTCGGGGGTGAGAACTGCTATGAAGAAAAAGCCAATCAAGGAATGAGGGCTGGGGTGGCAGAGATGGTGGGCTGGCAGTTGTCATTTAAATGTTAGCCCAGGAAGGCCTTGTTGATAAAGTGACATCTGAGCAGAAAGCTGAAGGAGATGGAGTGGACCGTGCAAATCCTATGGTTCAGACAAAAAGAAACGGGGGGAACAGCAAGTTCAAAGACTCTGAGGTAGGAGCATATATGACATCCGTTCACCCAAAG
Source organism: Lipotes vexillifer (assembly GCF_000442215.2). Lineage (NCBI taxonomy): Eukaryota > Metazoa > Chordata > Mammalia > Artiodactyla > Lipotidae > Lipotes > Lipotes vexillifer. Next base: position 6,738,397 of record NW_006798629.1, on the reverse strand, counting down.
GAGGGTAAGGCCCATCAGCTGGGGCTGGTGGCTAAACGGCCAACCTCCAGAGGCCCCTGAACACAAAGGTCCCTTTACCAGCTCTGCTCCAAAATCTGAGCTCAGGCAACCCAGTGGGGAAACTCCCATGGCGAAGCCACTGCCGAGGCTCCAAGAGGATGCTTTCACAGACCACTATGAAATCACCCCACAGCATGGGGACATGGATGTTTTTATAAAGATATTTGTGTCCTCAAAGGGACCATAAATTCAAGTGTTGAAGACTTTCAGAAGAGGTTTCATGACCTCCTCAGCACTGACCCAATGTTTACATTAAATTATCAGAAATTTCTCCTCAAACCTAACCAGAACCCTTCTCACTGCAAGGTCAAGACCATTACCACCCTGGGCTATGGTGGGCGAGACACATCACCAACGTGGGGCACTTTGAAGGCTGTGGCACAGGGCACTTTGGAGGGAGGATGCCTTAGGGTTGGGGAGCTTCTGGGGGCTGGTGAGCACATTCTGGAGGAGGGCTCCTTCTCTCTAGAAGCTGCAGCCTGGGTGGGGCCCAGAGGGAGGCGGAGAGGACGGCTGCTCAGGCTTGTTGCAAGCCAACAAGTCATGTGCACTTGGATGTTGTACAGCCCAGGGCAGCAGGACAGGGAAGGAAGGGTTTCGGGCAGCTGGTCTGTCTAGGAACAAAGGCCACATTATCTGGAAGGTTCCAACCAGAAAGCTCAGTTCAGCATTCAGAGTGCAAAACCCAAACACGTAGCTAGAATCTCGGCAGAACCACCAAAGCGTCAAGGGGATGAGAAATCTGAGGCGTGCACGGAGCGGGGCAAGGAAGAGGAATGCCCAAGTCCTGGCCCCTTATCCTCGATGGCTCCCATCTTAACACATTCCTGGGGCTTCGCTTCCCAAGGGCTCGCTTTCCCATCGCCTCCCCCCAACCGCCCCAGCCCAACAGCACACTGCGCACACACAGTGGGGGCCTGCCGTGGTACCTGCACTCACTGAGCATCTGCTTACAGGTAGAGACCCTGGGAGGCGACAGCATCTTCTGTCACATAACACACAGCAGGGACAGGAACTCAACCGGGACCAGCTGCTCAAGAGTCACCGGAGCAGGAAGCCCCAGCGTGGGCCAAGGGGTGTGAGAGCCCCCAGCCCAGGGCCTGACACACAGCAGGTACCACCATGTGTTGGGAGCGCTTTACCTTCCCATTCACAGGGCCTGCATCTCTGGCTGGGAAGTCCTCACATCGCTGACGATCCAAGGAAGACGCTCTGAAACCAGCAGCCCCGGCAGTTGCCTGACCACAGCCCCTCTGCCGCCCCTCTTCTGGTCTTGGTCCCTCTGTTGCCTATTTGGGCTCTCAGGACAAAGAACCAGTGTTCCAAGAGAAGCAGGTGGCTAATTTCTCCCAAACCAGGGAGGAGAATACGAGGGAGGGAGTGTTCCTCCTGCTGCCCGACAGGCAGTCATCAGGGAGGGCGGAGGACAAGCCCGATGTTCTAAGCACAGCCTCTGGTCCGGCCGCCTGGGAGGTGGACCTGGGAACCAGTTCCAGCAGCAAGGCAGCGCCCACCGGTAGGGGCATCCAAATGCCAGCACGCTCACCCTACTAACAGTACCAAGAGCGGGAGTGAAAGCAACCTGTGGCGGGGAGGAAAACAAGGGGCTGACTCCAAACGCACCTGTGGACAAAGCCACGGCTGTCCCGTGCCCCTGAACTGCAGCAGGAGGTGCGCCCACGGCATGGGGCGGGGTGATGGGCAGAGTAGGAGAGCTTACCTGCCTCGCCACCCTCCGTGCCTCCCAGTAGGGCTTCGAGTCTTCCACAGCTTTGCCGATTTTCTTCACCAGCTCATCCAGTTTCACCGTTGCCTCAACCAGAACAGAGCGGAACTTCTGACGAATGTCCTGCAGACAGGAAATTGAGGACACAGTTCAGGCTTAAGAAGGAACGTGTGGAAATCTGCTTTACTTAACCGGAAGCACCCAGAAGGGCCTCCACTCGGCCTACAAGCCCCTGATTTCATGCCTTTACAAGACGGTGTCTAGAGCACCACCATCCAAGAGAAACTTCCACGATGCTGGAGTGTCCTATGAGCTGCACTGGTCAGTACGACAGCAACACATGGCTACTGAACACTTGACACTGACTAGCAAGACTGATGAACTGAGTCTTTAACTTATTTCATTTTAAGTAACTATGTTTAAATTTAAACAATGTGGCCAGTGACTACCTCACTGGACAGTGCAGGTTAGACTGAAAGGCTCCATCCAGGGGAAGATGCCCAGTCCGGCCACCCCTGGCAGCTTCACTCCCTAATGACGGCACCATTTGCTACACTCCCATGATGTCCCCACCCATGTGACGTGGTCAACACTAGACAGCGGGTACAGCTTTCCCACATGCCAGACCCTGTGCTAGGCCTTGGGCTTGGTCCCTGCTTTCAGGGCACTTCCAGTCTGGTGGGTGAGGGAGGCATTTACAGCCCATCCCAGCGAGTCTGAGCCAGGATGGGACCAGTACAGGTGCCGTGGAACCCAGGGCAGAGAACCTCACCAGGCCAGGTCAGGCGGGCGGGGGGAGGGGGCGAGGTTAGAGGGAGACTCGCAGGAAACTTCCAGGGGTTACTATCTGCACAGAAGCCTGAATCATGGATGGGCACCTGGGGAGGAGGGAAAATACTGAGTCCAGAGCAGGCGGCAGACCAGCGCCCACCGGGTGGGGGGAGGGAGTAGTGTGGCATTTTCCAGAGACTGAAGGAAGCTGGACGTCTGGAATGCGGAGAATGACTAGAGATAAGGGCGGCCACCCTTCCCAGAGATGCCAGGAGCAAGGTGGCTGGGATAAGAGTTTGGGAGAGAAGAACAGGCAGGTGGGCGGTTCCAGGGTTAACCACTTTGTGAAAGTCAGGAAACCAGATCCATGGATGCCACAAGGAGGAAAAAAAATTAAAAAGACAACATTTAGTCCCAGGTCTAGGAGGACACGTTGGACGGTCGGTGAGGGCTTCAGAGACCCCACGTCCCTCCCCTCTACTCCTCTGCCCTCTGGCACTGGCCTGTCACAGCCATGCCTCGGGGTGTGTGCGTGAATTTGAGAGGGGAAGTGGGTGCCCAGGGAAGGAGGAACAACACATGATCACGAGCCATGGGGCGGCCCCAAGAGCAGCCGGCCGCACTGCTGGTAAAACACGTGTGCTCCGTTGGCTACAAAGGGGCTGCCTCACTATCTGAAAACTATTTCTAAACATAAAACTATATGGGCCTCTTGGGCCAACGGGATGGCTCATGGGGGTGAGGAAGGCCCCGATCACTTCTAATTTCCTTCCCCCCATCATCTCATACCGTGGGTTTTCTAGATGGGTTTGCAAGTGCCAGGGCTGCAGCATATGAAGACATGGCCTTTGTCTTGTATGGGAGCTTCTCAGCTCCTGAGTCCCATCCTACTTCTGACAGAGGCCTTGGTTGCTTCCCCCAGGCCTGTATCCTCCTCATTATCATAATTTTCTCTGCCTTCCCTCCTATCTGGCCAGGCCTGCAGTCACGTGCTACAGCTACAGCTGCCGAAGACAGAACAAGACTAGGCTTGTCCTCCAGAGGACGCGCCACAGATGCATGCAGGCTGCCAGGGACGAGCAAAGCTCCACCGAGCTTCTGTTAGACTTGACTTCCTGTACGTGGGAGGTAACATGTTGTCTAGAGCTCATGATTTGTATCAGAGAGATGGATCTAATCCTGGTTAAACCTCTTTCTGTGAGGCCCCCATCAGGTAACTTCCTCATGAATAATTTTTATTACCTATAAAATGGTGACTTTCCATCTCATAGGGAGGGCTGTTGGAAGGAATAAGAGAGAATGCAAACGTGAAATACCTACTAGTTCCTGGGCACACGGCAGGTATTCAATAAATGCACATGATTTTTTTTCCCCCGGCATAAAAAGAGACCCACAATCCTATTAAACACCACGAAGGGGGTGGCTCTGAGGCAGGGGGAGCTGACGTGAGGGCGGGAATAACCTGCTACCCCATGTGGGCAGAGGCTTGGCAGACGCACCTACACACACGGCTGAATCCTCCCACTCAGCACCCTGGCGGGGGAGGGGCCAGCACCACGTCCAGACCACAGGTGGGAACACCAGGGGCCAAATCAGTCAGCGTGTGACCCAGGGCAGGTCACGCCATCACTCTGCACCTCCTCTGGGAAATGAGAATTGTGCCCCAAACCAGTGGCCTATGGGCCCACAGGCTTAGGGCCTTCAGCCGCTACGCTATGTACTAAATGTCAGGAAAAATCGTATATTTTTTTAAATGCGGATGCTCACATTTCTCGTAAAAAAAAAAAAAAATTTTTTTTAAATCAGATGATCTGGCAAAACTGGGACCCCATTCCTACTTGGCAACCACTGGCTAGAAGTAAAGGAGAAGACACCCCTTGGAGACTGTCCTTTCCAGTCCCCACATCCTGTGCCTGAGCCACACCCAGCCTGCTTCACTCACTGAGCTCCCCTACCAGGCCCTCAGAGACTTCTGATTTGCCCAGAGCTATTCTGGGCACCAGTGAATATAAGCCACCTGCCTGCATGAGGCAGGTACAGGGAACAGATGGACAGTTTCCCTTGGGGCAGACACTTACAGATGCTTTCATTCCATCAGCATATGCAATCACTAACAACCTTACCAGGTAGGTGCTATGGTTGCTCCTTTTTTTTCTTAATTGAAGTATAGCTGATTTTCAATGTTGTGTTAGTTTCAGGTGTACAGCTCAGGTGCACAGCACAGTGATTCAGCTATACATGTATATCTATTCTTTTTCAGATTCTTTTCCATTATAGGTTATTACAAAATCTTGAGTATAGTCCCCTGTGGGTGCTATGGTTGTTATACACATTTTACAAAGAGGGAAACTGAGGGACGAAGCAACTAGGTAGCTTGCCGAAGGTCGCAAAGCTGGGAAACAGCACAGCCAAGATTTAAACTCAAGCGGTAAATAAATAAGCACCTTGCAGTGTGATAAGTACTAAGACCTCAGTCTACACACTGCAGTGAACACACAACCAGGAAGGACACACCCAGAGAAAGCACCATTCCAGCCAGGCCTTGGATGAAGGAGGATTTCATCAGACAGAGGAGGGGGCATCGAAGGAGCAGCAAAACGAAGGGTGGCAGGTGGGAGGGCTGGTGGGACGGAGGAGGGAAAGGCACGTGGGCCACACTGAGGCCTTTGAACTCTATCCCACACGCAATGGGAGACAGGGTGGGTTTCTCGTGTGAGTCTCAATTTACTTACCACATGCCTGTTGTCAGCAATGCTTGAAGAATTCTCTACCACAAAAAACAAAAGTTCTCATCGTTCCCTGGACAGCATGGCTGTGAATAGAGCTATCCTAGCTGTAACAGTGTAAACGCCGAACACTGACTAAAACGCGGTCCTGCTGGGAGGGACGGGGATGGAGGAGGACACAGGAGGAAGGAGACTAAAACCTCATCTTCCACAGGGGGTGTCCGCAGATAAGAACTAAAACTAGGGCTTCCCTGGTTGCGCAGTGGTTGAGAGTCCGCCTGCCGATGCGGGGGACACGGGTTCGTGCCCCGGTCCAGGAAGATCCCACATGCCGCGGAGCGGCTGGGCCCGTGAGCCATAGCCACTGAGCCTGCGCGTCCGGAGCCTGTGCTCCACAATGGGAGAGGCCACAACAGTGAGAGGACGGCGGACCACAAAAAAAAAAAAAAAAAAAAAAAGAACTAAAACTAAAAAGTCAAGAAGTAGCCACACAAAGCCTACTGTTTAGAGTCACAGAAGTAACAGAATCCAACAGCACATGAAAAGGATCAGACACCATGATCAAGTGGGGTTTATCCCAGGAATGCAAGGATTCTTTAACATACGCAAATCAATCCATGGGATACACCATATTAACAATTTGAAGGATAAAAACCATATGATAATCTCAGTAGATACAGAAAAAGCTTTTGACAAAATTCAACACCCATTTATGATAAAACCTCTCCAGAAAGTAGGCATAGGGGGAACTTACCTCAACATAACAAAAGCCATATACCACAAACCCATAGCCAACATCATTCTCAATGGTGAAAAACTGAAAGCATTTCTTCTAAGATCAGGAACAAGACAAGGATGTCCACTCTCGCCACTATTGTTCAACACAGTTTTGGAAGTCCTAGCCACGGCAATCAGAGAAAGAAAAGAAATTAAAGGAATCCAAATTGGAAAAGAAGAAGTGAAATTGTCACTGTTTGCAGATGATATGATACTACACAAAGAGAATCCTAAAGGTGCTACTAGAGTCACAGATGTAAATACCTAAATAATCAGCTAAAATATGTTAAACTGATTAAATTGCCTCTAAGGGAGAAATAAATGGAGATGGGGTGTTGTTTGTTTTATTTTGTTTTCTGCCCTTTTTAAAATTGTAGTAAAATATCACAGTGGATTTTTAAGCAGAGGCATCACCAGATCAAGTCTGGGTTTTACCAAAGAGTGGACTGCGGTCTTCATGTGAGTCTGGTCAGCAGATTCAGGGACCACCAGCCTGGTCAAGCGTGTGACCATCAAAGGGTGTTGGGCCCAGGAAACATGATTTGACGTCAGCGTCTCCCTCTATAAAAGAGGCTGTGTTGCCAGAGAGGATGACGCATGGCTGGCCGACAGCCAAGCACCAACAACTTATTCATCCAAGACGTGTTAAAAGCTAAACATAAAGCCAGGCTTCTTCCTGATAAAAGAGTGGGCCTATTTCTGGTATCATCCCACAAAGGGTCATGGCTACCTGAGTAATAATTCACTACAAATACTGGGGTGTGGGAACCCACAAACCAAAACCTTTCCTGCCTACCCAACATAATAGCCCTGATTTTCCCAGGCCTCACCCTGGTCCCAGAATTGGTCCCATGCCTGGCCAATCAGTCGGGGATACTCCTAGCCTCAGGGATTGCTGAGGGAGGGCACGGGACTGACCAGAACCAGTAAGATTTCATTCTGGGACTTTTCTGAGACTGTTAGAGGAACTTTTTGCACTGAGATGGCTGAGAGGATGGAATGAAAGCTGGAGCAGACTGCAGCCATCTTGGCACCATGAGGGCAGAACCTGCCAAAGGCAGGGAGGGAGTCCCTATGACACTTTGAGCTCTTGGTCCTAGCAATGCTTTACAGTCTAACCCCATACTCCACTCTCCTAGAGCCAAAATAATGCACACACACACCCAATTGTCCCTCCTTGCTTTATGTTGTGTTTAAGCTAGTTGGAATTGAATTTCTATCATTTGAAACTGAATTAAGCTTTTAAAAAAAACTGAAAAATACTGTATGCCTTAAGGTAGTCATATTAATGTATTCAGGGAGGGGAAAGTCAATCTACAGTCTATAATGTGGCAAAGCACTGTAACTAAATACAGGTAACTGCTGGAGGGCTTCTGCCCCTGATAATAAAGCCATGCTTATAAGGAGCAGGGTCTGGGGAACTTAATTCAACCTACCCTGTATAAAGCATTTATTTTTTTTTCAATCCATCTTAAGGCCAGCTGGCCACAACTGAACTTGTGTTTTTTGCCTTATTTCCTAGTGCGAGAAAAGACTCAACCGTGGTTCTTCGTCTCCTACAATTACAGGCAAATGTGTCTCCCAAGATCAGAATGGGGACTGCTTCCAGCAGTGTCCAGGGAGGAAAGCTGGCTGTTTTCCCTACGGTAAGTGATCCATGGAGGGAAGCAGTTCAGAAGTACAAACACCTCAGGAGAACGAGTAGAGCTTTCACCAGTCAACAAAAATAAGCCACATACCAGCCAGGGCTGTTTACCAGCTGATTTGTTTACATCACCACTTTAAGGAGTTCTAAAAGGGCTCCCTCGGCCTGGATGAGGCCTCAGATCTTCCAATCTCAAAACTGTGTCACATCCATCAGGTGACTCAGACTGAGGGCAATTTATTCACGCAGAGAACTGCTGAGGGTGGCAGTCTCCCTGTTTGAATATGTCAGTGTGTCAAAAATGCAGCCCCGTATCAGACAAGAACCTCAGCCCCACGAAACCAGCACCAGTGTGCCTTGGAAACAGCGGGCAGGGGTCACCACCCTGGGGACAATCCTGTTTTCTGGCCAATCCACTCACCCAAGCCTCGATGATCTCACCTGTAAGCTGAGAAGGGCAGCCTCTCCCCTTCACAAAGGCGTCCCCAGAACCAAGCGAGATTAGGACACGATGTCAGTTTTTAAAAATAACTGTCCTACAAATTAAAGATGATACCAAACTTCAAAAGATCCCTAGTAATGCCATTTATAAATACACTGCTTTCTGCTCATGGGAAGATTTCACAGGCATGATCTGAGACTCACAAGGACCCTGCAGGACAGGATGGCCAGGCTCAGCAAGAAGGGCGGTCCCCAGTCTCCAGATAAGAGACCTCAGCCCCAGGGGAGAAGTGCTGTCTTGACCTAAGGTCACACGCAGGGGAGCATCAGGCTAGCGTCAGGAGCACAGACCACTAGTCCTAAGTTCCATGTGTCTTTCCCTTCACCTCTGGTTCCCAAAGTCTGGTCCAGGGAACACGGGGGTAGGGGCTGGGGGTTCCCTGAGACCTTTTCTGGGAGTCTGCAAGGTCAAAACCATTTTCATAATTGAGTTTGACTTAATTTGCCTCTTTCACCTTCATTCTCTCATGAGCGTTGAGTGGAGTTTCCAGAGACTACTTGAGCGGTGACATCAAGAGACAGAATGCAGAAGCAGAAATGAGCATCTAGCTCTTCTATTAAGCCAGACATGAAAGAGACTCATAAAAACCATAAAATGACAGCTTTCTTTTCACGAATTTTTTTTGGTTTGGGAAAATAGTTATTTTTGATAAGATATATTCTTTACGCTGATAGGTAATAGGCTTATTACTGTCATTTTTAATGAATGAATACAAGTGTTTAAAACAACTCTGTTTTAATCTCTAACACGGCAGATATTGTAGATGTTCCCCACAAAATACAAAAGCTCTCTGAAATGCTCAGTGATCACAGGAGTGTAAAAGGAAGCTCAGGCCCAAAAGCATCGGGTGAGGTTTGCAAGGCACAAATAAGAGACACGGATGTAGAGAACAAATGTATGGACACCAAGGGGTAAAGCGGTGGGAATGCACTGGGAGATCGGGATTGACATATGTACACTAATATGTATAAAATAGAGAACTAATGAGAACCTGCTGTACAGCACAGGGGATTCTACTTCACTTTGCTGTACAGTAGAAACTAACACAACACTGTAAAACAACTATACGCCAATAAAAAAAAAAAAAAAAAGCATCGGGTCAGCTGGTGCCACCAAACCACACCCTGCCCCTGGGCTGCCCTGCAGAGACCCTGCTGGAGGGAAACACCAGTGTATTTTCAGTAACAGAGAAGCAGCTATTCCTTCTCAGGCCTTCCTTTACTCCTTCTGATTTTCCCAAGAGGAGAAAGCCTCCATTTGGGGTCACTATCTCTTCATAGCCCTTTTTCACGTTTGCTAATCTCCTTTGTAAGAAAGGGGGAGTTAGGCTCAGAGCCCTCCCCAAAGGGAATCTGCTAGAATTTGATAAGCAAAACAATAAACCCACTGGAAACAAAAGAGCATTGCTCTGCAGTCAGCAAGCGGGACCCTATGAGTTGGGCACGTCCATATGATTCTTCACTGAAGTGAAAGAGTGGCATTGACATATATACGCTACCAAGTGTAAAATAGCTAGCTAGTGGGAAGCAGCCACATAGCACAGGGAGATCAGCTCAGTGCTTTGTGACCACCTAGAGGGGTGGGATTATAGGGAGGGTGGGGGGGAGGGAGACGCAAGAGGGAGGGGATATAGGGATATATGTATACATATAGCTGATTCACTTTGTTATACAGCAGAAACTAACACAACAATGTAAAGCAATTATACTCCAATAAAGATGTTGAAAAAATAATAAAAAATAAAATGTTAAAAAAAAAGCCTGCTTGAAACAAAGTTATTTCCCTTTGATGACTTTTCACTTCTGGTCATGAAGTCTCATTTTCAAACAAACTTAAGTACAAATGTGAATCCATGTAAAGGAAAATACAGAATAAACAGTACATAAGAACTAGAACAAGGCAAAAATTATGACAGAGGCAGAAGAACGAGAGAGTGGGGATGTAAAGTCTCTGTATCAGGAATGTTCCAGAATTCCACGATGAAAGGCACCCCCGGAAACACTCCAACTTCCTAACCAATTTTAAGGTACCTGAAATGTTTTTAATGTTACTACAACATGTTTTTTCCCCACCCATCCAATCTATTCTTTAACACTACTTGTGGTAGCTACTAAAACACACAAAGAAACCATTTTCCTAGAGCTTCGGTGAAAGGGATCAAGTGTCCTCCAGGGCTGGCTGCTAGAACTTTCTGCAACAATGCAGATGTTCTGTATCTGTGTAGCTCACTACAGAGGCCACCGGCCACAGGCGGCTAAATGAAAACTTGAAATGTGCTTAGTGCAGCTAACTGGATTTTGTATTAAATTTTAATTTTTAAAGTATAATTCAAATCGCCCCATGGGGCTAGTGGCTGCCATCCCAGACAGCACATGTCCAGCTCCTGGACCCCAGATTTCATCCCGCTCCCCACTTGGAGAGATCACGCCACACTCCCGGGTCCTCCTGCTGCCTTGTCTCCTTGCCTCTGCCTGGTTTTTCTTGCCACAAGGAGCGGCTGTCACAGCCCTGTGAGAAGGGCGGCCAGGACAATCTGATTTCACCTTCAGGAATTCTGCAGCAGAGGCAGAAGTGGAAAGACGGCGCCAGGGCAGAGTCGGGACCTGGGGAGCCAAACCAGAAAGGCCGAGGCAAGAGGGCCCAGGAGCAGAGAAGAGGCAGAGGTGGAGAAGGGGGGTCGAGGGAAGGAGCCCCCGGGGGGCTGAAGCCAGCCCCTCCCCACCCAGCACCCCTCAGGCCCAATTCCCCATCAGCGAGTTTCATCCAACCAGGGAGCCTGGTGAAGACAGCTGCAAAAGGATGGAAACGTGCACGGAAAAGAAAGAAGGGGAAGACAGAACGAGGGCCTCCGAGTTGGAAGCAGCAGAATCACTACCGGGGACCTCTGCCTAGCTCCCTCCCTCCACCCCCCTTTCTTTCCCACCTCAAACCCCAACGTCAGAGGCAGAGGCTTCTTGAGGCATCTGCCAAGCCCACCTTCTGTGGGGACTGTGCCTCACACGTAAGCAGAGCCCTGCTGCTGTGCTTCTGACACAAGACCCTCTCCCAGGGGACAAAACGGAGGAAGCCAGAGCAGGGGAGAGATGGGGACACAGAGAGAGTTGACCGAGAGGGAAGAGAAAGCAAACGAGAGAAGGGGAGGCAGCAGAGGAGGGATGTGGGCGATGATCCTGCTTCCCGACCCGAATTCTGCAATTACACAGCCACATCATTTACCAACCTTAGGCAAAGGCACCTTTGAGAGTGAGGACTGCCAATAACGATGCTGGGATGCTTGGTGTCCCTGCTCAAGGCTCTACAACGCCCTCCTCACCCTTGGGGTTCATGAAGGAAAATCCTGCCTTTTATTTAAGCCGTTTGAGTGGTTTGGAAGAAAGTGTAGGGGATTCCACCCCAGCTCCAAACCCAGGGGCAGGCCCTGTGCGGCTCGGCAGCCTTGGTGACAAGGTCAGCCCTGCTTCCTCTTTCCACAGCACCACACCATCTGTCCTGGTTCTGGGCCACCAAGAGCTTCCTTCCACTGCGAGAGGAGAAAAGGAAAGTAAGAAAAGACGGTAGGTCAGCATGGTTTCCTGGGGCCAGTTGGCCTCTTCCGAGGTTATCAAGGGTCTGAGAGCTTTTTTAGGCCTAAGTTGAACCAAGTTACTCCCAGGCAGAAAGGCTGTGCTCTAGAATTCTGATTTGACTAGAGGGACGTTTCCAGACAAGCAGGTGAGGACCCACTCCCGTCTCCCAGAGCACAAGCAGCCCCCGCAGCTGTCCCCACACTGGACCACCCAGCTTCGTGCAACAAGATTCCACAACCATTTGGAGGCCGAGTTACAGCAGTCAGTAGGTCTGGGAATAAAGAGAAAGCTCTTTTTTCAACTTTTTTAATTTAAAATAATTTCAGACTTGGAAAAAATGAGGGTAAGATGCAGATTTGATGTCCCTTTACCCTGAAGTATTTCCTAAAGATGAGGACATTCTCTCACAGAACCAGAGTATGATGATCAAAATCAGAAAATTAACATTGATATGATGCCATCAATCCAGTCTATGACTTTGTTGAAATTGCAGCAACTGTCCCACCAACGTCTTTTACAGCAAAGGGAAAAAGATATTTTTCCTGGTCCAGGATCCAGTCCAGGACTCAAACGGCATCTACTGTCAATCTCTCTCTAGTCTCCCTAATCTGGAAGCATTCTTCAGTTTTTCACGGCCTTGATAGTTTTCAATAATATGAACCAGTTATTGTGTAGAATGTCTGTCACTGGGAAAGACTCACTTTCAGTTCACCTTTTTTGTTGATGTTATATAGGCAGGAGCCACCAGGATGGACTCTAACCAATTACAAAAAAATACGTTTAAATAGCCTAAGGTCCAAAGCACCACAAAGGAGAAAACCCAACAGCCCTTTAGTCTTCAGGCACAATGGTCAATTGTATGAGGCCCAGGAGGAGGGACAGAAGCTACATAACCACCCTACATACACACACACACACACACACACACACACACACACACACACACACACAAAGACACAGGCACACTCATGCACACACACTCTCTCACACACACAGTGACACACACATACACAGCAGAGCTGAGAAGGCTGACAGGACACGCTGCTTTTTTCAGTAAGAGCCAAACACATGTTTTTTTGTTTGTTTTTTGTTTGTTTTTCGGTATGTGGGCCTCTCACTGTTGTGGCCTCTCCCACTGCGGAGCACAGGCTCCGGATACGCAGGCTCAGCAGCCATGGTTCACGGGCCCAGCCGCTCTGTGGCATGTGGGATCTTCCCGGACCAGGGCACGAACCCGTGTCCCCTGCATCAGCAGGCGGACTCTCAACCACTGAGCCAAGGGAAGTCCCAAACACATGTTTTTAAACCCACAAGATTCTTTGTGTGAGAGGAGGCAGAATTGCTGAAACTGAGGCATTTTATGGAGTTCAACCACAAGTGAACTATCTCCATGTCTGCACCAAAAGGCTTAACATATTTCCTCAATTTTAAGACTCACTTTTTTTTCAAACATTTGCAAATATTAGGGGAACTTCCCTGGTGGCCCAGTGGTTAAGAATCCGCCTGCCATTGCAGGGGATATGGGTTCGATCCCTGGTCCGGGAAGATCCCACATGCTGTGGAGCAACTAAGCCCATGCGCCACAACTACTGAAGCCTGCGTACCCTAGAACCGCAACTACTGAGCCCACACACTGCAACTACTGAAGCCCGTGCACTCCAGGGCCTGTATGCCGCAAATACTGAACCCACGTGCTTCAACTACTGAAGCCTGTGGGCCTAGAGCCCGTGCTCTGCAACAAGAGAAGCCACTGCAATAAGAAGCCTGCGCACTGCGACAGAGTAGCCCTCAGGCTTCCCTGGTGGTGAAATGGTTGAGAGTCCGCCTGCCGATGTAGGGAACACGGGTTCATGCCCTGGTCTGGGAGGATTCCACATGCCGCGGAGTGGCTGGGCCTGTGAGCCATGGCCGCTGAGCCTGCGTGTCCGGAACCTGTGCTCCGCAACGGGAGAGGCCACAGCAGGGAGAGGCCTGCTTACCGCAAAAAAAAAAAAAAAAAGAGTAGCCCTCGCCTGCTGCAACTAGAGAAAGCCTGCACGCAGCAGCAAAGACCCAATGCAGCCAAAATAAATAAATAAAATAGGCCTTCCTATTTTAAAAAAATGTGCAAATATTGGATTTTAGACGGATCATACAAATAATGTGAACATTTTTCAGGGGTGATGTTTCAGCCACCCATCAAGCAGTTATGCAATACAAGGTCTGTTTTAAATTACCATGAGTGTCAGCATCAGGGCAATGGTGAGTTCACGGCCCAGCCTAGGGAAGTTCGAGGGACCAGGCAGTGAGGCCTCTGTGGAAAGCGCGCACCCCACTCCCAGCACTCCAGGCAAGCTGCTGCCTTGCTCCTCTTGGAGGACCTTCCTTCTGACTGCAGCTCACGGAACAGAACGGCAAGAAAGGAGGATGACAGATGCAAAGGAAACAAAGTAAAAATCCACTGCCGTTGGTTTAAGAGACACGGAAGAACCCAGAAGAAGTGGCTAAAAACAGGAAAAGTGGCTGCTTCTAGCAGAACTGGGGGTGGGAAGGAATGAGGCAGAGGACTTTCATTTTCTCAGGGGCTTTTCTTCAACTATGTGCAAGTATTGCTTCAATAAATATCAGACTTTAAGTTGGCTGCAGCACAGATTGACCAATGTTTTGTATTTCCCCATCATCAAGACTGAGGGGGACTCAGCCCATTCAGCATGTGGCTAAATTCAAATCAAAATCTCAATCATTCCAGTAAACTGGTGCAGCCACTATGGAAAACAGTATGAAGGTTCCTCAAAAAACTGAAAATAGGGACTTCGCTGGTAGTCCAATGGTTAAGACTCTGCGCTCCCAGTGCAGGGGGCCTGGGTTTGATCCCTGGTCAGGGAACTAGATCCCGCATGCCACAACTAAAGATCCCACATGCTGCAGCTAAAAGAGCCTGCACGCCGCAACTAAGGAGCCCACATGCTGCAACTAAAGATCCTGCATGCCGCAACTAAAAAAGATCCCGCGTGCCGTAATTAAAGATTCTGCATGCCACAATGAAGATCCTGCATGCAGCAACAAAGATCCCACATGCCGCAACTAAGACCCAGCGTAGCCAAATAAATAAATGTTTTTTAACTGAAAATAGAGCTGCCATATGATCCAACAATCCCACTCCTGGGCATATATCTGGACAAAACTGTAATTCAAAAAGGTACATGCACCCCAGTGTTCATAGCACCACTATTCACAATAGCCAAGACATGGAAACAACCTAAATGCCCATTGACAGATGAATGGATAAAGAAGACATGGTCCATATATACAATGGAATACTACTCAGCCATAAAGAATGAAATAATGCCATTTGTAGCAACATGGATGGACGTACAGATTATCATACTAAGTGAAGAAAGTCAGACAAAGACAAATACCATATGGTATCACTTATATGTGGAATCTAAAATATGACACAAATGAACGTATCTACAAAAGTTTGTGAGGACTCACAAACATAGAGAACAGACTTGTGGTTGCCAAGGGGGGATGGGGGAGGGATGGATTGGGAGTGTGGGATTAGCAGATGCAAACTATTATACAGAGAATGGATAAACAACAAGGTCCTACTGTATAGCACAGAGAACTATATTCAATATCCTGTGATAAACCATAATGGAAAAGAATATGAAAAAGAATGCATATATATGTATAACTGAATCACTTTGCTGTACAGCAGAAATTAACACAACATTGTAAATCAACTATACTTCAATAAAATAAAATTTTTTTTAAAATCTCGGTCATTCAATATCAGGGCTGGAAAAGCCATTGCCCATCATTTAGCTCAGAGGCTGCCATTTCACAAAGGAGGAAACTGAAGCCTCTCCCAAGGATGTGTATTTGGCGAGTGTCAGGGCAAAGACTGAAAACTTGGTCCCCTAAGTTCTAGATCAGCATTCTTTCATCTCACCAGCCTCAGTGAGGACCTCTGAAGACAGAGCCTCCACACCCACAAACACACATATTAAAAACTACTTCAGGGGGCTTCCCTGGTGGCGCAGTGGGTGAGAGTCCGCCTGCCAAGGCAGGGGACGCGGGTTCGTGCCCCGGTCCGGGAAGATCCCACATGCCGCGGAGCGGCTGGGCCCATGAGCCATGGCCGCTGAGCCTGCGCGTCCGGAGCCTGTGCTCCGCAACGGGAGAGGCCACAACAGTGAGAGGCCCGCGTACCGCAAAAAAAAAAAAAAAAAAAAAAAACTACTTCAGGGCATGGGCTCCAGCCTCAGACTCCTGGATTCAAATCTCGGGTCCTCATCCCATTGGCCATGTGACCCGTGAGAACTGGTTCAATCTCCATGTCTCATCAATGTCCTCCAGACATTGTGTTAGTTTTGAGAACTAACAGGATAAACTATACAAACCACTTAGCACAAGGCTTGGAATACAATAAGCTTTTGATAAATAATCGTGACTTTTACGCAGGTAGCAATGGTTAGAAAGGGAAGGACCGAAGCTGGCTGAACGTATATATGCTAGGTACTGTGCCAGGCACTTTACAATCATAACCTTATTTAATCCTTAACAACCCTGCAAGATAGGTATTGCTCTTCCCACTTTAGAGAGCAGGAAATGAAAAACCCAGAAAAGCTAAAAACCTTGCCAAGACTGCACAGCTTATGAAGAGGCAGGGGGAGAATTCAAACCTAGCTCTCCTGAACTCCCAAGCCCATGCTTTTCCTCTATTAGCTCCAAAACAAGTTTTCCTATGCTTTTTGGATCCCAAGGTTCACAGCATCAAAGTATGATTCACTTGAACAAGTTCCAACTTGGGGAGTGGATCCAATTTCCAGCAAATGCATGCAATACCAGGATCCTATTTCTGCAGTGGGGACGCTAGCAAAACCCGTGGCAGGGAAAGAAAGCAGCGCTAAAGAGCTATCCAAGGAGCTTAAAAACCTTCCCCCTGAATTTATAAAGTGTCTGTCTAGCTACTGTTCTTTGGGAACTCTAGGCTCCACTAATTTTCTGCAATAGTCATTGAAGCCATGGCATAATATTCTCTCAGACAACATTTTTAAGAAACAGGCAAAGCGGGCTTCCCTGGTGGCACAGTGGTTGAGAGTCCGCCTGCCGATGCAGGGGACACGAGTTCGTGCCCCGGTCCGGGAAGATCCCACATGCCACGGAGCGGCTGGGCCCATGAGCCATGGCCGCTGAGCCTGCGCGTCCAGAGCCTGTGCTCCGCAACAGGAGAGGCCACAGCAGTGAGAGGCCTGTGTACCACACACACACACACAAAAAAAGAAACAGGCAAAGCAAAGAATTCCCTATCGCAAGACCCATAGCACTGCTCAAACCTGCTCCCTCATGCTTTAATTGTCGCTGGCTGGTTTAAGGGTTATTGACAGTACGAATCAAAGTCCTTGCTCTGCTGGCTGGTTAACTATTAAAGTAGTTCGGCAAGGCACGGTGAAATGTGGCTGTTCATGAAGCAAACGGACATCCTGCGGGCCTCAGAACGAGTCACTGTCTCTGTATCACAACCAGGAGTGTGGCCATTCTAAAACAGGGCTCGAAATGCTTTAGGACTGCTCCCATCAAGAGGTGGCGTCTGGGCCATCTCCTCTTGAACCTGGGCAGGTTCATGGCTGCTTGGACCAGCAGAATACGACAGAAGTGCTGCTATGGGACTTCCAAAGCTGTGATGCTCCCACCTGGTCATCTTGGGATGCCCAATGTGGGAAGCCAGGCACCATGAGGAGGTCAGAGTACCTGGGACCGCCGTGCTGGGACGGTCGCATGTAAACACTGACTACTGACCAGCTAAGCCCCCACGGCCAGACACAGGAGTGGGCCTCCTCAGACATCCAGTCCTGTGGGGCGTTCGGATGAGCACCCCACCCCACCCCCACCGACATCTGCATGCAACTGCTCGAGACTCCTCCAGTGAGAACCACCCTGCAGAGCCCTCTCCAAATTCCCGACCCAACAAATCATGGGCAAAATAAAGCATTTGGTGTGGGGGGTAATTCGTTAGGTAGAAATAGTAACCAGAACCATAAGGAAGGACATCTTCGTTTCATCTCTTCTTCCAAAAAAGCTGGGACTCCCCTGGTGGCACAGCGGTTAAGAATCCGCCTGCCAATGCAGGGGACACAGGCTCGATCCCTGGTCTGGGAAGATCCCACATGCCGCGAAGCAACTAAGCCCGTGTGCCACAACTACAGAACCTGCGCTCTAGAGCCCGTGTGCCACAACTACTGAGCCCGCGTGCCACAACTACTGAAGCCCGTGCACTCTAGGGCCTGTGTGCTGCAACTACTGAGCCTGCGTGCTGCAACTACTGAGCCATGTGCTGCAACTACTGAGGCCACGTGCTGCAACTACTGAAGCCTGCACACCTAGAGCCCATGCTCTGCAACAAGAGAAGCCACCGCAATGAGAAGCCTGCGCACTGCAACAAAGAGTAGGCCCTGCTCGCCCCAAGTAGAGAAAGGTTGCGCGCAGCAATGAAGACCCAACGCAGTCAAAAACCAGGGAAGAGAACATCAAATCTGCAGGTTTCATATCTTATTAGAATGAAGCTGAAGCCTTTTGCGTGTTGGCAACAAAAGGGTCAGGTGGACGAACATACCCGAACCCTGTTCATCATGCTTCGGGTGAGTCTGATGCCACAGAGTATGCGTTTACATTAAGTGGGTTTGGCTGCAGTGAGAATAAACAGCGGATGTTCCTGTCATTGTCTTCCTGCTGGCAGTTTCTTTCTGTCAGAGCAAACATTAATATCTCTTGGATAATCCAGCAAAACACAGCAAAGGAAAAAAGTCAGGCAAAAATAGAACAAAATTGTTTTCCATCTTCCTTTAAGGAAATGGAAGAGGCTGATTCTCTGAGCTCTCTAAGAGTGCCTTTGCAAATTTGCAAATTATCCTGAGACTCTTGGTTAAGATGTGTTGCATAAAAGGGATACAGTCTCTACTGTTAGAAGCATCTATGTGGTAATACGCAGATTAAGTAACTCTCGGAAAGGAGGGCTGGTCGAAGATACCCGGGATGCTGCCAAAGGATGAGGTTCAATGGATGTTTAATTCATCCAGTCGACACACACACAAATATACCACTATGCTCAAAGTTCCTACCATAAACACTCAGAAGGAAAAATAACAGCTCAATATTAAAAGGCTGCAGTGCACAGGGACCACAGCTCTCTGCCAACAGGGGTATCTGAAGATTCTATCAACCGCGGGGACAACAATGGATCCGCCAACCCTCAGAGCCTGTCTTCCTTTGAGGTGGGGACAACCCCTAGACACCCTGGAGTCAGAGGGAAGGTATCCTGGATAAACATGGGGACACAGTCATGTCACTGTACTACAACAGCAATGGCCCGTGTTCCCACAATGTTGCCAGCTAAGGGGCCAGGAAAGTTTACATACTATCTCACTGGTCTTTATAGTTTAAAAGAAAGACACATCTGATATTTAAAGCAGTAGACTCCATTTCAATATTGACAGCTATTTCTATATTCTAGCCAACAGCCCACACTAATAATCATTTTGCCTAAGTGACTACAGTTGAATGACGCCCACTTATATGTGCCCACAAGTCTTTATCCATGTAGAAAGGATGCTACTACTCAAATCCATATAGTAACTAAGTTCGAACATCTAACTATTCTTAATATTTGGAATGTTTTCCACTGTTCTATCTTGGTGATTGTTTTGTATTTTCATAAATGAGGGTCTCTTGGCTGCAGACAATTCTAAAATGCCTTTAAGTCACTTTTCATCCCTCCGTGAATTACCACATGAGAGTTTAACGATACAGTAATTCACCAAGCAAACCCACCAACTTCTGCGTTTATCTACAATTAGGGCAGGGACTACCCATCTGAAAGTTTTTTCCCACCAGCCTTCAACATTCCTAAAATTCCTTCCGAAGACATTCGTCTCTTTGACTCATAAAGACATCTTTTTATAATAGTGCTTTGTTCTCCACCCTCATGCCCTGCCTATGAAAATGATAAAATATGGTCATTGCAAATAATTCAGAAAACATCAAGAAATGAAAAATTAAAATCACCAGCATTCTTAGCGACCAGCACTAACCACTAGTAACATCTGAGGGTACATACTTCTCAGACTCTGTGGTAATGCATCCCTCCACCCCATCACCAACTAACATGAATCAACACTTCTGTAGAATACAACAAAAACAAACTAGAAAAGTGAAAAGTCACTTGGATGTCACAGCAATGTCAACCTGCTCAAGAGAAGAATTTCTAAAGTCTTATCTCAATTTCTCTATGTACTTCACCTTAATTGGTAACAAGCAGATCATAGCCTGTGGACCACACTATGAATCTCTCTGTTCTAGACATTTTTTCTGTTAAATGTACATGTTCTTCTACTGTATGTATATATGCTTTTACATATACTCTACACATAGCTTTATATGTTTTCCCCCACTAGATTTTTTTTCCACTAAATAGATCATGGCCATGGGTCCACAAGCACACATGTCATCCTATTTTAATGCAAAACACTCTTCAAACCCTGGCATCTCCAAGCAGGGCAGAATCTTATACCTCCATGAGCTAAGACCTCCAGGAGTGAGGGCTTAGGGGAGCGGAAGGAGGTCACAGGTTGTGCTTTAGCAGCGCTGCCACTGTGCCCAGGGTTGGCCCTGCCTAAGGAAAGCCCAGGGACCAGTGCATGTCCAGAGCAGGTACTAAGGAAAAGGGACCTGCCGGTTTTGCAGGACACTGTGTATGGCAACGCCAAGAGCCACGAGTCCACAAGGTGTTTGGTTCTAACCACAAACTCTAGCCATTCATTCCGACATTCATCGTACCCCTGTGTGCAGGCACCGCATGAGATACTAGGGCACAAAGATGGGGAGGCCAAGCCCCTCCCTCCAGGGGCCTAGTCCAGTGGGGGAGCCAAATACACAAATGACCAGAACACAGCCTAATGGATATGCACGAGGCTGCTAGTGCTGGTGAGGACAGACTCCTGGGCACCGCCACCCCACCCCCACCCCCCACCCCCGGAGATTCTGAGTCATCAGGTCTGGGTGGGGCCCAAGACTCTGCAATTCCAGCTTGGTCCTGCGATGCAAAGACCACACGTTGATGGCACTGCTCTAGGGCACTTGTTCACCACCAGGGGCAACTTTGCCCCCCTCCCCTGGGACACCTGCAAGTCTGGAGACATGCTTGTCTGTCATAACTGGGGGGTGGGGGTGGGGTTGACTGGTCTTTAGTGAGTCGATGCTGCTAACCCTCCTACAGTGGGCAAGACAGCCCCCCACAACAAAGAACGTCAATAGATGTCAAAAGCGCAGTTGGGCAACTCCTCGAGAGCAAGACACTTGAACTCCAGGCCTCAGTTGTGTTATCAACAAAATGGGGATGATAGTATCTATCACAGAAAGTTGTGCTGAGCATTCAGTGACTTTATGCAAAGTGCTTAGAAGAGGGTCTGGTACATGGTAGGCATTTATTATTATTATTGTTATTATTATTAACTATCATTATTATTGAAGAGCAGACAAAAACAAGCAGAAAAGACATTCCAGGATGCACACAAGTCCTTCCTGCAAGTACCCACCATGCTGCGGCCCTCACCTGCCCTGCTCCAGTAACAGCAGCAATAATGTTTATTCATGACCTACTACGCACCAGCAGTGGAATAAGCAAACTGAGGCCAAGAGACATTAAGTAACTTGCCCAAGGTCACACAGCCACGAAGGGGCAACCTGTTGACATTCATCCACTCAAACATCTACTGAGCACCCATGATGTGCCAGGCAAATCCCAGGAGAAGAAAGCCTAACACAGCAGGGCTCATGCAGGGAAACAACTGATTTCCACACCCCACAGACCAGCCACAGAGCAAAGCCCTCTTGCTCCAGAGACTGCAGATTCCACCCTGCTGTAATCCTAGCCTTACGAGCCCTCTCTCTGGCCCCTTGCCCAGAGCCGGTCTCTGACAAAGAGACGTCATGGCGGGGCCTGGGGGGAAGAGGGCAGAGCTGCGGTGGGCCTGGCTCCAATGCACATCTCGATGGAACTTTCTCTGCATCCGGCAGTCCCCCGCGCTCGCTGCCAGCCCTGCACGCAGGAAGCCTCTCCCTCACCCAGGCTGTGCCGCTAGCAAAGCCCTCCCTCACACAGTGTCTCCTCCTGTCCCCCAGGCCACCCAGGAAGAATAACGACACCAATTCACAGACGAGGGGACTCAGGATCCAAAGGGGTAAGTGCCCCCAAAAGTCAGCAGAGCTCGAGTTCTAACCACGTCACCTGATGCCAAGACGTCCCTCCACCCACCCCTTCCCCATGACTTTGGGTTTTTTCCCCGTTGATCTAAAGTAATACAATTCAGTGCAAATAATTCAGAAAATATAGAAAAGTATAAAGAGAATACGTCTTACTCAACTCTCACCAGATATAACTGGCATGTAATCCTTTCCTGATATTTTTATGCATATAAACATATTTTTTAGAATAGCATCATGAGTCTAAATCATGACTCTAAGCTTTTGGAGCCTGTTTTCCATTCAAATGCCTTTCTAGGTTAATAACAAGCTGTCATCATCTAAAAGCCTGGATTCTCTTAGCCATCGCCTGGGCTTGGTATTGATTTATTTCCTCAACCCCCTACTGACAGTCATGCAGACTCACAATTTTTCTAACATTTTTAAACAATGCTGCAGTGAGCACTGTTGGACCTGCATCCTTGCCCAGTTAACCCCTTAAAATAAATTCTTACAAGCGCAACTGCTGGGTCAAAAGTCACTGTCCCTCAACATCCCAGCAAGCAGGAAGCCCTAAGGCCTACTATTCCGATGGCCAAACTTCAGATCAGAGCTGTGGGGACAGAAGTAGCCCCAGCTCGGGGGCCCAGGAGGCCCAGTAAAGACCTCAAGTGTGTTGATCTTTACAACCAGCCAATGAACAAAGGGTCCCATCAGCAATGCTTCCCGCCCCTAGCACTGCACAGGCTGCAAGGGATGCCTGCACTGGTCCCCTCCACTTGCTGGATGCTAATCCTCCCAAATAACTAGGGTCCCCAGGCCTCAACTCCAACGCCCCGTTGCAGGAAAGCGTCCCCCAGCTCCCAAGACCCTGCCCGGGTCCCTCGCTCTGTGGCCAAGGCCTGAATCCAGGACCCCCTCCCCGCCCCGCCACCCCCACCCCACCCCGGCGAGGTAAGAACCCCCACACAGGACTCAGCCCGCAGGGGGCCCTCAGTGCTGGTTCCATGAACACCTCCAGGCCACTGTTTCCTCAAACTAGATCTAACCTGGCTACAAAAGAAATCCCAGCCTCACTCATGCACAACACACACACACACACACACACACACACACACGTCTTCAAGGGGAAAGTGCTAAGATGTGACGGCACTGTCCTCTCAGAAAAGAATCTCTCTCTTCCCCTGACTTGTGTGAAAAATTCACCACGAGAGAGTCCAGGCTGCTCCCAATTCCACCCCCACCCCAACCCCGGGTTTCCAAGCTCAGGACAGTCTTCTTTTTTCTTTCTTTCTTTTTTTTTTTTTTTTTTTTTAAAGAGAAAATGTTTGCTGGTTTCTGGCAGGGGCAAAGGCAGATTCTGGGTGCAGGCCTTATGCGAGTCTGAGGAACACAGATGTTCAGAATCAAATGCTTTGCAAATCGCCCTCGCCCAAGCACCGAGGGGAAGCACACGGCCATTTACAATCAACCGCCTTTGCCTCCCCAGGGAAGGACAGGCTGGAAAAGTCAGCTTGTGATTACTCAGAGCCAGAAAAGCTGTCTGTGGGCAGCTAGGCCTGGCTGTGTCCTTCCCCCTCCTCCTGGACCATTTCACACCCTAGAACAGTCCGCCTTCAGAGGAAGCAGGGGGAATACAAAAACACTACACATCATAGTAAAAAATAAATAACTGGCACGGACTATTACAAATCTTGATTAAAATGATTTTGAGATTCTCTGTGCCGCCTCTTGTTTTAACAAACATTTGAGAAGAGATCGCTCTATTGGGTACGCATTGTAAAAGTGCATCAGCACATTTACCTGGACTGCCTCACCTGGCAGGGCTGCTGCGCACTGAATGACCTGTTTATCTCTCTCCATCCATCGCTCTCCCCACCCCCAGTGCACTGGCCCCCCTGGCTGGTCCTGAGCCGGGCCAGGCCCCTCTCTCTCTCACCTTAGCACTGGCTGTTCCCACTGCTGGAACGCCCTTCCCGCACAAGGCCCCGAGGCTCGCTCCCTCCAGATGGGCTTTCACAGAAGCAAATAGTAGGTGCTCAAGAAATACTCCATGAGTTAATAATTAAAGCTGACTAACCAATGCGCCTGTGGGAAAATACATGTGCTTTCTTAACTTGAAACATCAGACTTATATCCAAGAGCCTCTCTGGTTAAAAGGTTACTCCCTTCAACAGCTTGAAAAGGCTGGCTCTCTCAACACAAATCAGAGTGCCAAGGGGACACCATGCTGTCCAGACAAGGTCAGAGGCAAACCGTGGTCATGGGAAGGGGCAGGTGTCTGCCTGACAACAGGCCAGCCATCAGACACCTTTGGTGATCTCCCATTTAAACTGCCAAGACGCAGAATGGGATCCAAGGGCGAATCCCAGCTGACATCTCAGCTACGGCTGCCCAGAGGCAACTGAGCCACAAACTGGTCACCAATTCATTGTTTTCTCAATTTTTTTATACAATTTGGAAAGGTTACTTTCCATTTACTGTTATTACCAAATATTGGTTATTTTCCCCGTGTGGTACAATACATCCTTGAGCCTCTCTTACACCCAATACTTCGTAATGGTAACCAGTAGTTTGTTCTCTATATCTGTGAGTCATTTCTTTTATGTTATATTCACTAGTTGATTGTATTTTTTAGATTCCACATATAAGCACTATCATACAGTGTTTGTCTGCCTTATTTCATTTAGCATAATGTCCTCCAAGTCTATCCATGTTGCTGTAAATGGCATTCTTTCATTTTTTATGGCTGAGTAATATTCCAATGTATTTATGTACCACATCTTTATCCATTCATCTGTCAATGAACACTTAGGTTGCTTCCATATCTTGGATATTGTAAATAGTGCTATGAACATTGGGGTCACCAATCTGCTTTAATCACTTAAAGTCAGGAGGGGTGTTGGGCCCTGCAGGCCATAATCAAAAAGCAAAGGAAAGGAAATGCAGACAGCAAAAGACCCTTCCCTAGTGGCTGTGAATTATATACAGTCAGTCCTCATTATTTGTGGATCCCAAATTTGTGAATCTGCCTACTCACTAAAACTGGTTCCAAAATCAATACCGTGCTGCTCTACAGTCATTTGTGGACCCGCACAGAGTGGCAAGAAACTCCAGTAGCCCGACGTGCCTGCTTCCGGGGAGGATGAACAGACGCCCTCCACCCTGGTCCAGCTCTCATGCGGTAAACAAACATCCTTTACACAGTCCATTTAGTGCCACACTTTCTGCACTTCTGTGCTTTGTGTTGGTGATTTGGCTGTTTAAAACAGCCCCCAAGCCTAGTGATGAAGTGCTGGCTAGTGTCCTAAGCCCAGGAAAGCTGTGGTGAGTATTATGGAGAAAACATGTGTTAAATGAGCTTCAATCAGGCTGAGCCATGCTGCTGATGGCCAAGTTCAACCAACAATACACATTAAGTAAGGTGTATTTAAACAGAAACACACATAACACATGGTTACGTACTGATCAGTGGATGAAGCTGTTGGGACCAGAGGCTCACAGGAGCCTAATGAGGCTTGTTTCCGAAAGCGGCTGGTCACAACATCTCCCTTGGGAGCCACGGCTCAGTATTCACTAATTCAAGGTTCACGGCGACCTTAGTGAAAACTACCGCGAATAAGGACAACTGACCATATACTAAGGTGGCTGCTTCCTGACCCGCGTCCTCTGGCATTCCCCCCCGCCCCCCGCCATCATCCCCACTGCTCTCTCCATCTGCCACTCCACACACCGGCTCCCTTGCTCAGCAGGCTTCTGCTCAGGTGTCTTCTGGAGACTCCTCTGTCACATCACTCTTCTACTGGACTCATCACAATCAGTAAGTACTAGGCAACCCTCCACGCCTCACCCCCACCTGAAACGTCAACTCCCGGAGGCAAAGCCTGTCTTGTACCCATATCTACCTGAATCTGCAGGGGCCACAGTGCCCAACACAAGGTGGGTGGCCAGTGCTCGCCTGAAGGGACACAGCCCACCACACACACGGCCACAAGGTCCCTGGCAGGTTCTGGGAGCATGACAAGCGTCCAGAGAGCCTGCACGGAGGCTGAAACCCCACCGATTAGACGCCCACTATGGCCCAGGGCCACGTGCACCTCCTGTGCACTTGAAATGTGGCTGGTCCAAAGTGAGATGCGCTCTAGGTGTAACAGATACACAAGATTTCCAAGACTTGGTACAAAAATATATGTAAAACATCTCATTCATGATTTATTGATTCCATATTGAAATTATTGCATCTTGGACATTCTGAGTTAAAGGAACTAGATTAAAATTAACTTCACCTGTTTCCTGTTGCTTTTGAGCGTGGCTGCTAGGAAGTTTTCATGACGTACAGAGCTTGGCACTATACGTCTGAGTCCACCCGGGTTATAATAATGCCATGGAAAGGGAAGCCAGTGACACAGGCCAGCCCTGACCACCTCTCTAGGCTACTGCCTAATACTCTCCAGAGGCAGGCAGGAAACACCCGTCCCATGGCTTCCTGTGACACACAAAGACCTAAGTGTGTTCCGAAAGACGGCTCAGAAATCAAGGCTGAAAAGAGTTAAGAGATGAAACAATTGTGCCCTCAGAAGGGGAGCACCGCCAGAACAGGGGCCAGCATCGAACAGGCCTACAGATATGTGTTGAATGAATAAACCAGTACTTTGCAAAAACAAAAACAAAAACAAAAAAAACCACGATTTCTAAGTTGTTTGTTCATATTTGGGATAGAATACGAGAGCTGGAGGGGACCTGGAAAATGACCTGGCTCTGCCATGTCGCTGAACTGTGAGGACGCTGTGCTTCCGTGTCCTCTCCTGGAGAAGAGGTGGTCCCTGCCGGTCCCTACCTGCTAGGCCCACGCCGTCCAGTAGAACTTTCTATGATGATGGGAGTCTTCTCTGATCTGTCCAATACAGTGCCTACTGGGCCCTTGAAACGTGGCTACTGTGACTGAGGAAGTGAAATTTAATCTTATTTAATTGTAATTAATTTAAGTTTAAATTCAAATAGCCACATGTGGCAAAAGGCTGCCATCCTGGACAGCACAGCTCTGGCCTGCTGTGACAAGCAGGAACGAGATAAAGCTTGTAAAAGCACTTTGGAAATGCCAAATCCTGACAGAAATGGTAGGGGTTTTGTTGTTGGATGTATTACAAATGCGAGATTCTGAGAGATTTCAATTGCCCAACGAAGAGACTTGATTCATCGTAAGTGAAAAAAATTTAAACACACAGATTGTGCTTCACCTGGGGGAGAAGTGTTCATAGACACCTGGGATCAGAACAGAGCAAGAACGCTTCACACACAGCTCAGAAAACTAGCTTCAACCCTCTGGGCCACAGTACCTCCAGGGCCTGGACATGCAGGCAGAAATCAAGGTTGCATTCCTATCTCCCACTCCCTCACACTAGAGACCAGCGGTGTCCTGCCCCTTCCGCTGACCTTCCCTGCCATTCCTCCTGCTACAGGAACGGGTCCTCCCACAGCTCTCAGACAGAAGCGGGGGTTGTTCAAATCTGATGGATGGTAAAACCAACCGGTGCTGAAAAGGGATGCGGACTAAGTGGGAGCTGTGAAGAATGCTAATCTGTTTACACTCAGGTTGGAAGATGCTCAGGAAATTCAAATTAAGTTCTCGGCTCCCAAGATTCTTCCCAGCAGGAAAGCCCTTCCCAGTCTAAACAGCTTTTCGGTACCATTAAGATCATCATATTCTACGCACTAGCAGACAATAAAGAAAAAAAAAAGCAGGGGAGTGGAAGGCGGGGGTGAATGATTAGGGCCGGAAAGTCAAACAAGTCTAAGTCTTTCTGAGGAAACACACAATATTTCCAAGTACCAGTGTAAGGAGCTGCCCTAAAATATTTAAAAGATTTTGTGAGCTCATTCATTCTTGTCCATTAAAGAGCAGAGCTACTTTTCCCCTCAGTCCTTTTCCACAGACACATTAACTTTAGGGCTTAAGCGTGTGTAACGCCCTTGGTTTGGGCCCCTCGGAGCTTCCATGATGAAAACCACGTGAAACTGGATCCACACGTGTTCCACCCACAAGCTGTCCTCAGTGGTGTAATTTATTCTGTCAGGCAGCAGGCTGTTGCTCAACTTCGAGGAGGGAATGCCAGCAACTACCCTCCAGCTATTAAAACAAAATGAACCCGCCTGGTGTCAGCGGGACAGACGCCACTTCACTGAGAAAAGAGACCCAGCTTTCCGTACCTCAAGTTCAGTCTCCCGTCTGTTGATATCATCCGTGGATTGATTTAACTTCTCCAGTTCTCCCTGATGAAGAAAAGGGACAGGAAAAAGATTCAGGGATTTGTCTTTTGTTGCCAGTATGACTCAGCCCCAGTACCTTGCAAATTACTCTGGCACACTTTGTAGGAAGAGGAAGGAGTCAGTGGTAATTCTCAAGGAAAACAGTTGAGCCTTGGCTGGCAGAACAAATGAATGTCAGCATTTCTGAAACCTTTTTCTTGATGGTGGCCTTTTTGAAAATGACTTTAAGGTCCTAGGAATTTGTCTTTTCTTAGAAGGTCAATTATTTATTCCACGTATGTGCCTTCAGGTAAACCCACCTGTTACAAATGGTTTAGAGGCTGAATCAAAACAATGCTTTCTGCTTTAGAGCAAGGATTTTGCAGAAAAGATAATAAAAGAAAACAAAGCCAAGCCTAAAGTATAAACCCAATGAAATAATTTAAATCAAGGGTACAATTCTGGCATTATCTCATCCATGGTTGAGTATTTTTCTGTAGGAATGAAAAGTCCTTTTCAAACCGCCAGTTATTCAACCTACCTGGCTGTTTTACAAAACAAACAACTAAAACTAGCTTTAATCCCGATCCTTTAAATAAACATTCACACACTGACATTTTGTAAAAAAAAAAAAAAAAAGTGCCCAGCGTGAAGTTAATTCATTTTACTCAGCAAACAAAGGACCTTGTGAACAGAATTCCCCTACCAAGAAAACAAAATTGAGTAGCCCGAACCGATTTTATTTAATAGAATTCCTAATGCAAAGATTCTTCCACCTGATTTTTATCTTGCTAACCTGCCATAACAATTCATTTAAATGCAACAGTTGAGTTAAATGAGCTTTTAATTGATCTGCGCGCTGAAAAACCAATTAAGTCTCCAGAAACTGCAGCGCGTGCTGAAAAGCAATATTAAAAAAAAAAAAAAAAAAAAGCTTTATGGAAAGGGTAGAGACACGGGTCTTCGAAAGCGATGTGCTGTGCTTTTTGCTTGGAGGGTGAAGAGGTTAAGCTGTCACTCCGAGATCTCGGCTTGGAAATCGTTTTTAATCATCTCCCAGAGCAATGGAGGCACAGGAACCGGGCCAACCCTCTTGCCTTCTCGCGCGTCAGCTATGCGCACCGCTTGTCCCAGATTTCTGTTCACACCCGACCTCATAAGGAGGGAAAGCTGGGTTTTAAACCGTTTGAGGCCAAGAGGAGAGCTGAGCCAGTGGTGACAATAAGCCCTTCGGTTTGCTAACAATGAATCAGAGAAGGGAGATGGCTCAGGCCGGGCACCTCTGCTAGCAGGAGGCTCCGACCCCCAGGCACGGGTGGCCGCCTACCTGCAGGGGCCGACGACGCCCCGGGACGCCCTAAGCGGCCGGCCAGGCTCCCGGAGCCCGGAGGCTGTGCAAAGCCCGCGGCGCTACGAGCCCGGCCGGGTACCCAGACGCCGGCGTGGCGCCCCCGCCCCCTTTCCTCTTTGTTGCGCAACCGCCCGCAGCGCTGCACACGCTGCTGCGACCCCCGGATCCTGCCGGGGAATCCCGGCGGTAGAGTCAGGCTGCGTCCACTCGGGCACCGCAGCCTCCCAGGAACCGGGGAAAACCGGGTACTCAGACCCTCTCCTCGGGCCCCGGACTTAACGCTGCCACATCCCCCGGGCGCAGGCACCGGTGGGGGGGTTGGGGGAGGCGGCTGCGAGGCGGGCTCAGTGCAGATGCCGGGGTCCTTGTGCACCCCCGCGCGCCCTACCTGGATCCGGGGGTCCACCTCTTCCTCCTCCTCCAGCCCCGGCTCCATCCCCTCCTCCTCCTCCTCCGAGTCCCGGGCTGGCGGCGGCAGCTCGGCCGGCTCCTCCGGACGGCTCCGCTTCGGCGCCGCGTCCATGCGGGCGGCGGACTTGGGAGCGCGGGGGTGGCGGCCGCAGACTGGGCCGGAGCCGTCTGGCCACCGCCCGGCGAGCTCAGAAGGCGCCGCTCACCGCCGCGGGTTCCCGGGCCCAGCTCAGGAGGAAGTGGGCGCGGTCGCCCCCTCTCCGCCGCGGCAGTCAGCGCAGCGCCGCCCGCTCCGCCCCCAGCCCGCCGGCTCTGCGCGGCCCCGACTCTAGACCTGGCCGGCCGGCTGGCCGGCCGGGATAGCCGGGACTCCGTCACAAAACCTCACTCCCGGAACGCGTGAGGGTGGTGAAATGGGGGAGCCTTCAGCCCCTTTTACCATAGCAGCCCGACTAGATCACAATTTACCCAACGTCGGCCGCCTGGTGTCAGGGTGCTTTTCTCTCCCTCCCTCCTCTGCTAAGGCGATTGACTGCATGCAAGGAAAGTTTGGGGTATTCCCACCATCTGGCACCTTTAGAAGCTTGTACTCAGTGACCTTAGACCAGTCCCAAGACTCACTCAAACCACTGTGTACACTCAAAGCACTTTTGTCCCCTTGGGTTAACCTGGGGAAATGTGTGTACCTGAAGATTTCCCCAGAAAAGGGAACTGAAACATATGCTCACCTAGACACAAAAGAACAAAGAAGGGAGCCAGCTGCAGCTCCTTGCGTAGATTCCCTGCCCTAAGGCTGTGGACTGCATTGAGCAGAGCTCCATATGCAAGCTCCTGTGCTTTCACAGTTGCGGGATGGTCCTCAAGAGGCAGGAAGCATGGAAAATCCATTGATCAGGGATGTGCGTGAGTGAGTGGGTGCCTGCCAGTATACCCTTCTCAAGGAGATGCAAGTGTAATCCCTGTTCATGGGCACGTGCCATCCAAGGATTTATGAACTGGTGAGGTTTCCTGCCCACCCTGAACGAGCAGAGAGCCAGAACTTGCCTGGCAAATTCAACATCACAAAAAGCCAAAGAATAAGGGGAATGTTTGTGCTTTTATGAAATGGCAGGGCAACTGTGATGTCAGGAGAGCAGAAGGTCAGATGACCTTAGCAAAGCAGGCAAGGACATTGCCACTGGCCATTGCTAATGTCTCCTTCACTACAAAAATGCAGAGCATACACACTTTCTACACAGAAGCTTGTGGCCTGTGGGCTCTGTGAGTTCGGGGGCAGACTTGCTTGAGAAAGCAGCTTCTTTCCGAGAGCCTGTCATTAAAGCCAACCTTGGGAAATCTGCTTATGATGGTTTTATCAAAAGCTAAGTTGGGAGGGTTACTCCTTGGACAAGTTTCCACCTTACACACTCTGGCACTGTGGTCGACCATCACAGGAGCTTCCTTGTCTCCTGGAGTTAACACAGGTGTACACCATGGGTTTGGTTCTGAACAGGTCACACCTGTTCACTGTTCTTTTTTTTTTTTTTTTAAACATCTTTATTGGAGTATAACTGCTTTACGATAGTGTGTTAGTTCCTGCTTTATAACAAAGTGGCGGTACGCGGGCCTCTCACTGTTGTGGCCTCTCCCGTTGCAGAGCACAGGCTCCGGACGCGCGGGCTCAGTGGCCATGGCTCACGGGCCCAGCCGCTCCACAGCATGTGGGATCTTCCTGGACCGGGGCACGAACCTGTGTCCCCTGCATCGGCAGGCGGACTCCCAGCCACTGCGCCACCAGGGAAGCCCTGTTCACTGTTCTTTAAATCAAGTGAGAGTCAGCAATTCTTTGTGAGATGTTCTCAAATTCCCTGCTAAAGACATAGTTGCTTTTCATTTTCCAGTGATGGATGAAGGCAGGGTCAAGATGGCCATTAAGAATCACAAACTGAGACAGAGGTTGAAAACAAGTGAGGTCAGCCCTGACTCTAAATGCTTCCCAAGTGGTGGAACCTCATCATCACCATTCAAACAATAGCCTCCAAACTACATTACGGTTTAAGCTTAGATCTAAGAGCAATAGGGTGGTTCAAAATACCTTTATGGGGGGGACTTCCCTGATGGCGCAGTGGTTAAGAATCTGCCTGCCAATGCAGGGGACACGGTTTTGATCCCTGGTCCGGGAAGATCCCACATGCCAAGGAGCAACTAAGTCCGTGCACCACAACTACTGAGCCTGTGCTCTAGAGCCCGCGAGCCACAACTACTGAGTCTGCATGCTGCAACTACTGAAGCGTACATGCCTAGAGCCCATGCTCTGCAACAAGAGAAGCCCATGAACTGCAAAGAAGAGTAGCCCCTGATCGCCACAGCTAGAGAAAGCTCCCGTGCAGCAACGAAGACCCAACACAGCCAATAATAATAATAATAATAATAAATAAAATGTAGTCTCTTTAAAAAAAAAAATGCCGGGCTTCCCTTGTGGCTCAGCGGTTGGGAGTCCGCCTGCCGATGCAGGGGACACGGGTTCGTGCCCTGGTCCAGGAAGATCCCACATGCCGCGGAGCGGCTGGGCCCGTGAGCCATGGCCGCTGAGCCTGCGCATCTGGAGCCTGTGCTCCTCAACGGGAGAGGCCGCAACAGTGAGAGGCCCTCATACCGAAAAAAAAAAAAAAAAAAAAAAAGCCTTTATGGGATATAGGGCAACTGCTCCTGAACACTGAACATCACTGTAGACTTTTGTTGTTTTATTTTTAGAAGAACTGGGCCAGCTATAGCATGATGTTCTAAAGTTAAAATAAGGAAAATAAATAAACCACAGCAGTACTATATATTTCTATTGACACATACATATGCACATCAATGCATAGAAAAGGGTCTGGAAGGAAGATTCATACCCAACAAAGAGTGGCTAGCCCTGGAAAAGGCAGTATGAAGGGGCCCAAGATTGGCTAGGATGGGGTTGGGCATGTCAAAGGGAACTTTTAATCTCTCGATAATGTTTTCATTTTTTACAAGGAGGATGTATTTATGATTATTTGTGTAATTCTAAAATAAATTTAAAGTAGTGCATACTGTATTAGTTTTCTATTGCTGTGAAACAACTACCACAAATTTATTGGCTTAAAACAGCACTTGTGGGGCTTCCCTGGTGGCGCAGTGGTTGGGATTCCGCCTGCCGATGCAGGGGACGCGGGTTTGTGCCCCGGTCTGGGAAGATCCCACGTGCCGCGGAGCGGCTGGGGCCCTGAGCCATGGCCGCTGAGCCTGCGCGTCCGGAGCCTGTGCTCTGCAATGGGAGAGGCCGCGACAGTGAGAGGCCC
>NW_006798629.1:6647646-6705040 GCF_000442215.2 Lipotes vexillifer | reverse complement strand
GCGGCGCGGCGGGGCCCTGAGCCATGGCCGCTGAGCCTGCGCGACCGGAGCCTGTACTCCACAGCGGGAGGGGCCGCATCAGTGAGAGGCCCGTGTACCGCAAAAAAAAAAAAAAAAAAAAAAAAAAAAAAAAACCAGCACTTGTTCATTATCTCACAGTTCCGGAGGCCTGACGTTGAGGCAGGGTGTGACTAGCTTGCCTGACGTTGAGGCAGGGTGTGACTAGCTTCTCTGCTCAGAGTCTCCCAGACTAAATCAGGGTGTTGATCAGGCTGCATTCCTTTCTGAAGGCTCTGAGGAAAAAGTCCTTCCAAGCTCATTCAGGTTGCTGGCTGAATTCAGTTCCTTGTGGTTGTAGGACTAAGGTCTCCATTTCCTTGCTCTCAGCCAAGGGCCAACCTGAATTGCTTGCCACATGGCCCCCTCCATCTTCAAAGCCAGCAGCAGAGAATTTCCTTGGGTTGAGTCCATCTCACACTACAATCTACTCTTCAGGAAAAGCCCAGTCCCTTTTAAGGATTCACTTGATTAGGTCAGGTCCACACAGAATAAAGTCAACTGTGCCATATTCACAACCTAATCATGGTGGTGACTGTCCCATTATATTTACAAGCTCCCACATTTTACAGGAATATGTACAGCAGGGGGCAGGAAATGGGGCAATCTTACACTTCCGACTACCTCACATACTAAGAAGACAAGCCATGTATGTGGCTCGTAACCCAAGTAAATGCTTAGTATTTATTTTAGCTGCCATATTGATCTAGATGAGTGGTTCTAAAGGTATGGGCTGGAGACCTCTGAAGGTCTCTGAGAACTTTCAGGATGTCCATGAGATCAAAAGTAGTTTTAGACAAATACTAGACAAGACTTGCTTTTCCCACTCTCATTCTCTTACAAGTATTCACTGGAGTTTCCCAGAAGTTACATGACACATGATACAACAGACTGAACGCAGAGATACGAGAATCCAGCTTCGTCTTGCTAAAGCCACCTGTTAAAGAGACGTGCAAAAATGTAAAACAATGCCCTTCTCACTATTTGTTTTGTTTTGGAAACAATTTTATTTTTCACTTTGGAAATGAGTTATTTTTCATAAAATTACGATATTTATGTTAACCTGTAGTCAATGTGTTGTTATTTTTAGATGAATTAATTTTAAAAGTTTTTTAAATTGTTTTAATTTCTACACAGTAACCACCTGTAGATGCAACCACATAAACAACGGCTCTTTGAGGTCTTCAGTGGCTTAAAAAAATACGAAGTACTGGCAACAAAAGGTTTGAGAACCACTGAGCTAGAGGAAACACAGCCTCCAGTTTGAGCTATCCTTTTTTATTTCCATAAATGTTCCACTGCCTCCTTCACTCAAAAGATTCATCACCCCTCCCAAGACCCCATTGGTGGAGTATTTGGGGCACAGTACATTTTTGCTCATTTCAAAAGACGTTAAATATAATTTAATAAAGTGATTGAGATCATTTGATAAGGTGCTGCTCATGTATGGTTATTTCCTGGGATCTATATTTTGTCAATTCCTATGAAGAATTCATCACCCAGTTATAACATTGCCCCTTTGGAGAAACAGTCAGATTTTTAGTGCCTTATGTGTGATGTGGTTTCCAAGAACACGCCTCTGCTTGCCAGGCTTTGGGGGGTCCCGAGTGGTGGGGGGCACACCTGTACCAGAGCTGTGATTTTTGGCAGCCTGATCACATGGTGCGTGATGTGGGCAAAGTGGGGATGGCCGACGTCTCAGCAGAATCCTGAGGACTGCTTTACTAGGAGACATACTCCCTGTTGTCCACTGAAGAAAAATGCACAGCCTAAAAGTTGCGAGTTATGTTTTATTTGGGGAATGTCCTGAGGACTATAGCCCTGGAGGCAGCCTCTCAGGCAGCTCTGAAGGAACTGCTCCAAAGAGGTGGGGGAAGCCAGGACATTTAAAAGTTTTTGCTGGGGGTGGGGCGAAACATGTAGCCAAACATCAAAAGATGACTGCTAATCACAAAAACAGACATCTCAAGTTAATGATTTTCATGCTTTTCTATGTATGTGAAGATGCAAGCACCTGGGCTCACTGAAATTATTCCTTAGATGTGCATCGTAACTATCTAGGGCCAGTATCCTGGTTTTCTCCATCCTGAATCCCCTCAGGGTTCGCCAGCAGGGCTGATGACTTGATGGCTGCAACATTCTTTGTCCACACTGTTCAATTTATTTTTACTATCTCCTTGTAGTTTGATTAAACTGGGGGGAAATAAGTATGTTTGTTCCCTGCCCCTCCACTTCCTCAAGCTGAAAATCTTCCTTGGTGAAAATCACAGCCTCTGTGCTGTCCCAGTTGCCACAGAGCACAGTGGGCTGACATTTAGAAAGAAGGAGGAAAAAGGAGGTATCCGGCAGAATGAGCCTAGGTTTACGTATTTCTCCATATTGGGTCCTTATTTGTCATGATCTGGTTTCTTTCATGGGATTAATGTCAACCTCTCCTTTTGTAACCCCACCTCCTCACTGGTGTCACACTTTTATCATCCAAGACTCCTCCTGCCTGAATTATAAAGCAAGCAAGTGTCCAGCAAAGGGAGACCCTCTCCTTATTTAGTCCCCCAGTTGGAGTGAGCGTTTGGGGACGTTTCTATTTCCACAGATGTGGAAAGAAACTTGGGTTTATTTAATAAGCACACAAAGAAAATCCTGCCATGTTCAAGGGACCTCACACTCCTGTCTTCGGGTGAAGAGAGGGTCTCCAACTGTGTTTAAAATGCTCTCGGACTTTTTTCTGAAAAGAGAAACGTGACCTTTTCCCCCAAGCTCATGAACACCCAGGAGTGGAGGCCTGAGAGGAAGTAAGGAGGTCTGCTGACCTCAGGGAGCTTGGATGGAGTTTAGGGCAGAATGGGGGCTAGTGCTGGCCATTCACCTGGCTGAAGGAGCAGCCCTTTCCCTCCTGGCTGCTGTAAAGGGCTGTGTCACACTCTGTGGGAACACAGAGGTCATCCCATCTTCTGCCTGCAAGGGCCAGAATGGTTTTATGGAGAAGATGACACTGGGCCTTGAATAATAAACAGAATTTCCTCAAACAAGGGAGGAGGATTTTGCCAAAGAAAGAAAGAAAGGGCTTCCCAGATAGGCAATAACATGGGGAAATCATGGAGGGGGTGGACCAGTCAGGAATAGCGAAGAGAGAGACCATCTCAACTTGGGACCCAGGAGGGACAGTGGG
Organism: Lipotes vexillifer; assembly: GCF_000442215.2. NCBI lineage: Eukaryota > Metazoa > Chordata > Mammalia > Artiodactyla > Lipotidae > Lipotes > Lipotes vexillifer. The sequence goes on along the minus strand of NW_006798629.1, from coordinate 6,701,814 downwards.
AAGTGGAAGGGGCAGGGGATGAAGCCTAAAGTAGAGTCTGGGGCAGGTCCTCAAGGGCCATGAGTGACAGGCTCAACCTTTGAACTACAGACCATAGACAATGAGATGCTGTTCACTCATTTGTCCATTTATTCATCCAACAAATATTAACTGAGTACTTAATATGTTTTAGACACTATACCAGAGGCCAAGGTATCACTATGAACAAAAGACACTACCTCCCTGCTGTCATGGAGATAAAAGTATAATAGGTCAGGGTGATCAGGGCCAAGGGCCAAGTAGGGGATGGACAGAGAAAGAGGGGTGCTGTTGTGGTTATGGAGAAGGCTCCCTGAGAAGGGCACTTTGAGTCAAGACGCCAAAGAAATGAGAGAGCAAACCCCATGTCCCTTTGGGGAAGAGCACTCCAGCGCCTGAAGCTTGTGTAGGGGGTCCCAGGAGCTTGGTGGGAGAGAAAGCAAGATAGTTAGGCTGGGAGATGAGAATGCCTCTTCTGGTTACTGCCCTTTTCTCAGTGAAATTGTGAGCAAGGTCATCGGCTGTGAATAAGGGGGCATGGGGGGCATTGGAACAACCCTAGAGGTTAGAGGAGAGATGTGAATGGCTATCCAGGAGAGCTGGGAAGTGAGTGCCCAGGGGAATATATTATAATTGTCAGGCTGCACTGAGGACCCATCTGTGGCTGGAGATTCTCAATGAGACCACTCATCACAGGATGAATGGTTTTGCCTACCCAACTTCAGCGTCAGGATACAGGTGGAAAGAAGTAAGAACGCGAGATTTCACCAGGGCTGGGATTATGTTGGGTTCCCACAGTGCTGGGGAAGAGGGGTGAGGGAATCGCGGGTGACAGCAGGTGTAGGGATTTAATGGTGGCTGATGGGATCTAAGCTGGATCAAACAGGAAGGGCGGGCATAAGGGGGTGAGGGAGGGGCTGTTAAAATAGTTCCAGGGAGCGATGATCCATCCCTGAATCAAGGGATAGAAAGATGGGAATGGACCTGAGACTACATGGAAGCTGGTGATTGGTAAGATCTGGAGGAAGAGAGGGAGGGAGGGGAAAGAGTCAAAGATGATTCCAAACTTTCCAGTTTGAGGGACTGGATGACACCATTAATTGGGACCTATGCTATAGAAGTTTGGGCTGGGAAGATAATAAATTATCATTGTTTTAGAACATACGAATTTTAAAGGGAAAACCCTGACAGTTCGACTACTTGTTGTACTTGGAAATAGGGATCCAGGTTACCCAAGGGTTGAGCAAAACTCTTTGGAAGACCTTTCCTGTGGCCTCCATACACTTCCCTACCATAGCAAGTGGAGTTCAGCTCACCTGGTCTGCAAGGATCACACCGGTTTCATTTCTGACACTGGGGACCTCCAGGAAACAGAGGTGCAGTGGAAATCTCTTCTTTTGCTGGGGCTCCTGGAGAGCTGCAATGACAAAAATGATATCTTAACTGGGTTCAAATCCCAGCTGAACCCTTTGTGAGCTGACTTTAGACAAGCTGAACATTAGTATCCTTGCCTGTACAATAAGGGTAATTACACCGGTGCCTCCCGATCAGAGAGGTGGAGATTAAATAAAATGGTATTTACAGAATTACTGGCACATGACGAAACTTTATTTTTTAAAATATTTGTTTATTTATTTTTTTATTTTGGCTGCACCAGGTCTTAGTTGTGGCACACGGGATCTTTTAGTTGTAGCATGTGGACTCTTAGTTGTGGCATTCATGTGGGATCTAGTGCCCCGACCAGTGATCCCTGCACTGGGAGGTCAGAGTCTTATCCACTGGACCACCAGGGAAGTCCCCTGACAAAACTTTAATTCATGGTGCTTCCTTTGTCTTCTCTTCCTCTGCCCCATGGCTTAGACCTGAGGGAACCAGGTATTTTACACAAGAGATTTTTTTTAATGTTTTTAAAAGTGAAATCTGCTAGCTGAAAGTGGTCAGCAAAATGAATTCAATACATTTTTAAGCACCTCTGACATGTATGCACAATTCCAGGTGCCAGTTTGAGGGCCCCAAACGTGGAGATGACAAAGTCATAGGGTCTTCCTACCTGGGGAGACACGTCCCCACCAAACTTGTGCCCCAAGGAAGCAATCACGGGATTCCTTCCTGTGAAATTAAGTCTCTTCCTGTCAAACTTCAATGCCATTTAAATGAAGATTCCCTGCAACACGGATTTTTTAAAAATTATTTGCATCTGCTTGTTAACCCTTACAAAATAGGAACTGCTCTTCCGGACTAAGGAAGAGTGGATCTGCATTCACACCACATCCTGGTGGCAGTGGCTGAAGAAATAGACATCAGCATCTTCTCTTGGCCACCCTCCCATCTTTACCTGCTGCCTTAGGTCAGAGGTGGCAAATTGGGAGCTCCTGACTGGATCAGACTGGAGGGCACGTGTTGTCTGGCTGGCACGGTGCTCTGTAAATTTGAGGCAGCAGTTAAAATCCAGGCAATACAAGAAAATTCACACTTCTCTATTTGGTGAGAGTCCAGAGATGGGAGGAGTGGCTGACCCTCTGGAAAGGATATGTTAGCCTCAGAGCCCTGGAGGCCGACCTGCTCAGTCTCACAGGCCACATCCTGGCACTAAGGCGATGCTGTAAGGTGATGAGGAGATGCAGGTTCCCTCTGCCTTCCTCTCACCCTCCCTTCTCTTCCTACCAGCTCCAAAGGACCACGGCATGTGGCAAGAGGGAAGAGAACTTTAAAGCAGACCTCAAACCCTTCAACAATGCTTTTCGCCCCCAGATGACTGGTTCTCAGAACTCAAGGAGCCGTAGAATCCAGTTCTTTGAAAGGGATCAGGGCCTCCAGATCACAAAGCACCTGTTTAATTCTGTGACTTGGTGACATCGGTATGTAGTATTGCCAAATTGTCTTGCACTGTGGCTGCTCCCCTCTAATGAGAACCTTTATTTGTGTCCTAAATTGAATTAAGCTCAAGTGTCTTGACCCAATGAACTATAGGCCAGAGTACTTAGAGAACCCAGGAAAGAAACTTTCAATGTTTATCTGTGGTCTTAAAGGACCTGCAGATATTTTAAATGGTGCCAGAATCATGGAGACAGAAAAAAAGTGTTCCATTAAAAAGAAACAGGGTTCCATACACTGCAAAACAGTGAGTATAACAGATTGCAGGCGTGATTCTAATGGATTTTAAAGGGAAAGGTCATTTCTGTGCCCCAGAAGAAAAATGATTGATCACTATGATCTAGCTTGGGTTAACCAAGAAGAAATTATGTCAGCCTTGCCCTCCCTTCCTTATTCCACAAGTTTATTAGTCTAGCCAAGGAAGGAAACACACAAGACAGGAGATCTTCATTATTCAAAGACAACTGGTAGAGGAAAAGGCCACTTAAATAAACCCACTTATAAAGGAAACCAAAATTTCACATTAAATAATGAAAAAAGGCTTTTATTGGGGCTTTACTCTGCAAAATAAACTTAAAATTATGAAAATAAGTTTTTTCTTCTCTTTTAAAGACTATTTAATTGACAAATATTTACCGAGCATCTGTTATGTGATGGCCTCTGGCAATGAAGACCCAGCAGTGAACAAATTAGACAAAATTCCTGCCTTCATTGTGGTTTATAGTCTAAGGGAAGACAGGAAAAAAAGTTAAATACATAAGTAAACAAAATAGTTGCAGTTAGTGATAATGATAATTGCCATGATGAGCAACAAAAAACATAGGAAAACCAAATAAAGAGGCTGGAGGGTGGAAGCTGCCTCAGACGGGAGATGGAGAGGGCTCTCTGTGGATGTGACATGTGAGCTGAGATTTGATGAGGAGGTGTGGGAGAGCCACACACTGAAGGCAAGAGTGATCCGGATGGCACGGACCCTGAGCAGGGAACTGGCTGGACAGCCCTTGAGATGGCCAGAGTGTGAATAGGGAGGACGGGGTGTTGAAATGACCATGGTCACATATCAGATGATGTGGGGCCTGGGAGGCCACAGGAAAGAGTTTGGATTTTATTATAAATGTGATGAGAAGCCACTGGAGGGATTGAAGCTGAGGAATAGCAAGATCCATTTTGTATTTTTAAAAGATGACCATGGCTGCTCCGTGGAAAAGGGAGGGCCATGGAGCTCCCTAGGGAGGGCTAACTAGAGCAGGAACTCTAGTTAGGAGGCTGTCACAGGGGCCCTAGTGACAGACATGGCTGAGGGGCTTCCCTGGTGGCACAGGGGTTGAGAGTCCGCCTGCCGATGCAGGGGATGTGGGTTCGTGCCCCGGTACGGGAAGATCCCACATGCCGCGGAGCGGCGGGGCCCGTGAGCCATGGCCGCTGAACCTGCGCGTCCGGAGCCTGTGCTCCACAACGGGAGAGGCCACAACAGTGAGAGGCCCGCATACAGCAAAAAAAAAAAAAGAGAGAGAGATGGCTGGGCTGCGTAAATGGAGTGAGTCGATTGAGGATGTATTTTGAAGATAAATCCAACATGTGGGAACGGGCGGAGGCAGAGGCATTAAGAATGACTCTTGAGATTTTGACTTGAGAAGTGGCTGAAAGATGTTGCCTTTTACTGAGCAAGGCAGGGAAGACTTGAGGAAAAGGTTTGCAGTCAAGAGGTATGTTTTTGCAGCTTAAATGTCCATTGACAGATGAATGGGTAAAGAAGATATGGTACGTATATACAATGGGATACTACTCAGCCATAAAAAAGAATAAAACAATGTCATTTGCAGCAACATGGGTTGACCTAGAAATTATCATACTAAGTGAAGTAAGTCAGACAGAGAAAGACAAATATCATATGATATTGATTACATGCAGAATCTAAAAAAAATGACACAAATGAACTTATCTATGAAACAGAAACAGAGTCACATAGAGAACAGACTTACCGTTGCCAAGAGGGAGACCGGGTGGGGGAGGGATAGAGTGGGAGTTTAGGACTAGCAGATGCAAACTATTATATACAGAATGATAAACAACAAGGTCCTACTGTATAGCACAAGGAAATATATTCGGTTCCCATAAAGGAAAAGAATACGAAAAAGAATATATATATATATATATATATATATATATAACTGAATCACTTTGCTGTACAGTAGAAATTAATAAAACATTGTAATTCAACTATACTTTAATAAAATAAATTTTTAAAACATGAGGTGTGTGGGTTTCCCTGGGGGCGCAATGGTTAAGAACCCACCTTCCAATGCAGGGGACATGGGTTTGAGCCTTGGTCCGGGAAGATTCCACATGCTGTGGAGCAACTAAGCCCATGAGCCACAACTACTGAGACTGCGCTCTAGAGCCCGCGAGCCACAACTACTGAAGCCTGTGTGCCACAACTACTGAAGCCTGCGTGCCTAGAGCCCGTGCTCTGCAACAAGAGAAGCCACCACAATGAGAAGCCCACACACCGCAAAGGGTGGCCCCTGCCCACTGCAACTAGAGAAAGCCCATGCACAGCAAACGACCCAATGCAACCAAAAATAAATAATAAATAAACAAATTAATTTTAAAAAATGAGGTGTGTTTTTGGACACCTAATTCTGAGAGGCTATTAAACGCACAAGTGGAGATGTCAAGTAGACAGGAGGATACACATCTGAAGGCCAAGTCCACAGATATAAATTTGAGAGTCAACTGCATATGGATGATATTTAAAACCATGGAACTGGATGAGATCACTTAGGACAGGGGGGATGCTGAAGGGGAGAGGACCAGGATGAAGCTGGGAGCACACCAACATCTAGAGGCGGGGCCTTGGAGAAGCCGGGAAAGAGTATTGCCACCAGCTCATCAGAATAGCAATACTCACCACCATAAAAATGATCAGTCAACTGACAAGGATTTTTTTTTTTACATCTTTATTGGAGTATAATTGCTCCATGATGCTGTGCCAGCTTCTGCTGTACAACAAAGTGAATGAGGGATATGCATATATACCTCCCCATATCCCCTCCCTCTTGAGCCTCCCTCCCACCCTCCCTATCGCACCCTTCTAGGTCGTTGCAAAGCATTGAACTGATCTCCCTGTGCTATGCAGCAGCTTCCCACTAGCCATCGATTTTACATTTGGTAGTGTATATATGTCATTGCTACTCTCTCGCTTCGTCCCAGCTTACCCTTCCCCTGCTGTGTCCTCAAGTCCGTTCTCTACATCTGCGTCTTTATTCCTGCCCTGCCACTAGGTACATCGATACTGGTTTTTTAGATTCCATATATATGCGTCAGCATACAATATTTGTTTTTCTCTTTCTGACTTACTTCACTCTGTATGCCAGATACTAGGTCCATCCACCACGCTACAAATGACTCAATTTCATTCCTTTTTATGGCTAAACAATATTCCATTGTATATATGTGCCACATCTTTATCCATTCATCTGTCGATGGACATTTAGGTTGCTTCCATGTCCTGACTATTGTAAACAGTGCTGCAATGAACATTGTGGTACCTGACTCTTTTTTTGGTTTGTTTTGTTTTTTTGTTTGTTTTTTTGGTACGCAGGCCTCTCACTGTTGTGGCCTCTCCCGTTGCGGAGCACAGGCTGCTGACGTGCAGGCTCAGCGGCCATGGCTCACAGGCCCAACCGCTCCGTGACATGTGGGATCTTCGGCAGGCGGACTCTCAACCACTGCGCCACCAGGGAAGCCCCTGACTCTTTTTGATTATGGTTTTCTCAGGGTATATGCCCAGTAGTGGGATTGCTGGGTCATATGGTAGTTCCATTTATGGTTTTTTAAGGAACCTCCATACTGTTCTCAATTATGGCTGTATCAGTTTACATGCCCACCAACAGTGCAAGAGTGTTCCCTTTTCTACACACCCTCTCCAGCATTTATTGTTTCCAGATCTTTTTTAAATTAATTTATTTATTTTTGGCTGTGTTGGGTCTTTGTTGCTGCATGCAGGCTTTCTCTGGTTGCAGCGCGTGGGAGCTACTCTTCGTTTTGTTGCGCAGGCTTCTCATTGTGGTGGCTTCTCTTGTTGCAGAACACTGGCTCTAGACGTGCGGGCTTCAGTAGTTGTAGCATGCAGGCTCAGTAGTTGTGGCTTGCAAGCTCTAGACACAGTCTCAGTAGTTGTGGCTCATGGGCTTAGTTGCTCCACGGCATATGGGATCTTCCTGGACCAGGGCTCGAACCCATGTACCCTGGATTGGCAGGCGGATTCTTAACCACTGCACCACCAGGGAAGCCCCTGTTTCTAGATTTTTTGATGATGGCCATTCTGACCAGTGTGAGGTGATATCTCATTGTAGTTTTGATTTGCATTTCTCTAATATTTAGCAATGTTGAACGTATCTTTATGCACCTGTTGGCCATCTGTATGTCTTCTTTGGAGAAAAGTCTATTTAGGTCTTCAGCCCATTTTTGGATTGGATTTTTTTTATATATATATTGAGCTGCATGAGTTGCTTTATATTCTGAAGATTAAAGCTTTGGCAGTTGCTTCATTTGCAAACATTTTCTCCCATACTGAGGGTGGTCTTTTCATCTTGTTTATGGTTTCCTTTGCTGTGCAAAAGTTTTTAAGTTTCATTAGGTCCCATTTGTTTACTTTTTTAATTTAAATTTTTTTTTTTATTTTTTGCGGTATGCGGGCCTCTCACTGTTGTGGCCTCTCGCATTGTGGAGCACAGGCTCCTGACGCGTAGGCTCAGCGGCAATGGCTCATGGGCCTAGCCGTTCCGCGGCATGTGGGACCTTCCTGGACCGGGGCACGAACCCGTGTACCCTGCATTGGCAGGCGGACTCTCAACCACTGCGCCACCAGGGAAGCCCCCATTTGTTTATTTTTGTTTTTATTTCCATTACTCTAGGAAGTGGGTAAAAAAGGATCCTGCTGTGATTTTATGTCATAGAGTGTTTTGCCTATGTTTTCCTCTAAGAGTTTGATAGTTTCTGGCCTTACATTTAGGTCTTTAATCCATTTTGAGTTTATTTTTGTGTATGGTGTCAGGAAGTGTTCTGATTTTGTTCTTCTACATGTAGCTGTCTAGTTTTCCCAGCACCACTTATTGAAGAGGGTGTCTTTTCTCCTTTGTATATTCTTGCCTCCTTTGTCAAAGATAAGGTAAGCATATGTTTGAGGGTTTACCTCTGGGCTTTCTATCCTGTTCCAATTATTGATATTTCTGTTTTTGTGCCAGTACCATACTGTCTTGATTACTGTAGCTTTGTAGTATAGTCTGAAGTTAGGGGGCCTGATTCCTCCAAGCTCCATTTTTCTTTCTCAAGATTGCTTTGGTTATTTGGGGTCTTTTGTGTTTCCATACAAATTGTAAAATTTTTTCTTCTAGTTCTGTGAAAAATGCCATGGGTAATTTGATAGGGCTTGCATTGAATCTGTAGATTGCTTTGGGTAGTAAAGTCATTTTCACAGTGTTGATTCTTCCAATCCAAAACCATGGTAAATCTCTCCATCTGTTTGTATCATCTTCATTTCTTTCATCAGCGTCTTATAATTTTCTGCATACAGGTCTTTTGTCTACTTAGGTAGGTTTATTCCTAGGTATTTTATTCTTTTTGTTGCAGTGGTAAATGGGAGTGTTTTCTTAATTTCTCTTTCAGATTTTTCATCATTAGTGTATAGGAATGCAAGAGATTTTTGTGCATTAATTTTGTAACCTGCTAATTTACCAAATTCATTGATTAGCTCTAGTAGTTTTCTGGTGGCATCTTTAGGATTTTCTACATATAATATCATGTCATCTACAAACAGTGACAGTTTTACTTCTTCTTTTCCAATCTGGATTCCTTTTACATCTTTTTCTTTTCTGATTGCTGTGGCTAAAACTTCCAAAACTATGTTGAATAATAATGGTGAGAGTGGGCACCTTTGTCTTCTTCCTGATGTTAGAGGAAATGCTTTCAGTTTTTCACCATTGAGAATGATGTTGCCTGTGGGTTTGTCATATATGGCTTTTATTATGTTGAGGTAGGTTCCCTCTATACCCACTTTCTTGAGAGGTTTTATCATAAATGAGTGTTGAATTTTGTCAAAAGCTTTTTCTGCATCTACTGAGATGATCATATGGTTTTTATCCTTCAGATTGTTAATATGGTGTATCACATTGATTGATTTGCGTACATTGAAGAATCCTTGCATTCCTGGGGTGAACTCCACTTGATCATGATGTCGATCCTTTTAATGTGCTGTTGGATTCTGTTTGCTAGTATTTTGTTGATGATTTTTGCATCTATATTCATCCGTGATATTGGTCTGTAATTTTCTTTTTTTGTAATATCTTTGTCTGGTTTTGGTATCAGGGTGATGGTGGCCTCGTAGAATGCGTTTGGGAGTATTCTTCCCTCTGCTATATTGTGGAAGAGTTTGAGAAGGATAGGTGTTAGCTCTTCTCTAAATGTTAGATAGAATTCACCTGTGAAGCCATCTGGTCCTGGGCTTTTGTTTGTTGGAAGATTTTTAATCAGTTTCAATTTCAGTGCTTGTGATTGGTCTGTTCATATTTTCTATTTCTTCCTGGTTCAGTCTTGGAAGATTATACTTTTCTAAGAATTTGTCCATTTCTTCTAGGTTGTCCATTTTATTGGCATATAGTTGCTTGTAGTAATCTCTCATGATCCATTGTATTTCTGCAGTGTCAGTTGTTACTTCTCCTCTTTCATTTCTAATTCTATTGATTGGAGTCTTCTCCCTTTTTTTCCTGATGAGTCTGGCTAATGGTTTATCAATTTGTTTATATTCTCAAAGAACCACCTTTCAGTTTTATTGATCTTTGCGATTGTTTCCTTCATTTCTTTTTCATTTATTTCTGATCTGATCTTTATGATTTCTTTCCTTGTGCTAACTTTGGGTTTTGTTGTTGTTCTTCTTCTTCTTTCTCTAATTGCTTTAGGTGTAAGGTTAGGTTGTTTATTTGAGATGTTTCTTGTTTGTTGAGGTAGGATTGTACTGCTATAAACTTACCACTTAGAACTGCTTTTGCTGCATCCCATAGGTTTTGGATCATCATGTTTTCATTGTCATTTATTTCGAGTTGTTTTTTTTTTTTTTTGCGACATGGGCCTCTCACCGCTGTGGCCTCTCCCACCGCAGAGCACAGGCTCCAGATGCACAGGCCCAGCGGCCATGGCTCACGGGCCCAGCCACCCCACGGCATGTGGGATCCTCCCGGACCGGGGCACGAACCCACGTCCCCTGCATTAGCAGGCAGACTCTCAACCACTGTACCACCAGGCAAGCCCTCTAGGTATTTTTTGATCTCTTCAGTGACCTCTTGGTTGTTTAGTAGCATATTGTTTAGCCTCCATGTGTTTGTATTTTTTACAGTTTTTTACTTTAATTGATATCTAGTCTCACAGTGTTGTGGTTGGAAAAGAGGCTTGATATGATTTCAATTTTCTTAAATTTACCAAGGCTTGATTTGTGACCCAAGATATGATCTATCCTAGAGAATGTTCCGTGTGCACTTGAGAAGAAAGTGTATTCTGTTGTTTTTGGATGGAATGTCCTATAAATATCAATTAAGTCCATCTGCTCTAATGTGTCATTTAAAGTTTGTGTTTCCTTATTTATTTTGTTTGGATGATCTGTCCGTTGGTGTAAGTGGGGTGTTAAAGTCCCCTACTATTATTGTGTTACTGTCAATTTCCCCTTTTATGGCTGTTAGTATTTGCCTTATGTATTGAGGTGCTCCACATTGGGTGCATAAATGTTTACAATTCTTAGATCTTCTTCTTGGCTTGATCCCTTGATCATTATGTAGTGGGCTTCCTTTTCTCTTGTAATAGTCTTTATTTTAAAGTCTTTTTTGTCTGATATGAGTATTGTTACTCCTGCTTTCTTTTGATTTCCATTTGCATGGCATATCTTTTTCCATCCCCTCACTTTCATCTGTATGTGTCCCTAGTTTTGAATTGGGTCTCCTGTCAACAGCATATATACGGGTCTTGTTTTTGTATCCATTCACTCAGGCTGTGTCTTTTGGTTGGAGCATTTAATCCATTTACATTTAAGGTAATTATTGATATGTATGTTCCTATTACCATTTTCTTAATTGTTTTGGTTTGTTTTTGTAGGTCTTTTCCTTCTCTTTTGTTTCCTGCCTAGAGAAGTTCCTTTAGCATTATGTTGTAAAGTTGTTTTGGTGCTGCTGAATTCTCTTAAATTTTGCTTGTTTGTACAGTTTTCGATTTCTCCTTGAAACCTGAATGAGATCCTTGCTGGGTAGAGTAATCTTGGTTGTAGGTTTTTCCCTTTCATCACTCCCTTCTGGCTTGTAGAGTTTCTGCTGAAAGATCAGCTGTTAACCTTATGGGGATTCCCTTGTATGTTATTTTTCCATTGCTGCTTTTAATATTTTTTTGTGTGTTTAATTTTTGTTAGTTTGATTAATATGTGTTTTGTCATGTTTCTCCTTGAGTTTATCCTCTATGGGACTCTCTGCACTTCCTGAACTTGATTATTTCCCTTCCCATGTTGGGGAAGTTTTCAACTATAATCTCTTCGAATATTTTCTCAGACCCTTTCTTTTTATCTTCTTCTTCTGAGACTCCTGTAATTCGAAATTTGGTGTGCTTAATGTTGTCCCAGAGGTCTCTGAGACTGACCTCCATTCTTTTCATTCTTTCTTCTTTTACTCTGTGGCAGTTATTTCCACCATTCTATCTTCCAGGTCACTTATCCATTCTTCTGCCTCAGTTATTCTGCTATTGATTCCTTCCAGAATTTTTTTTATTTGAGTTATTGTGTTGTTCATTGCTGTCTGTTTGCTCTTTAGTTCTTCTAGGTCCTTGTTAAATGTTTCTTGTATTTTCTCTATTCTATTTCTGAGATTTTGGATCGTCTTTACTGTCATTACTCTGAATTCTTTTTCAGGTAGTTTGCCTATTTCCTCTTCATTTATTTGGTCTTGTGGGTTTTTATCTTGCTCCTTTGCCTGCAAGATATTTCTCTGTCTTCTCATTTTGTCTAATTAACAGTATTTGAGGCCTCCCTTTCCTAGGCTTCAGGGTCGTAATTCCTTTTGCTTCTGTTCTCTGCCTCTGGTGGTGAGGTTGGTCTAGTGGCTTGTGTAGGCTTCTTTTTTTTTTTTTAATACATTTATTTATTCATTTATTTATTTTTGGCTGCATTGGGTCTTGTTGCATGCAGGCATTTCTCTAGTTGCAACGAGAGGGGGCTATTCTTCATTGCAGTGTGCAGGCTTCTCGTTGTGGTGGCTTCTCTTGTTGCAGAGCACAGGCTCTAGACACATGGGCTTCTGTAGCTGTGGCACACAGGCTCAGTAGTTGTGGCTCGCAGGCTCTAGAGTGCAGGTTCAGTAGTTGTGGCACACGGTATTCATTGCTCTGCGGCATGTGGGATCTTCCCGGACCAGGGCTCAAACCTGTGTACCCCGCATTGGCAGGCAGATTCTTAACCACTGTGCCACCAGGGAAATGCCCTGTGTAGGCTTCTTTATGGAAGGGACTGGTGCCTGCATTCTGGTGGGTGGAGCTGAGTCTTTTCCCTCTGATGAGCAGGTCCATGTCAGGTGGTATATTTTGAGGTGTCTGTGAGCTTAGTATGACTTTAGGTAGTCTGTGTGCTGATGGGTGGGTTTGTGTTCCTGTCTTGTTTGTTGTTTGGTGTGAGGCCTCCAGTGCTGGAGCTGCTGGCAGTTGGGTGCAGCCAGGTCTTGGATTCAGATAGAGGCCTACATGAGAGCTCTCAGCCATTATTCTTCCCTGGGGCTAAGAATTCTCCAGGGGTCCAGCGTCCTGGACTTGGTGCTTACACCCTATAGCCTCAGGCCTGACTTCCGGTCAAGCAACCAAGACCCCTGCAAGTCTCTCATCCCTGCAATAAAGGGGATTTAAAAAAAAAAAAAAAAAGACTAACAAAACCCCAAATGATAAAAAGTAAAGTCAAACAAACAAAAACAAAAACAAGGAAATATGCACACACACAAAAGAAACAAAAACAGAGCCAAATAGAACAAAATGCAAGAGAACAACCAGACAAACAAAAGAACCCAAGAACAAAATCAAACAGTTAAAAAGGAAACTGACAAAAATGCAAAACCAAAAAACAAAACCAATGCAGAGTGCCAACTGAAGAATGAAGCAAAGAAACAAAACAAACTGACAAAAATGATTTTTAAAAAAAAGAAAAAGAGAAAGGGGAAAGAAGACAGAACAACAGAAAAGCAGCATAGATATAGAAATATGAAAAAGTAAAATAGAAAATATATTAAAGAAAAAAAAGACAAAACCCCAGAGGAATGGTAAAAACAAAATCAAACAAAAACAGAAACAAGCAAACACACACACAGGCAAGAGGAACAAAAACAGAACCAGATAAAACAAAAAGCAAGAGAACAACCAAACAAATAGAAGAACTCAAAAACAAAATCATTTAGGATCCAAACTAACAAAAACACAACACCTAAAAACAAAACCATAGCAGTGTGCCAGCTGAAGAATAAAGCAAGGAAACAGAACAAACTGATAAAAATGATTTTTAAAATAATAATAAAATTAAATTAAAAGGGAAAAAACACAGGACAATAGAAAAGCAAAGTAGAAATGGAAATATAAAAAATTAAAAACATATTAAAGAAAAAAGAAGAAAAAATTAGGGAAAAGAACACAGAACAACAGAAAAGCAAAGTAAAAATAGTAATATATTTAAAAAAACAATAAAAAATAAAAAATATGTTATGAAACATGATCTCAGAAGACTAAATAAAAAAAAAGAGTACTTAAACAACAACAAACAAAAAAAGGAAGAAAAAACAACAGTAAAAGAAGCCAGACCCAACAACAGAATGAATCAAAACATAATAAAATTAATGGTAATAATTATGTTTCCCTGGGGTCTCCGCTGTAAGTGTCCTTGCACACGCTGTGAGCCACAGCCCACCTCCATCTCCCCAAGAGGCTGTCCTGCCTCTGGGCTGGTGTCTGGACCTGCTGTGGTACCTGTGGAGACCCCTCGTACTCTGATCTGGCCCAGTTCCTGTGTGTGCTGCCCCCAAAGTCCACAGCTGCCAGAGCTAGACCGTTTTCTTTCATGGGAACACTGTCTACTCAGATATTCCATAGACGCAGGGTCTACCTAGCTGATCATGGGGATTTAACCTGCAGGTTGTACAGCTGATGAAAAGATTTTCAATCCTCTTCCTCAGTCACCCTGTCCCTGGAGTTCGGCTTTGGTTTATCCCCACCTCTGCGTGTGGTCCACCCACAGGAGTCTGGTCCAGAGGCTGCCTTGGAGCTCTTAGGTCTGCCCCAGCGAGGACAGGGCACAGAAGTGGTATGACTGCTTGGATCGTGGGAGCCTGGGCAGCGCTAAATGCGCAGGGAAGCCAGCAGCCACGGGTGCAAGAGATGTGGCCCAAGAGAGGCCTTTTCTGGTGCCTGGCATAAAGCCCGCGAGGGCCAGTCCTGGCTGGGGTTTTTCTGGCACCCAGCAGCAGGCGTGCAAGGGCCAGCCCTGAGAGGGCTTATTCTTTTAATTGCCCTGCAGCCAGCACGTGAGGGCCAGCTCTGAGGGAGCTTTTTTTTATTGCTGGGCAGCCAGCGTGCAAGAGCCAGCCCTGAGCGGGCTTCTTTTATTGTCCTCGGCAGGCGCTGGTGTGTGGGGAGAGAGAGGCTACATTAGTGGCTCCTCCCCCGCGTGTGACTCAGCAATAGCGCCTGCTTCCATGGCAGTCCTGTCTTCCTCCGTAGGCATTCCCTGCTGCGGCTTTCCTCCCTCCCGTCCCCTCAGTCTGTCTCCACACAGCCAACAGCAGTTCTCACTCTGGGCCTGTTCTCCAGTCCCCATGCACCAGCTCCCAGCCCGCTTGCACACCTGTGAACACACCTCCCAGTCGGGACACTTAGGGCCCCGGTACAGATCGTCTGTGTCTCACTCTGTCCCCATCTGCCACAGATCAGCTGCTTCAGCATCTTCTGACAGCCTCAAATGCTTGCCTTCTGTCCCAATCGATTTCCCCATTGGGGGTTTCCCCAGTGGAGAGGGTTTTCCCCGAATTCAGGAATCTCCCCTCTGCTTCAGCTCCCCTGCCCTGGGGTGCAGGTCCCACTTCCTCTCCTCCTCCTTCTGCCTTCTTTTTTCCATCCCACCCAGTTATGCAGGGGTTGTTTTAGTCCTTTCTGGTGTCCAAGGTCTTCTGCTAGTTTTCAGGTGGTATTCTGTGAGAATTGTTAAATCTATAGGTGTATTTCTGATGCATCTGCGGAGAGAGATGAACACCATGTCCTCCTACCCCTCTGTCGTCTTTGAGGATTTTTTTTGTGTGTGTGGTATGCGGGCCTCTCACTGCTGTGGCCCCTCCCGTTGCGGAGCACAGGCTCCGAACACGCAGGCTCATTGGCCATGTGGGATCCAGTGGCCACGGGCCCAGCCGTTCCGCGGCATGTGGGATCCTCCCAGACCAGGGCACCAACCCGTGTCCCCTGCATCGGCAGGCGGACCCTCAACCACTGCGCCACCAGGGAAGCCCGAGAATTTTTTTTTGGCATATTTTTCTGATAAACTTTTCATATCATATAATATGAAATTCTTCAATTAAGATTTGACTTTCACAGCACAATCATAAACAGCATAACTTTGGCAAAAATACTTGAGGCGTTTGTTGATTTTTTTCCAGTTGTCTCTCTTACACTTTTGACGTTAACATCATTCTCAAAGTGTCTTTTTGGTCCTCATCCTCATTCTCTGATCTAACACTACCATTTCCTCGTTAGTCAATGGCTTTGCAAATGATGAGGGCAGTTCCCCAAAATAGCTTTCCTAATCTTGAAATCTAGCTTATTTTGCAAGACTGACAGTTTCACTTTGCCACCAATTTTGATGTTATTTGCCTTGTATTTGCATTATGTTGTTGTAGCCTGACAACTCTAGAGGGGATACTGGACAAAGATTTCAACCCAATAGACAGGGACAGAAGCTTGGTTTTAAAAGGAAGGAATGTGTGCGAGGTCAGTTTTTTAGTGATTAATCTTGTGTCATGAGGACGTTAGTTACCTATAGTGGAGACCACCAGCTGTTCACCGAATCCATTCTCCCTTTCTTTAAGCACTGAGCTAAACAGCATTTTCCTACCACCCATTTGGCTGAACGTGGGTCTGCTGAGTAAGTGAGTGGCAGTGATACGGCATTTTCAGGCCTGCCCCACAAAAACTTCCCACGTGCACTCTCTTATGCTCTTTTGGGCTGGATACAGATGACAGTGATGCCCTGGAGAATGGCACACCCATGAGGCGGAGAGAACCTAGGTCCCAGTGGGGCTGCCCAGAAGACAGTACCAACCGGAGTGCCTGAATTGTTACTTAAGCTACAGACAAAATTCCACTGACAAAATTCCACTGTGTTTAGCCACTCAACATTTGGGTCTGTTTACTACCGTGGCTTCACCTATCCCAAATAACACACGGCTCTACTTACCTTCAGGAATGGGATCATGCATACCCAGTAATGAGGAGCCCCTTATGTGTTTCATCAAGACACTCAGCTGGTGTCATGTGACTTCCGACAGACACACTGAGAAATGGGCAGTTGCTAGCCCAGGTCAGAGAAGTAGTGACTGACTGGACAACCAAACCCAGTAGCTCATGGATCACTGTCCAACCACACACACTCCTTTGGGCTTGACTCTCAGCTCTGTCCCTTTCAGCATCTGTAGTGATGACTCAGATGAATATAGAGAAGGCATGCTTTTCAAACCTGCAGGATACACAAGGCTGGAAGGGGTACCCAGATTGTACAACCCTGATTCATATGGATTGTGGCATTGGATTTCCGTTGTGTTGTTGTACTATGGCAACTCTAGAGAAAATAATTCACAAAGACTTTGACCTAATGGGCAGGGGCAGAAGCCTTTAGGGTAAGTGGGACATAGAGAACAGAGTGAAATTCACTGGGGCTAAATATAAGGTCCTGAACTTAGTCTGAAATAAACTAGAACAAGATGGAGAAACATGGCTTAAGACATAACATTTTTTGAAAAGATCTGGATGCTGTAGGCTGCATTACTGAAGGTACTGTGTCTAGAGAGAAGACACCTAAGGGAGGCTCCTTCCTGGCGTCTGCAGTCAAGTGCCATGCTAAATGTGAAGTGTGTTCAGAGGAGAGCACCAGGTGAAGGTGAAGGGACAAGGATACGGATTTTCATTTTAGAAAAATAATTTTCTGTCAATTAAGTTTATCTAATTTTCAACTGAGCTGCCGCAATAGGTAGCGAGTTTCCTGTCTCTGGAGGTGTTCAAATAAGTTAGCCAGATGAAATTACTGATGTTCAGTCATTTTTGACCTACAAGAACAGCAATTTCATATGGCTTAACCTAACCCTTGGTGGAGATGGTGGAGGGTGAGTCAAATAATTGAGCAAGTGGCAGAAATACAACTCAAACTGACTTAAGAAAGGAAGGGCGGGGTGACCGTAGAGTGGCAGATGTACTGGTTCGGGTAATTTAAAAATCCAAGGAAATTTGAGTGTCAAGTATGGCTCGATCTGGGCGTCTCTCTCGCCATCTCCACCTCTCCTCCCTGCTCTCCCCTGCGTCTGCTCTGTTCCCAGACAGGCCTGCCCCTTGTGGTGGACAGTTGGGCACCAGCAGCTCCGGGCTTGAGTTAAACCTGCCTAACAACCCCCACCCACAATTCCCAGGACTGACTCTTATTGAACTGACTTGGGTCATACGTCCATCCCTGAATCAATAACTGAGGCTGGGGGGTCGGGGTGCAGAGAGGGAGAACGACCGATTGCCTTGGCCTTTACTGCAAGTTGATTCTGGAGTCCAGACAATGGGGGGATGCAAAGAGTGGGGGTTTGGCCGCACAGCCTGAGCAAAGAAAGGGCAACTTTCCAAAACAAACAACAATAACCACAGTAACAATAACAAAACCTGAGGTGCTATAGGCCAAACTGAGGGATGTAAAGGACCAGCCACGTGAAGACCTGGCAGAGACACCAGCTGGTGCCGACGGAGGAATGGGTTTGAGGGACAGAAAGAAGGCCGGTTGTTTCTATTATCCATGGCTGTAAGACAAAGCACCAACACTTAAAGGCTTAAGGTGCTAGCCATTTTCTTTCTCACAGTCTGTGAAATGACCAGACTCACCCAACAGCTCTCTGCTCCGTGTGATTCCAGCCGACCTCAGTCATCTAAAGGCTGGAATCTCCAAGGTGGCTCGCTCACACGGCTAGGGGGCCTCTGGGACGATGGCCCAGAATTCTGTTCTCCTGCGTGTGGCCTCTCCGTGTGGCTTTTGTTTTTTTCTCAGCCTGGTGGCTGGACTCCAAGACAGGAGGTGGAAGCTGCCAATTTTCTTAAATCCTCAGCTTGGAAGCCCTAGAACATCCCTCCCACCACTTTCCACCGGTCAAAGTAGTGGTAGGGCCAGCATATTCAGGGGTTGTGGCTTTAGTGTGTAGGGACCAAAGGAACTGGTGGCAGCCGTCTCAGGAGGCTTTCTACCCCAGCTGGCCCGGCTGGTCACATTGAAGGGCAGAGTGGTATGCGACAGGGTTGGAAAGGCAGAAAGGGGATAATAGATCGGGGTCAGCAAATTGTGACCCACAGGCCAAATCCAACCCACTGCGTTTTTTGTAGATGAAGTTTTCTTGGAACCCAGCCACACTCATTTGTTTGCCATATTGTCTACGGCTGCAGTCTTGGTCCAACAGAGCTGAGAAGTGGCAACACAGACCGTACGGTTCACAAAGCCCCAAATCGGTACTACCCAACCCTTTACAGGAAAGTTTGCCAACCCCTGGGCTAAGTCAGGGGGTGCCTTATATGTCTTGATGAGAGATGTGAATTTTATTCTAAGTCACAGGAAGCCACTGGAGGGTTTTAAACCAGTGAGTCCCATGATCTGACCTCCATTTTTAAAAGATCTGCTCTGGGAATGGATTATAGAAGGATACAAGTGAACGTGGGAAAACTAGTAGCAGGCTATGGCAACCATCCAGATGAGGAAGGACAGAGTGAAAAACCAAGAGAAGATGAATTTGGCACACATGTTGAGAAGAGGAAGCCCACAGGACTTGCTGAGCCACTGGCTACACAGATGAGAGGAAAAAGGAATCAAACATGACTTCTAAGTTTTGGCTTAAACAACTGGGCCAATGGTGGTCCCATTAACAAAAAGAGAAAAGGCTCAGGGAGGAGCAGTTTGGGTGAAAAGAGTGTTCAAGAGTTCTGTTTTGCACATACTAAGTTTGAGACGTTTGTCAGGCATCCAAGAGGCAAAGTCATGTAAGCAGTTAAACACTTGAGTCTGGAGCTCAGAGTCCAAGTTTGAGAATCATCCGTAAATAGATAGTATTGAAAGCCAGAAGCCAGGAAGAAATACCTCCTGGGAAGTGGTGTGGAGAGAGCCCTAGGCTGGGCAAGAACCGGAGGCCAGTCTGCGGCATGGAAATCAATGGAGAGACTAAGAAGGAGTGTCTGGGAAGGCGGGAGGGAGCCGGGAGATGATGGGAAGGAGTGGTCCACTGGCTTGAATGCCACTGAGTGGTGGAGGGACAGGTGAACAGAGAGGTGACCACCAAATTTGGTGACAGGAGGTCTTTCTGAAACCTTGGCCAGAGCAGTTTCAGTGAGTAGGAGTCCTGGACACTGACTGGATGGGATTGAGGAAAACATGGGATGTGGGCCAGTGGAGACAGCAAATACATAGAGACCTCTTCTGACGAGTTTTGCTAATGAATGAGTCAAAACCACGCATTTTAAAAAAAAAAAAAAAAAAAACCACGCATTTCCACTGCAGGCTATGGCCTTGAAAGTCCCTTTCAATGCTGTGGAGCTTTGGCTCCACAAAACGCCTACTCTGGGCCAGCTCATCACTTGTCTGTGACGCTAATGAGGCATTTCTCCCTGATAGTTCATTGGGAAGTTGGACGGAGCAAAACAGAGATCCATGCATAGAGATTCAAGAAAAACCAAAATGAAAAAGAAAGCTTGCAGCCACAGAGAGACGAGTGTAGATTTTCATGGGTTTCTCCCCATTGTCAGAAGGCTGCAAACCCATAAGGCCAGCAGTTTCATTTCTGCTGGGTGGGACACACAGTTCTTTCCTCCTCACTTTCCCAAGGAAGCTAGTTCATACAAACTTCTGAAATCTGTTGCCAAATATAAATGTGCAGCCCAAAGGATAAGCAGATTTCTGAAATTGGGACACAAATGCATCTTGCAGAAGGATACAAAGGATCATTTTTGTTTCAATTTTTTTTTTTTCTGGGAAACATTTAGTTTATGACAAACATCCAGGACAAAACACTCACACATTCATGTACACAGAACCTACTGTTATTTTTTAAACTATTTAATCACAGATTGTAAAGAAGACACAGAGATAATTCTGTATCTAATTCTATTCCGCAAGGGTCTTCGAAGAGATGATGTGACCCCAAAATCTGAGCTCTGAATCGTTTGCCATCCTGTTTTATAGAGGTGCAGGCTGATCCTTTAGCTTGCCTGTTTTCCCGGATCATAGAAAGGGGTATGTACAATTATACACGAGCCACATTTCTGTCTTAGCCCATGACCCGGTTTAGAATCCCAGGTCTGCTCCTTATGAGCCTGTGTGACCCTGAGTGGGTCCTTAACCTCCGTAAGCCACCGTGGCCTCATTTGCCAACTGGTGATAATAGATCTACTTTGCTGTCATGTATTAAACAAGCTAATATAAATAAAGGTCTGTGTATGCATTCTGAGTACAATAAATGGCAGGTGAAGGACAGTATCTATTAGGACACCCAACCCTTACTAAAAAGGCCAAGCTATGCCATGACTATGAAGGGTCCCAGATCTCCTGGGTAATCCTATCCTACAGTCCAGCTTGTCTGTGTGTCTGTTTTAAGAACGACCTTGATGCTTTGGGAATCCTGTGATTAGTAGCGTAATTTTAAGCAAGTGTATCTTCAAAGGTCACAGGCTTTAGAAGGTCATCTGCTGACGTTAAGTGTCTCCCATTAGCTCCCATTAGGAGCCCAAGGGCTCCTTGCTAAGCTCCCCAAGCTCTCCTCTTCCCAGACTTGAAGTCCTCAGCAGCCATCTGGACTTGCTTTGGTTGCCCCAAAGGCGAGGAACTTCTCCCCTCGTCGTCTCTACATTTGAAGATGTCACCGTGGGGACTACTCTGCTGTGGAAATAAAGGCAGTCCCCATTTGGGCCAGTTTGCAGCTTGGCTTTGAATGTTCCCCAAACCACAGCTTGCACAGGAGGGGAAAGTTCTATCCCCAAGCCCCGTGTGACTCTGAGTCAGCTTCTTATAGACTGATGAAGAGTGACGACAGGGCTAGGGAAGACCCACAGTTTGGGCCTGACTTTGGCTACTGAAATGCATCTAACTTAAGAACAGACAGGAGTTAGAAGACTAGGCCCTCCAGCGGAAAGGGCCCTTGCTTTGGCCCTGACCTGACCATGTGTAAGCTGGCTGTCTTTGAGGGTTCCATCCTCTTGAAACGAAGAAACAGCTGCAGAAGTTACATCAGGTTGTGGGGACATTTCCATTTAAACATATTTGGTTTTTGTTTTTTTGAGGGGGTGAGGTGGATCGTGAAAAAGCCAGTGCTTTTGTGTTCTCCACCACTTCCCCTCTGGCCTTCCAGGGTTTCAGCTGTAGCTGAGGGGACATTCTCTGTGCACACCACCAGCACCCACCTTGAGCTCCTTTCTCAGGGCTTTTTGAAGCTTCGATAGTTCACTTTGCCCTTACACCGGCAGCCCGGAGAACAGGGTGTGTTAATATTCCCAAGGGCAACCCTCAACCACTGGGGTGGATGGAAAGTCGGTGGCCTCAGTCTCTGGTTCTTCAGGGGTACAATTCTGGAAGACATTCTACACCATTCCTTGGAGAGTCCCCAACAAAAGGGAGCCCCTGATGTCCACAACAATAACCAGTGGATGCACACAGCCTTTACTGGTTTTTTTCTCCTCTTACCTCACTCCCTCTCTCCTACCTCCCGGGACCCCTCCCCAAAAGGCTACCTGCACCCAAGACCCAAGTCTCTGCTGAGGGTTTGTTTGGGGGAGAACCTAAACTAAAACATGCATCAGTGAGCATGATGGGAGTGTGTTTATCTTGAATGTTCCGAAATAAAGTTGCTCCTTTGCTGAACGAGAACAAAAAGGGAAGCTGCACTGTTGGGAAGAGGAGTTTCCCAGAAGCTGAAGAAGTGGGGCTCAGCTCTGCCCACTGGTAACAAAGTGAGGCTGCCAGGTTGACTCTTGACATAGGCCAGGGAAGGAGAGCCTGGCTAATCCTGGGCGTGGATGTATTTCACATCCCCGGCCCTAGTGTGGAGGGCGTGAATGGAAAAGGCTGTGGGTTGAGGGAGAGACAAATGTTCCAAGCAGACCATGGCGGCCTGGGAGGCCTGAACTGAGGTTACAGGGTCAGAGAACAAGTGGGCAGAGCAGACTTGTGAAGGGGAGGTGGTCTAGATCAATTGCAGGGACCAAGGGTGAAGGCCTCTATCCCATCCCCACATTTGTGTGAGGGGCCTGCCATGGAACGACACCCCTAATCAGCCCGTGGCTCTAACGACAAGACCATCCCTGGCTGTGGGGCTATTTGTATGGCAGGAAATGAGGAGAAGGAGACAGGGATAAAAAGCAGTCCAATAGGGACACACCTGCATCCCAAGGGCACAATTTTAACCCAAGGAAAGGAAGAGCAGAACAAAAGGTCACCATTAGCGAAGGGGGATTTCCAAGAACAATCAACAATAACTGAGAAATCAAACAATCACTTGCCTTCCTCCAGCTCATTTTATGAGGTTGCTTTATTCTTATTTGGATCTGTGAGTTGACAGAGAAAACGTAGTTCTTGTGTTTCTGGGAAAATAAATATTTTTTCAGGTGCTCCAGCAGCAGAATAATTTTTATTTCCACAAGAGAGCTGGGTATTTAGCTCCAAGTAGAATTGTCAAAGTTGGACAGCGAATATTGTAGAATTAATCAGATTCTCCTGTAATGAGACAGCAGACTAGAACCCATCAATGAATATATATTGTAAGAATCTTGACAGTACTTTAACTGGTTGTATTATCCCAAACTGGACAACCTCTATCTCACCCCTAATCAAGCCAAACCAAAAAAGCCCACCTGAGACCCTTTCAACCTGTAGGTTGAGACGGTCTGTGATGCGTCATTTCTAGATGGCTGATATTTAGAGTTCAATAATTACAATAATCAGACTTATTACTGTACATCATCACAGCTGTTCCCTTGAGAGGACAGAATGCAGTTTCCTGATAAAAGACATACCTTTAATCTTAACTAAAATCCTTGCTTCATAATTCCTAGTCTCAAAATGCCTCCTTTGCAATATTAATTTTAAACACTGTCATGTGTGCTGACCATAGGGATTTAACTGCCAAGACCTGAAAATGAAACTCCCTGAGTACATTAAAAAATTCTTCAGGGCTTCCCTGGTGGCGCAGTGCTTGAGAGTCCGCCTGCCGATGCAGGAGACGCGGGTTCGTGCCCCGTTTCGGGAAGATCCCACATGCCGCGGAGCGGCTGGGCCCGTGAGCCATGGCCACTGAGCCTGTGCATCCGGAGCCTGTGCTCCGCAAATGGGAGAGGCCACAACAGTGAGAGGCCCGCATAACGCAAGGAAAAAAAAAAAAAAAAAAAAAATTCTTCAGGACCATATGAAATATTAATTTTTTAAAAAATGAGGATCACAGAGATGAGTATGGTTTTATATAATCCAACATATACCTTTCCTTGTTTGCTTGTTTAATTAGCAGTGGAAGTCTGCATGAAAACCATTCTCTCCTCAAACAATCTGAAGTCTCTGCATGATCCACAGGATGCCTCTAGGCCTGAGCTGTCCAAGGCAATAGCCACCTGTGGCTTTCCAGCACTTGAAAATGCAGCTGGTCGAAATTGAGATGTGCTGTTGGACACGTATCAGATTTTGAGGATATAGTATGAAAAAAGAATGTAAAACATCTCAATAATTTTTATATTGATGATATGCTGAAATGATACTTTGAACACATTGGGTTAAAGAAAATATATTATTAAAGTTCATGCCATCTGTTTCTTTTTTAATGTGTCTACCAGAAAATATAGAAGTACAGACATGTGGCTCCCCTTGTGTTTCCAGGGGACAGTGCTGCGCTGGCCCATCTGTTCCAAAGGGGCCGAGGGGCAGGCAGTCTGTTGGAGGGGAGGGCAGGAGGTTTGTGTTGAAGTTCCCTTGCAAAACAGGTCAGTTTTCCCCTAGAGTGCATGTTGGGGGTAAAGGTTTATTTGCAGGGGCTGCTGGATGTTACTTGCGAGTCAAAGTGTTATAACTCGTCCAGCAGGGAGTTTTTCCGCCCCACAGTAACCAGAAGTTGTTGTCTAGCCTTTTTTTGCATTTTAGAAATGGTGTAGCAGTGCACAATTCCCAATGCTTTCCTCCTTCCCTCCCTCGCTCCCTCCCTTTCTCCTTCTCTTTCTCTCTCAAACAGCTTTATTGTATAATTTACATATCATAAAATTCGTAATCTGATGAATTGTACTACACTTACACAGCTATGCAGCCATCACCATAATACAGTTTTAGGACAACTCCATCGCCCTGGAAATTTTCCTCCTGCTCTTTTATACTCAATCCCTGTTCCCAGCAGCCTCTAGGAAACCGCTGATCTGCTTTCCATATCCATAGTATCTCCTCTTTGCAGAAATTTCATATAAATGGGATGAACAACATGTGGTCTTCTGTGTCCGGCTCCTTTCACTTAGCGTACTGGTTTCCAGGTTTATCCGTGTTTGCGGTGTCCCTCTGGCCAGCTCCGGTTTTTTGGCCTACTTTTAGAGGAGACAGAAATGGGTGGTAGGAAATTTGGGGAAATTCCTCAGTAATTTGATCTGAGCCTAGGAAAGTTGCCGAGGGTAATAAAAGGACACCGAGAGTTTCATGTCACACTGGGATTTGATGATAGGTTACTGCTGGCCTCTCCTCCTTCTGTTTTAAAAAGAAAATGAACTGTATTGGCAAAACCATATTCATTTTCCCATTTTACCTTCCTGTTCTTGCCATAAAGTTATGTAATTCATACATTATTGTACTCACAGTATAGATAAAAATGTGATATTCTACAGTTCTTTTCCTTTACTGAGTGCTTTTTAAAATAATGGTGATAGGGCTTCCCTGGTGGCACAGTGGTTGAGAGTCCGCCTGCCGATGCAGGGGATGTGGGTTCGTGCCCCAGTCCAGGAGGATCTCACATGCCGCGGGGCAGCTGGGCCCGTGAGCCATGGCCGCTGAGCCTGCGCATCCGGAGCCTGTGCTCCACAACGGGAGAGGCCACAACAGTGAGAGGCCCGCATACCACAAAAAAATAAATAAATAAAATAAAATAAAATAAAATAATGATGATAAATTTGCTCCCCAGCATCCATGGTCTCTCATCTGGAAACTGAGCAGATGTAACTGCTTTTTATGGAATTGAACACTGTGACAGTCACTCATTTATTCAAAGAAGTGCGAGCTCTTATGGCTCTACTTATATTGAAATCTAACCAGATGAATCTAACGTCCCACGGTCCTAAGATTTTACATTGTAAGTCCTGGTGTTTGTTTGATTAACAGACAACAGCAAAGAAGAATCACTCCAGGGACTCAATTTTCTTTGCTAATAAGCAGGTACCAAAATAATGAATATATTATGACACAACCTTCTCCCCCAACTTCAAATCCCTGACAAGTTTACCCACAATAATATGCGGGCCTTGAAGTGTGGGTGGCTGGGATTTCTGATAAACACACCCATAAAGACCAAATCACACAAAAATTGCTTTAGGAACCTCGGGTGAAAATCACAGACTGTGACAAGAAGGGGTGGGCAGGAAGGAGTTGAAAGATGCAGGCTGGGATCAAACCTCCTTCAGTAACATTTTTAATCAAATAAAGGGAAAACTCATCTGTTTCCTGTCTCTTTTGCAGACTAGGGCGTGTTTCCTTCGCCATCCCGACTGAAGCAGCACCGGCCGGGCCCCTCCGTGTGGTCCCCTTGGCTTTGGAAGGCAGCTCCGCACACACTGGCTTTTCCCTCGGGCACCCACGTGGCCGCCTACGGGCTGCTTCTGCCACAGCAGCTGGCTGGGCCGGCACACAAGATCCCCAGGCCAGCCTCAGAGATGAGGGAGAGGAGCTGGTGAATGAGCCCACAGGCCCTCACCCTAGTGGGACAGCTGGACGCGTGTTCTGCATAGCCTCTCAGAGGGGCTGCAGCAGGATTGAGGCCCCACGGCCCTCATGGGCAACCTGCTTGTTAACTCCCCCTTTTCAGCTTTGCTCTCTTCTCTCCCCCACTTCCCCGCTTCCCGCTCTGCTTCCTGGGATCGCTTCCCAAAGATGACTTGACATAAATCCTTTACCTCAGGGTCCACTTTTGGTGGGAGCTCAACTAAGACAGCTACCCAAATTTTAGATAAATACAGACTTTAAAAAGGGATTTTATGACTACTTGCTATTTTAGCAGAATTTTCCAGGTCATCCTTAGGAAGACCCAGAAAAGAGAAATGAAAACAATGAGAGTCGCACCAAATAGCAGCTGTTCTTGAGCAGTCTGTCATCATGTCATCATGTCCCCCTAATTCTACTGTAAACACACTGTGGTCTGGGACTAGGACGCTGGACACTGTGTAGAGCTTTATGCGCATTAGCTGATCTCATTCTCACAACAGCCCCCTGAAGCGAGTACTACTGTTATCCTCATTTACAGAGGAGGAAACTGGGAGGTGAAAGTTAAGTTCTGCTGCCTAGAAAAGGCAGCAGCACGATTTCAGCCCAGGCAGCCTGGCTCCAGATTCTCAGAGTAAAGCCTCTGACACAGGCCTGAGCCAGTGAGAGGCGTCTGATAAATGCTCGCTTGATTGGGGAGTTACTACATGTGGAGAAAGGAAAGAAGATGGTCTATGTATTATCTTTGAACATTTGACCATGAACCCTTTTAGCAGTCTGTGAAGTCCACAGAGTCTTTCCCAAAACAATATACCGCACCTCACAGCATGCGGGATCCTAGTTCCCCAACCGGCTATCGAACCCATACCCCCTGCAGTGGAAGTGTGGAATCTTAACCACTGGACCACCAGGGAAGTCCCCAGAACAATATTCTTAAGTGCATAAAAGAAAACATATAAGATTACAAAAGAAACCAATTATACTGAAATGCATTTATCAAAATGTTACCACAACTTGTAACCTAGCAATACATACCTTCATCCTATAGGGTTGATTACACATTGCAATGGGCTCCATAAATGTGTCAAATCTGTCTGTGACAGGAATGGGCTGAGCTGCCCAAGAGGCTGGTTTCAGGATAGACCTCAGTGGTTGGCTCCAGAAACTGAATTACAAGACCTCTTCCCTCCAAGTCACCCTCCACCTTCATTAACTTCCTAAAACACAGGTTTGATTGTATTTCTCACCCATTCTAAAGCTTTCAATGCCTGCCCTCCATTGGCTCTGGAATAAAGTCTAGGATGCCCAGGATGACATTCAAGGTTTGCATGATCTGAACCCAACAATTTACCTTACTAACCCCCGGCCAGTGCTTCCCATGTTCCTTACACCCCAGCGGCAGTAAATTCCCTGCTTCCTCTGCCTGGAATGAGGAAGGGCCCCATGGCAGAATCCTTTCCCTTCAGGTGAAAATTCTTTGCAAAGTCTTCCGCCGAAACTTCTTTGCAAAGTCTTCCGCCATGGTCCCTCTCCCAGGTAAAATTAATCACTCCTCTAAGTGCACATAACTCTCTCCACATGCCTCTACCATAGCATAAGTAACACATGATGTTATAGTTTCTGTGGGCATATATTCTGGCTTACTACATGAACAATACCTTGTTCATCTTAAACAGGACCCAGTGGAATATTTAGCCCAGGATGAGAATTCAGTTAATGTTGGTTAAAACTGATTTGAGGGTGGGACATGGGTAGTTGACTTGACACAGGTTTGAGATACCCGTGAGGACTATCTCAGTATTTGCCAGCAAAGATGATGGATCGTTAGGAGTCTGGGAACAAAGCTTGAAGTGATCCACACAGATCATGAAACTTCCTTGAAAATGTGTTATCTTCAAATTTCCTGTAAAACTGACTGTCTCTCTCATAATATATTAACATTTGTTATCAGAGTAATGTCATTGGTTTTGCTCAAATTTTTAAGAAAAATGGACATTCCTAAAAAAAATAAATCTGTCCTCTTTCTCCTGTTTCTTCTTCTACCCCCTGGCCTGCCAATAATCCAGTGGGTGCAAGTACCCAGGGACCTAGGTCTCCTCTTCCTGACCCAGAGATGAAGGCACCATTTGGCTGACTTTAACTAGAAGTTCCAGGAGATCTCTCCTCCCACCTCCTCAGGCAGCTCTGCCTCGCAGTAAGTTCAAGTGAGTAATTATTCCACAACTTATCCATTTTCTCATCTTCCTCCGAAATCTTTCAGGGATGACTCACTCTGTGACATGAAACAGCTGGTTGGGTTCTTCCATGATGTCCCTTTGTGTTTGTTACTATTGTTTTCACAGTTCTTTGGTTGCTGTTGGGACTTTAGTACCCCTGACTTCCTTCTTGTTCTCAAACTCTTCTTTGACTCAGGAGGGCCTGAGCACGTGCTCAAGTTTTTCCCTTTTATTTGAGTTTGATCTACTTCCTTACGTTTTAACTATGGTGAAGTGGAAAGAGCATGGGTTTTTCAGCCAGGTAAAGCTGGTTGCAGTCCTGGGTCTGCTACTCACTGGCTATATAACAGCATACAGACAGTATCACCTCTTCTAGCCACAATATACTCATCAGTAAACATGGGAACAATCAAACCTATTTTACAGGATGTTACAAGAGCTAAAGGTTAGGTGTGTAGGTGCACCTTATACAGTATCTGGTGCAGAGTAAATGATAAATGAGAATTTTCATTTCCTTCCTTCCACTAGAGAGAGAGTCTAGTTCTGTGGTCTGAAAGTCTGGTTAGTGGTGGTGCCCAGTGAAGAGCCAGTGGCAGTGAAATCTGCAGGTGGCCATGCCCCTGGGGCGTTCAGTGCCCTTGCCTCAGTATCTCCAGCTCCTAGCCAGGTGGCATATAGTCGTGCTTCAACAAATACCTGTTGACTGACTGAATGAATAAATGGATAAAGGAACGAGTGGATACATTCCTCCAGAATGATAAAGGATTGGAGATGAATAACCAAGTTACATCAAAGCAATCAAATAATTTGTAATATGTGACGCTTATTTCAAAAAATCCGTTTGCTCCCTGCACCTCTGACACTGAATGATGACAAGTCGGCAGTGGAGGTCCACCATGCTAGCAGGGGGAGAGGCGGGCAGAGGTGGCCGAGGCCTGGGGGGATCAAGCGGCCCATAAAGCCAGAGCAGGTGGGCCGAGCAGATCCCGTGCCTGCAGGAGTAGGCTGTCAGGGCGATCAGGAGTCAGCAGGGATGGCCCGAAGAGGCACTGCCCTGTAATCACTATTGTTTCAGCATAAATACATGTTGTTGTTGTTTTGTTCTGGCAGGTGACTGCTGTGTTTCTGGGCTGCAGCGATGGTTCTGACTGTGGAGGTGTCTTTGAGGACAGAGCTCAGATGACTAAGCTCGGCTTGGCATCACCATGGCTTGCCGCGGCCGGCGTCCCTGGCCTCCCAGCCCGTGTCCTGCCTCTGGCTGCGCCATCCTAGTCCCTTCTCCATACCGCGGCCACAGCGACCTCTCCAGCCCCGATCAGATCTTATCAACCTCCCTGCCTCCCAGCCCCCAACCCTATTTCTATGAGAAGCTGAATCCCACCACCTCAGTGCTTAGCACCCAGCCCCTTGGTGACCCAGGCCCTGCACAACAACACCGCACACTGGCTCCCCAGACACTCCAAGCCCACGCCCCTCACGGCCTCTGTGGCTCCCTGGGTCTGTAGAGCTCTTCCCGCCCATCCTCACAGGGCTGGTCCTTCCTCCTCACTCAGATCGGTTCATTCCCCACAATGCCCTTCCCTGACTTTCTGAGCCAAAGGAGCTCTCTCCCACCCCCTCTCTGTGCCTCTACATTCTTACTTTCTCCATATCCTTATGCCCACCGAAGATCACCTCATTTGTTTATTTTTTTAGTCTGTTTTTTGTTCACTTTCCCTTCCCCTGATGAAATACAGGGCTTAGGGGTTTACATCCAACTCGTTCACTGCTCTGTCCCCAGCACAAAGTGGCCCTAATAGGTGCTCAATCATTATTTGTTTGGTGATTAATAAATAAAACCTGTCCCACTGAGAATAAACAAGCTCGTGTGGCAGAATCCCTGCCAGCTTCTCGCCATTGTTCCTGCAAGGTGGAGAGGGCACTGTGTGGAGGAAGAGCTCACAGGTTGGCCAGCGTTCTCCCCAGAACATAAGAGGCAATGACTCCGCACAGCACAGTGATTCCAGGAGCTCTTTAGGAATCCCTGAAACCACAAGGTGACCTGGAAGAGCTGGCAAACCCAGAAGCTGCTGATGATACCACTGCCATGGAATCCTATTACAAGGCCCAGAAAATGACTTTGGTAATTGTCACCACAGCTGACGTGAACACCAATATGGATTCCCGCACTAGGCAGTCCTCTCAGTTAACAGTGATGGTGTTGTCCAGGAATAGTTCAGCAGCAATGAAAATGGACTCTGGGTATCTCAATAAAATGGGAATTTACTAGAACGATATCAGAGGCTCATAGTTCCAGAGGGAGAAATGGACTGGCATGATTAAGCCAAGGAAGCAAGGAAACGCAGGGCAGAGTAGATGAACCACATGAAGACTGGCCGAGAACGCTGCAGGGGCAGGAAACCCATCCCGTTTCCCAGGGACATTAGGTGGCCCCCTGCCTTCTCTCTTCCATTCCTTTCAGGGCTGGGAAAGGGCAACCTTGTCTGAAGCAGGATGTCTGAGGATTTAGGAAGCAGTGCACTTTCCCCTGCCAGATCTGCCTGTTGAAAAATAGAGGTGACGGTCATGTCTTCATCACCCACCTCCAAAGGACCTGATCAAGCCTGGGCCTTGCCAGGCCCACAGGGGCATAGTGGTCCCAGCAAGTCTGGGCTAGGCTCATCCTGGCAGCCAAGCAGGTGTCAGAAAGTCACATGTCTTCAGGGGCCAGTGGGTCGGGCACCCGAGTGAAGCCAGTTAGGTGAGAGACAACACAGGGATGTGGCCTGGGCCTGTGTGGAGATGGAGCTCACCTGAGACATCCCATCCCGAGCGCACTTGTGATGTGACATTCTTTAATGTCACGTGTTACTCTACTCTAATGTACTGACAGAATGGATTCATTGGTGGATTTCCTAACTTTGAATCAACCTCTAGTGGTGTGAGGCAGCGAGCTCTTATCAGATCGTGAGAGCCAGTTGTTTAATTTTCAGGAATTTTCAAGCCAGTTGAGGTCATGGTGGTAGCTTAAAATTAACTGTGCTTAAAATTAGTCTTAGTAGGAGTATTTATACCACAAGAATTGACAAATGCTACAAATCAGGCCTTTTTAATCTATCTTTCCCAGAGAGCTGGTTATTAAACCAGCATACTACTGTTTGTATTCCTGAAATAAACTCTGCTTGGTCTTACTGTATTTTTATCATTACTGGATTTTATTTTTAATCATAAATGAGATTTGTCTATAGTTTCATTTTGTTTTTTGCTTTGTGGGTACATTCTTTGTCAGCTTTATTTCTTAAAGCTTTCCATATTGTTCTATGGCCCAGTTTAAATCTCTGATTTTCAATCATCTGGGGAGTATTTTTAAATGCAGATGCCCAGGCAATGCACCTGATTAATTAAATCAGAATCTCTGGGGGTGGGACTCAAATGCCAGTATTTTTAAAACTCCTCAGATAATTCCAATATTCAGCCAGGGTTGAGAACCACTGCCCTAGCCCAGTGCTTCTTAATCACTGATATACATGCCATCACCTCTCTAGGTGAGTGAACTCCTGCTAAAATGCAGAATTTAGGACTTTCCTGTTGGCGCAGTGGTTAAGAATCCGCCTGCCGGGCTTCCCTGGTGGCGCAGTGGTTGAGAGTACGCCTGCCAAGCATCCGGAGCCTGTGCTCCGCAATGGGAGAGGCCACAACAGTGAGAGGCCCAAGTACCACAAAAAAAAAAAGAATCCGCCTGCCAATGCAGGGGACATGGGTTCGAGCCCTGGTCCAGGAAGATCCCACATGCCGCGGAGCAACTAAGCCCGTGCGCCACAACTGCTGAGCCTGTGCTCTACAGCCTGCGAGCCACACCTACTGAGCCCACGAGCCACAACTACTGAAGCCTGTGCGCCTAGAGCCCGTGCTCTGCAGCAAGAGAAGCCACCGCAATGAGAAGCCCGCACACCGCAACGAAGAGTAGCCCCCACTCACGGCAACTAGAGAAAGCCCACGTGCAGCAGCAAAGACCCAACTCAGCCAAAAATAAATAAATAAATTTATTTATTTAGAAAAGAAAATGCAGAATTTAGCTTAGTAGGTGGGGATGGGGGCAAACAAGCTCCCAGGGATGCTGATGCTGCTGGCCCATGGACAACACCTTGAGTAGCAAAGATTTGAATAACATGGTAATTATCTGTATTTTAAAGGTTAGATAAAATTCAGTTATGCAGCCATTTCACCCTGATGCCTTTTCTTTTTTTTTTTTTTTTTTGCGGTACGCGGGCCTCTCACTGTTGTGGCCTCTCCCGTTGCAGGGCACAGGCTCCAGACACGCAGGCTCAGCGGCCATGGCTCACAGGCCCAGCCGCTCCGCGGCATGTGGGATCTTCCCGGACCGGGACACAAACCCGTGTCCCCTGCATCGGCAGGCTGACTCTCAACCACTGCGCCACAAGGAAAGCCCCATCCTGTTGCCTTTTCAACATCAAATCTCATTACTTTTCTAATCTCTTCTATAATAACTGATTTATTTAAATTTTCCACCTTTTCCTATGTCAATTTTTGGTATTTTACATTTTGTGAGAAATCTTTTTTCTAGGTTTTCAGATTTGGTACCATAGAGTGACATTTAACAGTCTCTTTTATGATTTTAAACTCTCCTGTATCTGTAATTACAGCAATTCAAAATCAATAGTTTAAAAAATATTCATCCAATCAGCTAAACATCTGTGGGCTGACTGATCCTTGAGTTTCCAATTTGAGACCCTGCCAAAGACTCCCAATTACTCCAATCATTTCTCCAGTTTTTGAGTTGAACTTTTGACTCTGTTAAGGCATGCTACCAAAGAGGCAATCTCAGAAACAGTTTCCGAGCTCAATTATGTTTAACACTATGTATTGATAATTCAATCACTTTATATACCGATGGGGAAACTGAGGCCCAGAGAGGCATATGACTTACATCTCTGATAGAAGCCCAATCAGAGGTAGAAGATACATCACCTCTATGTCCTCAGCATAACTCCTACAGTTCAACAACTTAAGAACATCACCAAATGTGAATGATGTATAAGGCACACAAGGCCTTTTATATTCAGACCGCTTTTGTGATGTTCACACCTTTTTCCCATGGCCCAAGGAGGAAGTGCTGTTATTAAGAAACCAATGACTGGAACTCATGAACCATTTGTGGGAATGTAAAATGGTACAGCCACTGTAAATATTGTAAAAAACAATATGGTTCCTCAAAAACTTGAAAATATACCATATGATCCAGCAATCCACTTCTGGGTGTATACCCAAAAGATGTGAAAGCTGAGTCTCAAAGAGATATTTGCAAACCCATGTTTATAGCAGCATAATTTACAACAGCTAAAACATGGAAGTAACACAAGTGTCCATCAACAGATGAATGGATAAGCAAGACATAGCATATACATATAATGGAATATTATCCAGCCTTAAAAAGGAAGGAAATTCTGATATACGTGCAACACAGAGGAAAGGGGGGAGAGTAGCTGTATGCAGAGCCCACAGGCACGCCCTCATTCACCACTGACACATCAAGAGTGTGGCTGCTGCTGCCCCGACCATTAAAATCACTTCCTCTCGGGAATTCCCTGGCAGTCCAGTGGTTGGGACTCCATGCTCCCACTGCCAAGGGCCTGGGTTGATCCCTGATTGGGGAACTAAGATCCTGCAAGCTGCACAGCACAGCCGAAAAAAAA
This sequence comes from Lipotes vexillifer, assembly GCF_000442215.2. Classification (NCBI taxonomy): domain Eukaryota; kingdom Metazoa; phylum Chordata; class Mammalia; order Artiodactyla; family Lipotidae; genus Lipotes; species Lipotes vexillifer. The sequence goes on along the minus strand of NW_006798629.1, from coordinate 6,667,762 downwards.
AAAAATCACTGCCTCTCCTGTTGAGTAAAGAGCCAAAGCCACCGGTTCATGCTACTGAAACTGCCACCAGAGCTGGGGAGCCTGTGGTCACCTAGCCCCCCACTGCTGCCCCACCCCAGCACCCACCAGTGCAGAGCCCGCAACCCCTTAGCACAGCTGCTGATGTCATAAACAGGAAGAACAAAGGTTTCTTACTTCCTCCTGCATTCCAATCAACCTCACACTGGTGCCCTGCACTTGCAGAACCTAACTGGCAAGGCACCCAGCTGGCAAGGAAGTTCGGGAAATGCACTTTCCAGGCGGCCAGCCCCCGAGATACAGAGTAGAATGTGGAAAGGCAGGAACCAGGCTGAAGAGGTCCAGACAATATCCGGGTACAGGCACCGAGAGGAAGGGGTGAGGCAAGCATGTGGCAGCTTAAAGTCAAGTCTTGGGGTTCAAACGTGTCCCACCAAGAACCAACCAGCAGTGGAGGTATCACAAATTCCATGTGCCACAGTCCTTTTATCTGGTCTTCCGACAAAAACGACCTAGCCCAGAGGAGGTTCTCCTCTCGTGGTCTCTGGGACGGCTGAAAATTGCTGAGCACACCCGGAAGGAGATCTCTGTGGGCCGAAGGTCTCCTGTTAATGTTAATGTAGAGGCAGTTGGCCTAGAAATGGAGGCTCGATTCATTCCAAGAGTCGTGTTCGTCAGCTCAGGCTGCCAAAATGAAGCACCACAGACTGGGCAGCTTGAACAACAGACATTTATCTTTTCACAGTCTGGAGGCTGGAAGTCCAAAATGAAGGTGCCAGCAGTTTGGTTTCTCCCGAGGCCTCTGTCCGGGGCTTGCAGATGGCCGCCTTCTTGCTTTTCTCTTCAAACATATCCCCAGTGTCTCTTCCTCTTCATATAAGGTCACCAGTCCTATTGGATTAGGGTCCCACTTTATGACCTCATTTAATCTTAATTAGCCCTTTCAAGGCCCTGTCTCCAAATATAGTCATATCAGGGGCTAGGGCTTCAGTGCATGAATTGGGGTGGGGGTGGGGGTGGGGTGGTGTGGGAGACACAATTCAGTTCATAACAGGAGACAAGTGGATATCTGCAATTCTGAGAATAAACAGAGACCTGGCTTTTAAGGCCTGGTCAGGAATATGCTGAGTCACCCCCTGCCCCCAATCGCCTTACCCCACCATTAAATTTATTTTGTCCTTCCATTCATTTATATCTCAAACATTAATTGAGTTTCAGCTGCGCCAGGCACTGTGCTGATACTGGAGACAGGGTTTTGCCATCCGGGAGACATCACAATGCTTGGGGATCAGAGGCACTGATGACAGAGATTCCAAGGAAGGCTTCTTAGAGAAGGTGACCCTGCCCAGCCCTGAAATATCATCCCATCAAGGAGGAGGAGGCTTGTTTAACCAGCAAGCGTCCAAAGGCTCCAAAGCATCCCTATTTGCCTAGACCCACCTGGGATGGGAGCTTAGAATTTGTGTTAAAAGTTTCTACTCAAACTGTGGGTCATGGATCAGTACTGGAATCACCTGGGAGCTTCTTAAACAGCCACAGAATCTCAGAGCCCATCCCAGACTCACCGAATCAAAACCCACAGCTTAACAAGATCCCTAGGGGATCTGTGTGACCATTAAAAACTGGGAAACACTGATCAAACACAATGCTGTTGTTTCACAGCTGGAGAAACCAAGGCCCAGAGAGAGGAACTGATCCTTCAATGATGATGACACAGCATTTAGAACAACAAAAAAAGTCCCAAATCTAAGCCCCCAATCCCCAGCTTGCAAACGCCATGGACTGGCATGTCTGAGACATTCATATCACATAATGATGCTGATTCCTATACAACAAGCCCTGGAGGACTCACTAGGAGCTCTAACCAATCAGGTGAGCACTTGGGGACACCAAAAGTTTCCTCTGTTGACAGTGTTCTGCCTGCTGTTTGGGGCGGTTTGACTGATTTCTGGCAGGCTCCCACCATGTCCGTATTCTCCTGGGAGTTCACTATTCTCCCTGCCCTTGTTGACACAATTGCTGCTGCTACACAGAAGAAATTAAGTGCGTCCTTTAGCCTGCAATCCCAGGGACAGCCTCTGGCTGCAGCATGCTTCCATATTAAATGTGTGTGTGCTTCTCTCATTTCCTTGGTTCATTTCTTCATATGGTAGACACTGTTAATTGTCTGGGTCAGGGAATATCAATCCTTGAATTTGGTTGAAGGTGTTCTGAGACTCTTGGTGCCTCTATATACCTTGCAGGAGCAAATGCAAGTACTTCTTGAAGGAAGGAACCTTCAATATAAGCCTCAAATAATTCAACAAGGCAAGTTAACAAGGCAGGTTTGTTGATATCTTTGGGAATAGGAAACTCCATCATGTGACATAGTCTTCCCAGAACTAAGTAGAACTTCTAACAAAAAAAATGCAATGACCAAAATACATACCTACATACATACATACTAACCTCAATGGAAGCTTCACAGCAAAATAAATACAACTGAAGAAGGAATTAGAGAATTGGAAGACAGATCTGAAGAAATGATCCAGAGTGTCATTACAAGAGACAAAAAGATGGAAAATATAGAAGAGACATAGAAAACATATTTTTAAAGTCTAACCATACATTTTATCAGAGGCCTGAAAGGAGAAAGACGTAGTTAAGTTCTGACAAGGTGACCTTTATAGCACTGACTGAGCCAAGGGCCTGCTGAAAAGAAACAGGTAGTCTCCATGCTTGTGCCTATGGATGAATTCCTTCTCCTTGGAATCAGAGAAGCACATCAAAGGGCTGAGTTCCACCTCTAGTCTCATCCTTGGCTACAGCATTTCCCCTCCAGATGTCTTTTTATTTCTTTTTCATCTATTTCCAGTAGGTCCTTATTCTATATGTGAAAATTTTTTTAAATCCAGTGTTTATTTTGGATTTTACACACATGGCAGACAAAGTCCCTAGGCAAAAAAATAAATATATAGTTCAGTGAATATGAAAGTGTTTTCTTTATTCTGGCATTGCTGATGTTAGAGACATCTGGGACAGAAGACAAATCCTTTGGAGTCTGAGTGGCAGGCTTGCCCACCACCAATGATTGTGTGGTTTGCGTACCACATGAAAATACCTGCTAAGAGGATGGGAGCCTGGAAAACAGCCACAGCTCTGCTTGCCAAGCTGCATGCCCTAGTGAGGAGCTCTGTCTGCCAGAGTGCACCTTCTACACAAAAGGTACTACCCCAAGCTACACTCTAGCTGCATTTGCCCAGATAAATACCTTTATCTATTTTGCATAAAAGTACTCATTCATTAATGGGGTTCCACTAAACTGTCCACTTGAGAAGCATCTAATAAAAGATGAATTCATTCTCAGTTACCTCAAAGGCCTGCCAAAGCTAGGTAGCCGTGTGTGTGTGTGTGTGTGTGTGTGTGTGTGTGTGTAAGAGTATGGCTTGTAGGGTAACTAATTGCCCAGATTACCTGGTACTGAGGGTCCTGTGATACAGGACTGTGATGCTAAAGCCAGGACAGTCCTGGCAAACTGGCATCACTGGTCACCCTACTTTGGGGAATTTCCTCAAGTTGGGCACCTTTGGACTGTCATTACATGAAGGACTGAAATTCCTGGTATTTCCCCTTTCTCTTCCCCTGTGGTTCCCTTGCCTTGTGCCAACCCTTATGTTTAAAGGGCATAGACCATGTCACAGTGGGCAGAAGTCTTCCCCTTCAAAGTATGCCTCTAGTGGGGATGTTCCAGTGTCAACTCCTCAGACATCTTGGCTGACTTAGAAGGTCACTTATTTTCTCCCCACCCCTCTGTCCCAAAGGTACTGGCTTGACTTCTACTAATTTCCTCTTATTCTAATTGCACCATTCTGTTCTTTTTTCCTAACTTACCCTGCATGCCCTCAGAGCACTATTTCTCTGTTCTTTGGATCACTGAATACAAAGGTTCCTTTCCTAATCTGACCCCCAGGTCTACCTCTGAGCTCCTGGTTGTTTTATTTAATTGCCTTCCTCCCCTCCCTGATTATAAAAGTATGTATATATATATATATATATATATTTGTTGTAAAATATTGAGAGTACAGAAAAGTAGTAACATTTTATGGTACTGAATTTCTTACCAGTATTTTTTCTATGAATATTTTTACATAGTTCAGAACAGACTGTATAATTTTATATTTGGATTTTCTTTTTTTAACTTAACATTACGACATGAACATTCTATTAAAATCCTAAAAACATTTTCCTATGAGAGTCACATCAGCAAGATAGCAGACTAGGAAGCTACAGGCCCTCCTTCTCCCACAGAGACACCTACAACATATGAAACAGAATACCTCTGTAAGAACTCTAGAGACCAGCTGAGAAGCTACAACACCCAGGCCACTGTAAAACCAAGAAGGGATTCCAGCAAAAGGGGATGCTAGAATATATAAAGAACTCCTGTAATTCAACAACAAAAAAGTCAAATAACCCAATTAAAATTGGGTAAAGACTGGAAGAGACATTTTCCCAAAAGTGATATATAAATGGCCAATAAGCATAGGAAAAAATATTCAACTTCACTAATCATCAGAGAAATATAAATCAAAATCAAAATGAGATATCACTTCACATCCATTAGGATGGCTACTATCAAAAATACACAAAATAACAAGTGTTGCCAAGGATATGGAGAAATTGGAATCCTTGTTCCAACTGGTGGGATTGTAAAATGTTTCAACTACTGAGTTCCAGATCAATATGCAAGAGTAGGAAGATTATGCACTCAACTCCTCCCACAGATACACCAAAACTACAACTACATATAGAACAACTATCTCTGAGAATGACCCAAAGATGAGCAGAACAGATTTCCTATGACTAAGGATATAAAGAAAAGGCCACACAGAGATTGGTAAGCAGAGCAGAGATGCAGTCTAGTCAGCACCCACACCTCTGGTGCAGCAACCTACAAGCAGGAGGTATATCACAACCATGGAGTTCCCTGCTGAGGAGCAAGGGGTTCAATCCCAACACTGGGCTGTTCAACCTGGGGTACCTACACTGGGAAGATGAGTCCCCATAATGTCTGGCTTTGAAAACCAGCAGGGCTTACACCTGGGACAGCAGAGGGCATTGGGAAATTGATACTCCACTCTTGAAAGACTCATGTACAAACTCACTGGCCTTACATCACAGTGTAGAGGCAGCAGCTTGAAAAGCGCCTGGGTCATATAAGAAAAAGATTCATTGACTGATCTTAGGATGTGTGTTGCAGAGGTAGGGATCTGGTGGAAATTTCTCTGGGGATGGAAGTGCTGGTAGATAGCAATTTTTTAAACTGGTTTTCCACATAGCTGGGCCAGTGCTGGCAGGCACCATATCTATCACTCTTCATCAGTCTAGCTAAAACCATGCACCCCACCCCAGTGATCCCGAGGACCTGTCCCACCTAAAGCAGCTCCCACCCCACCACACCTGGTGGGTGGCCCCAGCTGAAACCAGGCCCCTCCAAAGTGGCTTCTGCTCTGGGGGCCAGCCCTGCACACCACACGCTCACATCAATTGTGGCCCAACCACAACAGGAGGGCACATGCAGCCCACACAGGGAATACCACTGGAGCACCTGGCTCTGGTGACCAGTATGGCAGGGAGGAGGGTTGTGCCACTGAACTCCACAGGGCACTTTCTATGTAAAGCTGTTCTTTCAAGACCAGGAGACACAGCTGATATACCTGATACATAGAAACAAACACAGAAAGTTAGGCAAAATGAGGAGATGAAAAATACCTTCTGAAAGAAAGAACAAGACAAAACCTCAGAAAAAGAGCTAAACGAAACAGAGATAAACAACTTACCAGATAAAGAGTTCAAAATAATAGTCACAAATATGCTTACCAAATTGGGAGAAGAATGGACGAACTCAGTGAGAACTTCAACAAAGAGATAAAAATATAAAAAAGAACTAGTCAGAACTGAAGCATATAATAACTGAAATGAAAAACACATGAGAGGGGCTTCCCTGGTGGCGCAGTTGTTGAGAGTCCACCTGCCGATGCAGGGGACACGGGTTCATGCCCCCATCCAGGAAGATCCCACATGCTGCGAAGTGGCTAGGCCTATGAGCCATGGCTGCTGAGCCTGCGCGTCCGGAGCCTGTGCTCCGCAACAGGAGAGGCCACGACAGTGAGAGCCCCACATACTGTAAAAAAAAAAAAAAAAAAAAAAAAAAAAACATGAGAGGGAATCAACAGCAGTTTAGAGCAGCAGTCCCCAACCTTTCGGGCAGCAGGGACTAGTTTCGTGGAAGACAATTTTTCCATGGATGGGGTGGGGAGGGATGGTTCAGGCGGTAATGCAAGAGATGAGGAGCAGCAGATGAAGCTTTGCTCACTCACCCACCAGTCACCTCCTGCAGTGTGGCCCAGTTCCTAACAGGCTATGGATGGCTCAGGGGTTGGGGACATCTGGTTTAGAGGATGCAGAGGAATGAATCAGCAATCTGGAAGACAGGGTAATGGAAATCACCCAACTGGAACAGAAAAAAGAAAAAAGACTTTTAAAAAATGAGGATAGTTTAAGGGATCTCTGGGAAAACATCAAGCATACTAACATTCACAGTATAGGGATCCCAGAAGGAGAAGAGAGAGACAGAAAGGGAGAGAAAACCTATCTGAAGAAATAATGGCTGAAAATTTCTCTAAACTGGGGAAGGAAACACATCCAAGTCCAGGGATGAAACAAAATGAACTGGTTCAAACAAAATGAACCGAAAGATCCACACCAAGACATATTATAATTAAAATGTCAAAGGTTAAAAATAAAGAGAGAATCTTAAAAGCAGTAAGAGAAAAACTAGTTACATACAAGGGAATACCCAAAATACTATCAACTAATTTTTCAGTAGAGACTTTATAGGCCAGAAGGGACTGGAATGATATATTTAAAGTGGTGAAAGGAAACACCTCCAACCAAGAGTACTCTACCTGGCAAGGTTATGATTCAGATTTAAAGGAGAGATTTAGAGTTTCCCAGATGAGCAAAAGCTAAAGGAGTTCATCCCCACTAAACCGGCCTTACAAAACAAATGTTAAAGGGACTTATTTAAACAGAAAACAAAGGCCAAAACTAGAAACAAGAAAATTATGAAAGAAAAAAAATCTCACTGGTAAAGGCAAACATATAGAAAAGGTAGTGGATCAACTACCTATAAAGTTAGTATGAAGGTTAAAGGACAAAGGTAGTAAAATCATGTCTAAAATAATCAGTTAAGTGATATACAAAATAAAAAGATATAAGTATGACATTAAAACATAAAATGTGGGCTTCCCTGGTGGTGCAGTGGTTGAGAGTCTGCCTGCCGATACAGGGGACATGAGTTCGTGCCCTGGTCTGGGAAGATCCCACATGCCGTGGAGCAGCTGGGCCCATGAGCCATGGTCGCTGAGCCTGCGCGTCCGGAGCCTGTGCTCCGCAACGGGAGAGGCCACACAGTGAGAGGCCCACGTACTGCAAAAACAAAACAAAACAAAACAAAAAAAAAAACAAAACAAAAAAAACATAAAATGTGATGGGGAGGGTAATAAAAATGTAGTGCTTTTAGGATGCACTCAAACTTAAGCGACCATCAACTTAAAAAAGACTGCTGTGTACACAGATTGTTATATATGAACCTCATGGTAACCACAAACCAAAAACGTATGACAGATAGACATGTAGGAAAAGAGAAATGAATCCAAACATACCACTAAAGATAGTCATTAAATCACAAGAGAAGAGAGCAAAAGAAGAAGAAAGGAACAAAAAATAGCTACAAAAACAACCCTAAAACAATTAATAAAATGACAAATGAGTACATACTTATCAATAGTAACTTTAAATGTAAATGGACTAAATGCTCCAATCAAAAGACATCAGGTAGCTGAATGAATAAAAAACAAAACCCATATACATGCTGCCTATAAAAGACTCACTTCAGATCTCACACAGAGACTGAAAATGAAGGGAAGGAAAAAGATATTCTATGCAAGTAGAAACAAAAAGGCAGCTAGGGTAGCAATACTTACATCAGACAAAATAAACTCTAAAACAAAGACTTTAACAAGAGAAAAAGGAGGGCATTACAAAGCGATAAAACAATCAACCCAACAAGAGGCTATAACATTTGTAAATATCTATGCACCCAACGTAGGAGCACCTAGATACAAAAAGCAAATATTAACAGACATAAAAGGAGAAACAGAGAGCAATAAAATAATAGTACGAAACTTTAACAACCCACTTAAATCAAAGAATAGATCATCCATATGGAAAATCAATAAGGAAACATTGGTCTTAAATGATGCATTAGACCAGATGAACTTAATAGATATCTACAGAACATTCCACCAGGAAACAATAGAATACACATTCTTTTCAATACACATTCTTTTCTACACAATAGAATACACATTCTATTCAATAGAATACACATTCTTTTCAAAGAATACACATTCTTTCCAAGATCTATCCTGGAACGTTCTCCAGGATAGGTAACATAACAGGCTACAAAACAAGTTTCAGAGAATTTAAGAAGACTGAAATCACATCAAGGATCTTTTCTGACCACAATGGTATGACATTAGAAATCAACTACAAGGAAATAACTGCAACTCGCCCAACACATGTAGGCTAAACAACATACTTCTGAACAACCAATGGGTCAACAAAAAACAAAGAGAAATCAAAAAATACCTTGAGGGCTTCCCTGGTGGCACAGTGGTTGAGAGTCTGCCTGCCGATGCAGGGGACGCGGGTTCCTGCCCCAGTCCGGGAAGATCCCACAAGCCGTGGAGTGGCTGGGCCCATGAGCCATGGACGTTGAGCCTGCACGTCTGGAGCCTGTGCATCCAGAGCCTGTGCTCCGCAACGGGAGAGGCCACAACAGTGAGAGGCCCGTGTACCGCAAAAAAAAACAAAAAAACAAAAAAAAAAACCTTGAGACAAATGAAAATGGAAACACAACGTTCCAAAATTTATGGGACACAGCAAAAGCAGTTCTAAGAGGGAGGTTTATAGTGATACAGATCTCCAACAGGAAACAAGAAAAACCTCAAATAAACAATCTAACCTTATACCTAAAGGAACTAGAAAAAGAAGAACAAACAAAGCCCAAAGTTAACAGATGGAAGGAAATAATAAAGATCAGAATGGAAATAAATGAAATAGAGACTAAAAAAGAAAATAAAAGATCAATGAAACTAAGAGCTGGTTCTTTGAGAAAATAAACAAAATTGATAAACCTTTGGCTAGACTTACCAAGAAAAAAAGAGAAAGGGCTCAAATAAATAAGATTAGCAATGAAAGAGAAGTTACAACTGACACCGCAGAAATATTAAGGATCATAGGAGGTTAATACAAACAATTACACCCCAACAAATTGGACAATCTAGAAGAAATGGATAAATTCCTAGAAACATATACTCTTCCAAGGCTGAATAAAGAAGAATTAGAAAATCTGAACAGACTGACCACTAGTAATGAAACTGAATCAGTAATTTAAAAATTCCCCAAAACAAAGGTCCAGGACCAGATGGCTTTACAGGTAAATTCTACCAAACTTTTAAAGGAGTTAATACCTATTCTTTGAAAACTACAGTTGACCCTTGAACAATGCAGGTTTGAACTGCATGGGTCCACTTATATGAAGATATTTTTCAATAGTAAATACTACAGTACTACGTGGCCTGCGTTTGGGTGAATCCACGTATGTGGAGGAGCCCTGAATATGGAGGGCCGACTATAAGTTATATGTGAATTAACCCCCATATTGTTCAAGGGTCAACTGTATTCCAAAAAACTGAAGAGGAAGGAATGCTTCCAAACTCATGTTACAGGGCCAGCATTACCCTGATACCAAAACCAGATAGACACTACCAAAAACAAATATATAGGCCAAAATCCCTGATGAACATATATGCAAAAATCCTCAAGAAAATATTAGCAAATCAAATTCAACAATAAAGTAAAAGAATCATACACCATGATCAAGTAGGATTTATTCCAGAGATGCAAGGATGGTTCAATATCCACAAATCAATCAACATGATACCCACATTAACAAAATGAATGATAAAAATCACTTGATCATCTCAATAGATGCAAAAAAAGCATGTGACAAAATTCAACACCCATTTATGGTAAAAACTCTCAACAAAGTGGGTATAGAGGGAACACACCTCAACATAATAAAGGCCATATATACAAATCTATGGCCAGCATCATACTCAACAGTGAAATGCTAAAAGCTTTTTCTCTAAGATCAGGAACAGGATAAGAATACCCGTTCTTGCCACTTTTATGCAACATAGTATTGGAAGTCCTAGCAAGAGCAATCAGATAAGAAAAAAAAAAGGATAAAAAGCATCCAAATTAGAAAAGAAATAAAACTGTCACTATACAGATGGCATGATACGATATATTGAAAACCCTAAAGACTCCACAAAAATACTATTAGAACTAATAAATGAATTCAGTAAAGCTGTAGGACATAAAATCAATGTACAGAAATATGTTGTATTTCTTTACACTAATAATGAAATGTCAGAGAAATTAAGAAAACAATCCCATTTATAACTGCATCAAAAAGAATAAAATACCTAAGAATAAATTTAACCAAGGAGGTGAAGGACCTGTACTTGGAAAACGATAAGACATTGATGAAAGAAATTGAAGACGACACAAATAAATGGAAAGACATACTGTACTCATGGATTGGAAGAATTAATATTGTTAAAATGTCCAAACTACCCAAGTCAATCTACAGATTCAGTGTAATCCCTATCAATATACCAATGACATTTTCCACAGAAGTAGAACAAATAATCCTAAAATTTGCATGGAACTACAAAAGACCCCAAATAGTCAAAGCAATCTTAAGGATGAACAAAACTGGGTATATCATGCTCACTGATTTCAAACTATACTACAAAGCTATAGTAATCAAAACTATGGTACCAGCACAAAAAGACATAGATCAATGGAACACAATAGACAGCTCAGAAACAAACCCACGTGTACATGGTCAATTAATTTACAACAGAGGAGGGGGAAGAGATGGTCTTTTTAATAAATGATGCTGGGAAAACTAGACAGCTACATGCAAAAAAGAAAAGAAAAAAACTGTACCACTCTCTTACACCATATACAAAAATAAACTCAAAATGGATTAAAGACTTAAATGTAAGACTTGAAACCATAAAACTCCTAGAAGAAAACATAGCCAGTATGGTCTTTGACATTGGTCTTAGCAATATTTTTTTGGATTTGTCTCCTCAGGCAAGGGGAACAAAAACAAAGATAAACAAATGGGACTACATCAAACTAAAAAGCTTTTGCACAAGATGGCCAACAGACACATGAAAAGATGCTCAACAGCACTAATCATCAGGGAAATGCAAATCAAAACCACAAGGAGATATCACCTCACACCTATCAGAATGTTATTATCTGTTATTCTGTTATCAAAAAGACAAATACGTGTTGTCAAGGATGTGGAGAAAGGGGAAACCACATGCACTGTTGATGGGAATGTAAATTGGTGCAGCCACTATGGAAGACAGTATGGAGGTTCCTCAAAAAACTAAAAATAGAACTACCACATACTCCAGCAGTTTCACTTCTGGGTATTTATCTGAAAAAATGAAAACGCTAATTCAAAAGATATATTCACTCCTTCATTCATTGCAGCATTATTTACAATAGCAAAGATATGGAAGCAACTTAAGTGTCCATCCACAGATGAATGGATTAAGATGTGTTATATACAGTTGAACCTTGAAAAACATGGGTTTGAATTGCATGGGTCCACTTATACACAATTTTTTTTTCAATAAATAACTACTATAGTACTACATAATATGCAGTTGGTTGAATCTGTGGATTCACCTGTGGATTGAACTGTGGATACAGAGGGCCAGCTCAAAAGTTATACATGTATTTTCAACTGCACAGAGGGGTGGTACCTGTATACACAAGGGTATATTACTCAGCCATAAAAAAGAATGAAATCTTGCCATTTGTGACAACATGGATGGATTTAGCATTATTCTTAGTGAAATAAGTCAGACAGAGAAAGACAAATACTGTATGATTTCACTTATATGTGGAATCTAAAAAACAAAGGAAACAAACAAGCACAACAAAACAGAAACAGGCTCATAGATACAGAGAACAAACTGGTGGTGGCCAGAGGGGAGCAGGTGGGGAGTTGGGCAAAATTGGTGAAGGGGATTAAGAGGTACAAACTTCTACTTATAAGATAAATAAGTTACGGGGATGTAATGTACAGCATAGGGAATATAGTCAATTATACTGTAATAACTTTTTAGGGTGGCAGACAGTTATTAGACTTATCATGGTGATCAATTTGTATTGCATATAAATGTCAAACCACTATGTTGTCCACCTGGAACTAACAAAATATTGTATGTCACCTATACTTCAATAAAAAGGTGGGGGGAATGGCACAATTACTATGGGAACTAGCAGTAAAGTTCCTCAAAAAATTAAAAATAGAACTACTATATGATCCAGCCACGCTGCTTCTGGGTTTACAGCCAAAAGAATTGGAAGCAGGGTCTCACAGAAATATTTGTACACCCATGTTCCTAGCAGCATTATTCACAATAGCCAAAAGGCAGAAGCAACCCAAATACCTACTGATGGATGAACAAAGTGTCGTATATTCGTAAAATGGAATTTTATTCAGCCTTAAGAAGGAAGGAAATTCTGTCACATGCTACAACATGGATGAAGCTTGAGGACACTATGCTAAGTGAAATAAGCCAGTCACAAAATGACAAAACTTGCATGATTCCACTCGTCTGAGGCATCTAAAGTATGCAAATTCATAGAAACAGAAATTAGAATACCAGGCTGGGGAAAGGGAAATGTTATTTAATGGGTAGAGAGTTTCAGTTTTGCAAGATGAAGCTCTGCTTCACAACAATGAGAACATAGTTAACACTATTGAACTGTACACTTAAAAATGGTTAAGAAGGTAAATTTTATGTTATGTGGGTTTTTTTACAGTAAGTATTTAGGCTTTGCTGGCCATAGTCTCTGCTGTTATAGCAGGAAAGGAGACATAAACGATATGTACTTGGGGGTGGCTGTGCTTCAGCACAACTCCATCTACAAAAGTAGGAGGAGGGCTGAATTTGACCAATGGGCCATCATTTGTTAAGCCCTGGTTTAGACTGTTTCTAATATTTGGTATTATAAAAATACTGCTAATGAACATCTTTGTGAAAAAGTCCATACATACATATACGTATACTTTCCTAAGAGAAGCTACTATATATATATATATATATATATATATATATATATATATATATATATATACTAATAAATATATATAAGCTTCTCTCTTAGGCAAGAATCCTAAGAATGAAGTTAATGGAAAAAAAGTATGGCTATTTCTAAGGTCCTTGATGCATACATTGGGATACGACTTGAAGCAGCTCTCTGAATAGCTACCCGATCCTGATTCAGCAACACCATGGACTCTGTCAAGGCAATACCTGGAATGAACCTTTCTTAAGTTCGAAGCACATACCAACAGTTCAGCTCCCCTGAGTTGCCTCCGCCCCTCCAGATCTGTCAGGCCCTTTACCCTTGACAAACATGCCAATCTACTCCCTGCTCAAATTGTCCACCAGTCTGTGTGCTACCTTTTCCTTCCCAACCCAAACGACTAATTAGTCTGCATGTACAGACTAAGCACATGTACTTATTTCAGCTCCTCCTGGAAACCCCACTAAAATGACAACAAAAGGATTCTTTACTGCGCAAAACCATAAAGAGATGATAAAATGTGGGAGGCTTGAACACAGGAGGATGAATAGCAGCTGACCTGTAGGTGAGAAGCTGAACCTTAAGCCCATAGTGAGGAAAGACAAGGAGCAAACTCAGTTTGCATTGGGAACTCCCAAAGGCTCTGTGGCCCAGGACTTGGCAGCACCAGCTATTTCTAGAAGTGTGGGTGCAGATGGGACTAAAAACAGGAGAACTGGTTGAAAATCATTAAAGAGCATTTATACTCCCAACCCCCTCCCAATGCACACAGAGCCAGACAACTGTATGTCCCCAACCCCACAACAAGACTAGTGGCTAAAAACAAAAGTCTCTGGATAACGGCACACCAGGCAACCTTAAGGATGGGGCACTGTTCTGAAGGTAGTACTAAAGATTTTCACAGTGAACTAGGAGAAAGCTTACATGCTGAACACTGAGATTTTCCCCACCCCCTCACTGGCTTGGCTCCCAGATCACGGGTAGCTAGGATGGTATCTTCCAGGCAGGGACTGGAAGATTATTTTCTGGAGAGATCTAAAGATATCAAAATGTGGGTTATATAAAGCAACAGGCAGATTGCCATACAGAGAAGCCCACACTGACAACTCCTGATGCTCAGAGTTCTAACCAGCTTTTAGCTCCCCATTTAAAAATATGAATGGAGGGCTTCCCTGGTGGCACAGTGGTTGAGAGTCTGCCTGCCGATGCAGGGGAAACGGGTTCTTGCTCCAGTCCAGAAAGATCCCACATGCTGCGGAGCGGCTGGGCCCGTGAGCCATGACCGCTGAGCCTGCGCGTCCAGACGGAGCCTGTGCTCTGCAACGGGAGAGGCCACAACAGTTGAGAGGCCCGCGTACCGCAAAAAAAAAAAGAATGGAAAACCAAGGATCACCACAAACCTGAGGACAGCCCCTAACAGTAAAGGTTTAGACCAAAACGGAAAAGAAAAAAAAAAAAAAAAAGGAAATGGAGTGTGATGACTGGGCCTCAGAATACCCAGATAGGTTAAACATCATTTCTGAGTGGGTCTGTCAGGCTGTTTCTGGACGAGGTTAATGTTTGAATCGGTAGACTGAGTAAAGCAGGTTGCCCTCCCCAGTGTGGGTGGGCCTCATTCAATCTGCTGAAGGCCTGAATAGACTAAAAGGCTGAGTAAAAACGAATTTTTCTCTCTGCCTGTCTTTGACCTGGGACATTGGTCTTCTCCTGCTTTCAGACTCAGACTCAGACTTGAACTTAAACCATCAACAATCTTGCTTCTTAGGCTGTCAGACTTGGACTGGAACTATACTGTCTGCTCCCCTTAGCCTCCAGCTTGATAACTGTAGATCCTGGACTTCTCAGCCTCCATAACTGTGTGAGCCAATTCCTTATAGTAAACCAATCTCTCTCTCTCTCTCTCCTTATTTATTTACTTATTTATTTTTAAATTACCCATCTCTTTGCTTTTTTTGTGAATTTCTCATTCCACTTGTTTTTTCCTAAATGTCAGACACTTATTTGTTTTGCTATCAGTTTACATTATCCTTAATATACCCCCAAATCCATCCATTTGTCTGTCTATTAAATGTCTCCACTTGGTTGAGTGGATAAAGAACTTGAACATCTAACTGTGTGGATAAAATCAAATAACAAAATCATAATAAAAAGCTGACTAAGGAAAAAATATACAATTATGTATTTATGTTATATAATTATATAATGTATACATATATTATTATACATACAATATATAATTATATATATTGGTTCTGCTTCTCTGGAGAATCCAGACTGATAGGGAGACTTTAGGGAGATGAAAACTAAACTACTTCTCTAAGGAGAAAAATTAGAATCAAAACTTATTTTTTCCTAATGACAGAAATTAAATATTAAAGAATATGATTTTTGTCAAATATGGTTGAGTTTTGGAGGGCCGCAATTTATTGTAATATCTAATATTTTTTGCCAACCCCCAAAGAACCGATTCTTGCCCCTTTGGAGGACAACTTTGCCCCTGTGGAAAGTATATGCCTTAGATCAGAGAAGACATTGCTTCCATGAAACATGACTAAATTGCTATTTTAAAAATGGACAGGGCTTTCCTGGTGGCACAGTGGTTAAGAATCCGCCTGCCAATGCAGGGGACACGGGTTCAAGCCCTGGTCCGGGAAGATCCCACATGCCACGGAGTAACTAAGCCCATGCGCCACAACTACAGAGCCTGTGCTCTAGAGCCCGTGAGCCACAACTACTGAGCCCACAAGCTGCAACTACTGAAGGCTGCACACCTAGAGCCTGGGCTCCGCAACAAGAGAAGCCACTGCAATAAGGAGCCCGCACACTGCAATGAAGAGTAACCCCTGCTCGCCGCAACTAGAAAAAGCCCGTGCGCAGCAACCGAGACCCAACACAGCCAAAAATAAATAAATAAGTAAATAAAATAAATTATAAAAACATTGTTTAAAAAAAAAAAAGGACATTGAGGGCTTCCTTGGTGGCGCAGTGTTTAAGAACCTGCCTGCCAATGCAGCGGACACGGGTTCAAGCCCTGGTCTGGGAAGATCCCACATGCCGCGGAGCAACTAAGTCCATGCACCACAACTATGGAGCCTGCGCTCTAGGGCCCGTGAGCCACAACTAGTGAGATTGTGTGCCACAACTACTGAAGCCTGCGTGCCTAGAGCCGTTGCTCTGCAATGAGAAGACACCACAATGAGAAGCCCGCACACCGCAATGAAGAGCAGCCCCGCTCGACACAACTAAAGAAAGCCTGCGTGCAGCAAAGAAGACCCAATGTACCCAAAATAAATAAATACATACATACATAAATACATAAATAAATTTATAAAATAAAATGGACACTGAAAGAATAAAAGTTTCTTGGAAATTAAAATTGTGAAAGTAGAAATTTAAAAACTCAATGAAAGGACTGTGAGCTAAATCTCCCAGAAAGCAAAATGTTAAGAAAGAGAGATGGCAGAGAAGGAGAGAACAGATTGTAAAATTATGGCATGAGTTCAGGAAGTGAAACATTTTAATAAGAGTTCCAGAAAGAGAGAACATACATGTGGGGTGTGTGTATGTGTGTGTTGGTAGTGGTGAGGAATAACTAAATAAACATTTCGAGTAAAATTCCCCAAGGAACTGAAGGATATGCATTTCCAAATTCAAAGCAGCCATGGAGGGCCCAGCCCAATAGATGAAAATCCCCCATCCAAGGTACCTCCCCATGAGTCCAGAGCATTGGGAACAAAAAGAATATCCTAAGATACCCATTCTCTTATTCCTGGGAGGTGTCTTCTAGTTCCTGGTGGGTAAGAATCTTAAAGGTTAAAAAGGTATTTCTAGCAGATTTGTCACAAGGATTTTAGTTCATTTAACTTATGAGGTTTTCAAAGGAGTTCTGAGGATGCTAGACTACTTTTTTTCTTAATGTAAAAGCAATATATGCTCATTACAGAAATCATGGAAACTTCAGAAAAGTATAAAGAAAAAGTATCAGCTGTAGTTGAACAAATCTGAACATCTATTTCTTTACCAGCATGGAGTATTGTTTTTTAAGCTTTATCCATTTGGTAGGAAAAAGGAGAGTCTCAATTTAATTTGTGATTATTTCTAACTAGAGATGACCATATTTTTAGCAGTTATAATTCCTCTGGGAATTGTCTCACTTTGATAGTCTTGACGTTTTTCTAGATGTGCTTGGTAAGATACTCTAAAGGAGCTGTGTGTCACGTTCTCATCTTCACGGCCATGCCCCAGACCAGAGCGTATGATGCCTCTACTGTGAGAATGTGGAAATATTCTTTCTAAATGATGATGGTTGTCACGCTCAGGTTTCCCATAGCCTTTCTTCCTGTTTCTCTTTCCTCTGGTGGTTGTGTTTGTGTTTGGTTTCCTAGCTGTCTTGCTTTGGCTGAGTGAAGACTTGGCCAGGGCTACCTCTCAGTATGTGCCCGCACTGCCTCCCTTCCCAATCCTGTACTCCAGCCACAGTGACCCCACAGGACCCTGTGCCCAGCCGGTACCTACTAAATACTATCTAACGAAATGCCACACATCTGAGAAGGGCAGAAAGGAAACGTGAAAACGCAGCTAATTTTATTTTTGGTTTCATTAATGGAGCCTATTTAAGTTTCTGTTAAATATTTGCTCCCCAACAGCAAACTTGGTCCTGGAAAACACTCTCTTGGTAGACACGATTTACTTCATAATTTTCCCTCCCTTGATTGACAGCTGTGAAATAGGGAACCGAAGGCTGTCAAAGATAACTGAATAATGTGTGAGGCAAACAAGTGTCCACGCTGTAGTCCCTTCTCTTGCTTGAAACCCCGGCAACGCAAAAGCCAGTCCACAGAACCACTTGAGGATGAGGAGGGGTGAGGCCTTGCAGACACTTTCAGAGCCCATTGCCTAAAAATGTTGCCTTCAGTAGGCAAAGTAGAATGAGTGCTGGAGAAAAGCACCCTTGCTTTCTTATTCCCACTGCGAGGCCAAAACTGATCTTATGAGCTAAAGTTGACCTAGAAAACACATTTGTAAGCATTTCCCTTCCTCCTCAAAGACAATAAAAATGGACACGCTTTAACTGCAATTAAGATTGGGGCCCAGCTGAGGCTAGTGGGAATATCTGGTACCTAGCGCCACCTTGTGGTGGCTCATCCAAATCCTGGGCCCTTTCAAAGGGCCCTGTCAGATTAAATATGACCGATTCGTGAAGGGGAGTATGGATTAAGTCATTTTCTTGGGGAATACAAACTGATAGAAATAACAAGCACTTGACTGTAACTCTATAGTAAATGAAGCACTCATTTAATCTGGTAGCAGTTCTGTGCTACAGGTAACAGGATCTCAATCTTAGAAATGGGAAGACTGAGGCTTGGAGAAGTTGACTACTTGTATGGGCCAAGTCCTGGACTTGAACCCAGATGTTTATATTCCAAATAGCGTAACACAATTAGTATTGTTGTATGTAGTATATATCAAAAACTCAAATGAAATTAATAGTACCATATAGTATCGTATACAGTATACACAGTGTAGTATAATATATATATTCTATACTATATATGGTATATATACCTTTCTAAAGAGCACTATAGTACTTATGCTATTTTCTATAGCACTGTAAACCAGTACTCACTACCCTTCTGGGGCTATTTTCTGCCTGTGAAGACAAGGCAATACTGGTTGACTCTTGGCAGTCTATGATTTAGCAAATGCTGTCAGAGTTTTGCTACTAAACACACTGTGGCCTTGCTTTCCTGGATCTCCTGGGCACCCAACCTGCAGAAGATTCTGCTCCTCTGTCTTAATCTGGGGTGCAGTAATGGAAGTGTCCCAGGGAGAATGAACACGGGGGAACCGAGGCAAGAGAACTGAAGCCATGTTTTTATTATTTCTTACCCCAATCCACTGGCCCAAACCATGATAGACTATGTCACCACATTCATTTAACTAGAAGTATGTTTTACAACCACTACATTTTAAAGTGGGGTTACTGAGAGGTTACCTGGCTGGGTGTCAGAGGTGTGCATGTCATTAGGCCAGCTTTAAATATTCCAGGTGAAAAATCTGCAGCCTTTCCTTTATGGGGCAGGAATTTGGGGCCATCATTGCTCCTGAGGACAGAGACAACTCCAAGTTGTGCTTGGAGGAAACCATGGGCCTTGTTTACAGGTGTCCCCTCAGGCAACTCCTGGCAAAGGTAGAGGGGCCTTTTCTTATGGCCAGGTCCTCGTCAGCCTGTTCAGCTTGCTTTAGAGTCACTCCCGTCTCCAGGGCACGTGGTCGGCCAGATCGGCCACCTCTGGTAGGTCTCAGGACGATTATCCATGTCTTACAAGTAAGGAATCTGAGGTTCAAACAGAGTGAGTGGTGAGGCCACAACTGACTTCTGACAACGAAAGCCCACGCTTACACTACACCACACTGCTCCCCACTTTCTACTTTAAATATCCTGTTTTTATCCAGCTCAGCCACTAAAACCCAAGTGACATTCTTCAGACCTAGTGGAGGAAACGGGTGAAAGGACTTCCGAGGAGGGGGCATTTAGCAGCATTCTGGGGCTGAAGCTGGGTGTGGGATGCACTTGCTGGAGCCACTTGGAGGAAAGAGCCCTGGACTGGAGGTGGGGAGCCTGGGGCTGGTTGAGGCTCTCCCCCAACAAATTGCTCTGGGGCTGGGCTTGCCCCTCGCTCCATGAGGAAGCCCGTGAGTCCCCGTCCCCCACCAGGTTCATCTTCTTTACAAGCTGATTTCAAAGGACAACTCTGGGGCTTCCCTGGTGGCGCAGTGGTTGAGAGTCCGCCTGCCG
>NW_006798629.1:6638077-6647458 GCF_000442215.2 Lipotes vexillifer | reverse complement strand
GCCCGCACCGAAAAAAAAAAAAAAAAAAAAGGACAACTCTGTACTAGTCCTCATCAGTTCTGCTCTTACCCAGGATAGCCATCCTCCAGCCTTCAAAAGAAGGGGAGAGAACACATAATGCAACAGAGCAGCAACAGAGAGGGGTTCCTCTTGGTTCCCCTGCCCCTTAGCGTCCTCCCAAGCAGTCAGGGACAGATGGCAGAGTGAGGACACCCAGCAAGCACGCCGCCTGAGCCTCACTGCCTGTCCCTCTTCTCTCCGGGAGCGGGAGGGCTGACTCTAATTGTACAGAATGGCTATGACAACTGGCCAGCCCCTCCCCACAGGGACCCCTCCCCTTCAAATGTGTTTGGTGCTGAAGGGCCCTAGCTGGCTGTGTGTGCGGTCCAGGCAGTACACTCAAGACAACCATCCTCATGAACAGGAAACATCACGGCCTACAGGATCAGCTTTGTTAGCAGGCCAAAAGAACTCTGATTTCATTTTATAAAGTGAAAGTCATTACACAGGAATGCTTGAGAAACAGGTCGGCAGACCAATCTGAGGATTTTCCCATATGCCACCTCAGCAACTAGCCATGGCAGTCATTGCCTCTTAGCTGCTGCCGCCTCATTTCCCAGTGGGGAGCTGGGACAGGGGATGGCCTTCCCGTCGCCCTCAGGGCACTGTGGCCAGGGACTGGCCCAATTACAGACGGTCTCAAGAACGAAGCAGGGAGCCATGGGGTGTTCCTGAGACCTCCAATGCAAAAGTAGCATTTGTGGACACTGGTCCTGAGGAGGCACATAAATGAACCAAAGCAGAGGGAAATGGGCAAACATGAGACACGGGAGAAACAAGAGAAGAGAACAATCCTTCAAGCTAAAAATACACAGGGATGTGTTATTTTAGTCTATTTGGCCTCATTTTTCCACAGGGTTGTCTGACATGCTGCCTAGAGACACATTTACAGACTTCAGGAGTAATGAATGACATGGGTCTCTTTAAGTGCTACAGGGCCCTCGTGCTTTCCTCTGTGGAATCTTAAGACAACATGGCTAAATCACTTTATACCATAAAACTTTCCACTTCAGGTCTTGCAATTTTATTTACAATTCTGTAACACACACACACTTGCTACCTTTTAATATAAAAAGTATATATATTCATTTTAAAAAGTTAAAATATAAAAGTACACAAAATAAAAAGAGTGACTTTAAACTTTCCTCTTCAAGGGGAGGCACAGACATCAACCTCGTGAAAGGTCAGGACTCATGGCCCAGGTGCGGGGTCACAGGAGTTGGGTTCTTCAGAGACTTTCGGAACTTGCTCTGAAGGAAAACCCTCGGCACACACAGGCCTTCTTTTTTATTCACCGTCTCACGAAACACATACTCGTTTACCTCTTCTTCGTAACCTGTGTCCATAAAGAGCCGTGCCAGGAATTCTAGAAGACAAGCAGATCGACAGCGCTCGCAGTCTGGACTCCACTGCACCGCTGAGCAGTGGTGAAGGGGGTGGGAGGCTGAGACAGGGCATCCTTAATGGAAGGAGAACCTCAACACTAAAAGGTAAAGAAGGTTTTGTACTGGAAAGTTAACGAACTCTTCTCCCTGTCAAACAAAAACTCCCAAATAAATAAGCAAAAAAGTTTTAAGAACAACCTGGAGTACGTACGCCCTTCTTGCCCTACTATGATTCCCCGAGGACAAGAGTCTGAGTAAAAAGAAACACAATTCCAGACTGGCTGTACTCATGCAAAGTGCATGTGTGCTCAATTTGTTTACATCAAGCACCTCATCTATGCTAACATGAAAGAGGAAAATCAGTGACCAAAGTGGGGAGAAAAAACATCATCTGATGGTGACATACCCTAAGGAAAAGTTAATCCAAGTAATACATCACTACACATTAAGTGAAACAAATAGAATGGCTACGTAGCAAAAACAAAGACTCTTATCGAGGGCATTACGCCAAAGAATGTGCTCTGAAGCACTCTGCAGATATTATTGCATCTTCTCAATTATTTATAGTTGGTTTAATCACAATTCATGAATCCAAAACATTAAAACAAATTTTTAATTTTCACTGTACATTTTTAATTTTCACTGTACATTTTTAATGGTTTTGTAGTTTTAATGGTAACCACTCATTTTTAGCTTTATTTTTAAGAGAATATTTCACTTCAAGAAATACAAATGTAAAAATTAGAGCTTAAGAAGGTAATTATCTTATGGTTCAGATTACAGGCATACCTCAGAGATATTGTGGGTTCGGTTCCAGACCACCACAATAAAGGCAAATATTGCAATAAAGTGAGCCACACGAATTTTCTGGTTTCTCAGTGCATATGAAAGTTATGTTTACACTATACTGTAGTCTATTAAGTGTGCAGTAGCACTGTGTCTAAAAAAACAATGTGTGTACCTTAATTTAAAAATTCTGTATTGCTAAAACTTGCTAACCATCATCTGAGCCTGTAGCGAGTCTTAGTAGTAACATCAAAGATCACTGATCACAGATCACCATAGGAAATATAATAATTTATAATAGTTTGAAATATTGCGAGAATTACCAAAATCTGACATAGAGGCATGAAGTGAGCAAATGCTGTGGGAAAAATGGTGCCAACAGACTTGTTCGACACAGGGTTGTCAGAAACATCCCATTTACGAAAAATGCAATATCCACGAAGCACAATAAAACGAGGTATGCCTGTATTTAACAGGCTTAAAACTAACGTTCAAAATACCTAAAAGACTAAAATCATGTTCAGTGTTTGGATGGTTTTCTTATCAAAAATGACCTTTTAAAGACTCCTCTATAGCAAATTTGTGTAAAAACAGTTTCAATCACTTTTTTCCTTAAAGATTTTTCTTGATGTGGACCATTTTTGAAATCTTTATTCAATTTGTTACAATATTGCTTGTTTTTTGCTTTGATGTTTTGGCCTCGAGGCATGTGGGGTCTTAGCTCCCCAATCAGGGATCGAACCTGCACCCTCTGCATTGAAAGGTAAAGTCTTAACCACTGGACCACCAGGGAAGTCCCTCAATCACTTTTATAGAAAAAGGTTTCTTACCTTTCTGAGACTCAAGTAATCTCAAGGCATTACCCTGTCCTATTTGCTTTATTCCTGAGTGAACGAAGTGAAGATTCTGGTTTGCTCTCCCCCCTTTCCAGTGCAGCTCCTGGCATCATCCACATGGCGGCACATCAGAGCCTGTCCGCTGATCCGGCTCACTAACTGGACACCGTCACCAGAGGCGGCCCGTGAGCTCACAGCCAGGGCTGGTAAGTGGTGCACGTGAGTGGGCTTGTTCTGGGACCTTGTGCTTGTAAGGGGGGTACAGTCACCCCCCATTCCAACTGGTACCACAGTGACAATGCAATCAAGGAAACAACAGTCAAGACAGATTCCAGCAATCTTACCATCAGTGAAAAAATACGATCTGGTTCCATCTTGTCTAACATAAAAGTTTTCTGCAAGTTTGCTGCCGGCTTTAAACCTAAGCATGGCATGATCATACAGCCCATAGTCGCGAAACAAGACACTTTTGCCTGGTTTTAATACCTACGAAACAAAACAGGCTGCACATAATTCAGGGACCCAGTCAAACAGAGCTTACTATAAAATAAAACCTGATTAATTTAGGGATTAAAATAACTTGCATTTGTGACAGTTATGAAAGGGGCCAGACCGCAATACCCGTACGATAAAGGAAAAGGGCCTGATAAGCAAAGGTGTGCTAAGACTTGGCAGTGTCCTGTGCACTGGAGGGGTACTTCCTGAGCACTAATGAGAGCTCTGTGGAAGGTCCAGTGTCACACAATTAAAGTGTTAAAGACATCAGAAGAAACAATCATACCCTCACTAAAGCACGTTCTCCCACCATTTTATTAGTCATCTCCTAATCCATGACCCTGCAGTCAAATTGTTTCTTTAAAAAAATACTATGTCGTTTTCATTTTTTACTGATTTTTTTGGCCTTCCTCATCCTGAGTCTCAGCTCTGGTCTCCCACGTTACAGTTATGTATGGCTTGCCCACCATGCTAACAGTGGATGGCCCTCTATAGCTTACCAGACATTTTCTCATTGGGTCTTCACACAGTTCTGGGAGGAAGGAAGGAAGGAGTGTGATTATCCTCTGTGAGACAAGGAAACTGGTAGCAGAAGAGGGAAGTGATTTGCCCACGATCATAAAACAGCTACTAAAGAGGGGAGGCAGGACTCAAGCTGGGGTTAAAGGCATCACACTGCAGGATCAGGGATGTTTCTTAGCCCTGGGCCGAGTAGGGGCGGGGGCTGTCATTCCAATTCTGTCCTGACTACTGACAAGACAAGAGAAGCTGTGAGGGCAGGGGTAACTTGAGTATTCTTCCCACACTGCTGCACTTCTTGATTTGAAGCAAAGCATCCTCACGCTAGTGCAGTGTGTAGAGAAGGGACCAGTGTCAGGCTCCGGTGGGAGTCCCTCACTAGCCTTTCAGAAATAGCTGTCACAGAGCAGATGTCTCAAAAATTGGAAGGTAAAATCCGCCGGGAGTGGTATAACTGCCCCTCTCTTACACAACAAATAGCCATATGCTTTTTAGAATGAAAAGAAAGTGGTACTCGCTGTGACACTTGCTTTTTATGCGGGGATTCTTTCAAACTGCGTAACTTTACCGAGTAAGAGTGGGCTTCAAAAGGGGGCATTGATTTTATTAAATATATTCTGCCCCATCACATCAACAAGATGATTTTTAAGACATAACATGTAGCACCTTTTATAGTAGATTTTTGATGTAATTTGATGTGTTTCCTCTTCCTGAATAGAATAGGAAAGATTGCCCATAATACTTCCAAGTGTGCTGCAGATTTTCTCATTTAGCAAATTTTTTTTTTTTTTTTTTTGGCCATGCCCCATGGCTTGTGGGATCTTAGTTCCCCAACCAGGGAGCGAACCCGCGCCCTCGGCACTGAAAGCACGGAGTCCTAACCACTGGACTGCCAGGGAATTCCGTCATTTAGCGAATTCTTATCAACACTAGCATGCATTTAAAATATTGTCAGTAAAGTACCTCTTCGATAAAAACATTCATACCTTGGCCAGAAATGCTAAATTTTAAAATGTGAATAATTGAAAAGGAAAAAGTCTGAAAATTTTAGTCTGTGTGAGAAAGAAAATCATTCTTAATTTCAGAGGGAAGGAAAGGCTGCATGGGACCCTTGCTCAGGAATTTGGGAAATCCTGGTCCATATCCCAGCTCTTCTGCTAACTGGTTGAATGACCGTGGACAACATTTCATCCCTCTGAATGTATTTTCTCGTCCGTAAGACAGTAATTATGGTATAAAACCTCCTTTGATGGCGGGGCTGTATAGCCACCGGCTTTCCTCACCCTCCCAACAGCTCCAGGAAGAAAGCAGGTGAGGTCGACCAGACCCACTCCACACTGAGGGAGGCTCAGAGTACAAGTGACTCGCCTGGGCTTTCAAGGCAAGTCAGTGGCACAAGAAGACCAAAATCTCGTCTTCTGATGACAAATTTGGTCTATTTTTATTTTACCGTTCTATTCCAAAACTGAGGGAATTCAACTTTAAGGCTGTCTTTCAGTGTAAAATTACTGGTTTTAAATTTTCTCTGGTGTTAACATCCTAGAGTAATTATCTCTACCGTATAACAGCTTATTACTGTAGCTGATCAAGCAAGACTGCAGAGCTGCCCAAAGGGTGCCTGATTGTCAGAGGCTGAGAGCTCACTTCTTCCAGTAATTTCCTGATGAAGCACATGGTCTCAAATTAGTGAACCAGTGACTGACGATGCATGACAGCATCACACTGCTGCCGTGAACTCATTCCAGGTCAGCTGAAAAAGGATTTCTATTGGGGCGTAAAAACAGGAAGACTGCTGAAATGGAATCTGTTACTATAAGAAAGGGGCCAGGTATGGACTGGGACAGCTCAAGTTAACTTTTCTTTTAATATAACACTTCATTATATACTAAATATAGATAACATGCTGTATGTTTCCATTTAAATCAAGAATAGGCATATCCTCATTAATACCCGGCTCTGTCAGACTTAACTTTATTAATCTAATTGTGTCTCATTATGGTTTTATTTTCCATTTCCTGGGTTATTGAGGTTATGTTTTCATATGTTAACTATTTGTGTGTTCTCTTCTATAAAATGACTGTTTGCTCATTTTTCTATTGTCATTATTACTGTTACTCAGGAATTCCTTATACATTCTGGATACTAAGCCAACCAGGGATCGAAGCCATGCCCCCTGCAGTGGAAGCTCAGAATATTAACCACTAGACCGCCAAGGAAGTCCCTCAGTTGAGTAGATTTTAAGTTACTTTTCCCACCTTGTCTTTTCAATTTCTTTGTATTATACTGTCTTTTGAAGAACAGAAACTCTTAATTTTTTTACCATCATCTTTACGCATAGAATGTTTCTGAATCTTTGAGAAAATTTTCCCTACTCTGTGAAGTCAAAGATTTTCTCCTGTATTTTCTTCTGAAAGGCTTAAACTTTTGTCTTTTCCATTTGTCTTTAAATTCACCTGGAATGACTTTTGTATAGGATGTGAAGTAGGAATACAATTTTGGTTTTCTCTCACGTGGACTACCAACAGTCCCAGAATCATTTGCTGAGCAGTCCTTTTCCCAGGGATCTTCAATGTCACCTCTATCAACTATCAAATTTCCATATATATATGGATCTGCTTTTAAGCTATCATATTCCATTTGTCAATTTGTCTGTCCCTCTGCCAATACCATTGTGTCTTAATAATTGTAGTTGTAACAAGCCTTTATATCTGGTAGGGTATAAATCTCCCCATTGCCTTCTTCTTCAAGAGTGTTTTGACTCTTTGTTCCTTCATGTAAATTTAAAATCAGCTGTCAATTTCCTCAAAAAAAAAAAAGTCTACCAAAAAACTCAAAATCAAACAAAGAAGTAAAACAAAACACGTAACATAAAGTGGAGAAGTAAGATTGCACAACGCATGTTACTCTTTTTTAAGTGTACAGTTCTGTGGCACTGAGTACATTCATCTTACACTTATGTAATTCTGTTAATATTTTCTCATTAGACAATAATATTATCTGCAAATAATGAGTTCTGTTTCTTCCTCATTCTAAAACCCTTTATTCCTTTTTCTGGTCTTTTCCAGCTGACTAGGACCTCCAGTATAATGGTGGATAGAATATTGACAGTGGGCACTCTCGTCCCCAGCAAAGTTCCAGACACTCCTTACTCTGCCTCCTATTACCTCCTACTCCTTCCTAATCTCTAAAACCCTCCATCAGTGAAATCACGGTATCCTGAACGTTCCCTTCATTCTTGTGCTAACAAAAACCTGACTGTCCCGAGGACGCAGTTTTCCCTGCAACCTCTCAAGTCAGGCTGTTTTCTCCCATGGTCCTTGTATCACTGGGTGTGCGGATGGGGCTGAGGTCCTCCTTGCCCCACTGCTACATTCTGTGCATTCCCCTTTCTCCTCCCCAAGCCTCAGGTCTGAATCTCCTGTCATCAGATCATATCACCCACTATCCCTTATTGTTAGTCATCTATTAGTTCCAGAGTCATTTTCCTCCATTTCATGATGAATGCGTCTCCTGGTTTATGCTTTTATCCTCATACTACTCCATTCTTAATTCCCATCAATTTCAACATGCACGTGGATTATGCTTCCAAATATGCTGGCCTCAATGATTTGAGCTTCTCTCTTCCAAAGATCTCGTCCTCCACCCTACCTTAATCACCCGCTCCCACAGTAATGTCCTAAGGTCTTGTCAACACTGTAAAGTATAACCCCTTCATACTCTCAATGTCACACAAGTCACTCTCCGACCACCCCCTCCACCATTTTTCCAGCTCTTTCTCTAATTCCCCATCTTTCATAAACCTTCACCTTCACCTGAGTCATCAAATCAGGGATCCTCCCATCGGTCCCCTCTTCCCTCTTTACCCGGCTTAAGTCCCATGCCTATCTGTGGATATACGCTGGGTTCTCATCTGTTCATATGCCAGGGCAGGGAAAGGAGAGGTAAGGAGGAAAAAACCTTACAAAACCTCACAAGCAGAGGGCTAAAACCATCTGAATTTTTTTTTTTTTTTTTTTTTTTCTTGCGTTATGCGGGCCTCTCACTGTCGTGGCCTCTCCCATTTGCGGAGCACAGGCTCCGGACGCGCAGGCCCAGCGGCCATGGCTCACGGGCCCAGCCGCTCCGCGGCACGTGGGATCCTCCCGAAACGGGGCACGAACCCGCGCCCCCCGCATCGGCAGGCGGACCCTCAAGCACTGCGCCAACAGGGAAGCCCTGAATTTTTTTAAAAATTGTTTTCAGTGAGAATAGTTATTCCCTAAGAGGTTTCCAGCGTCTTGAAATTTCTACCTCACTACTCTTAAAACATCACGAACCAGGGTTAAATTTTAATGTACAGCTCTA
The DNA here is from genome assembly GCF_000442215.2 of Lipotes vexillifer. Classification (NCBI taxonomy): domain Eukaryota; kingdom Metazoa; phylum Chordata; class Mammalia; order Artiodactyla; family Lipotidae; genus Lipotes; species Lipotes vexillifer. The sequence goes on along the minus strand of NW_006798629.1, from coordinate 6,639,033 downwards.
CATATACAGAGGCTCTCAACTAATGTCCACTTCCTCAGCTTGCTGGACACTTTCCACTCTCTCTGTAAACTGACTGAAGCCACAACCCCCTGAGCAGGTGAGGCTCCCAGGCTCTCTAGATTGTGCGCCATTACACTCCAGGGCCTCCCGGGGAGCTGGTGCTCCCATCAGTCACTGGTGTTCATTCCCAAGCTTGCTTGTGCTGTTGTTCTGAGATTTATCATTATATACGAGTATGTAAACAATGCAATACGAACATGAACAGAAGGCAGTTTTATTTCCTATGAAAAGTATGTTGAATACTTTGGAAAGACTTGTTAAACAAGCACTGAACAAACTTCTGTTTAATTAAGCGTGGGAGAATCAACTATGAAAGTCTGGGTAAAAATATAAAAGAATCTGCCCTCATATTACTTTTCAATTGTTTTTAAGTTCTTGCTATGAAGAAATCAAAACTCTATTACATGTGTGATTTATGTAAGATAAATGGCCCCATAATCAAAGAAAAGGCCTTGGCTCTACATGAAAAGAATGATAAGTGAGTATTAACATATTTTAACTTATAATAAAATGTTTACAGTAAGAAGGTACCATTTGTAAAAATCATTTCTTGACTTAGTTGATTTTAAGTTAATCGACATGGTTACCCACTGTTTGTACAGCTAAGAGAGCCTCTATTGTAGTTTACAAAGCACCTCGAACCTGATCTTACCTGCATCTCACAATAACCCCATGAGTGAAAGACATCCCCATTTTACAGACAAGAAAACTGAGGCCCAGAGAAGAACGAAAAGGTGGCCTGTTTTGAGTCACATGACTTAGGAGTGATGCTTTACTCCCTGAGTGCTGCAGCAGCCTCCTGGTGGCCACAGCAGCTTGGGTTCTCCCCAGTCTAACAACAATGATGGGAGTAACAACAATGACGACCACAGCTGACTTTTTTTTTTTTTTTTTTT
>NW_006798629.1:6607730-6637956 GCF_000442215.2 Lipotes vexillifer | reverse complement strand
AACCCGCGTCCCCTGCATCGGCAGGCGGACTCTCAACCACTGCGCCACCAGGGAAGCCCCCACAGCTGACTTTTAAAGAGCACTCACCATTTCTAGGCACTGCACTAAGCACTTAAAACACATCTCATATAATCTCCCCCAAATCCTAAGATCTAGGAACTATTATCTCAACATTCCACAGGTAATGAAATGAAGGCTCAGAAAGGTAAAGGAAGTTGCCTACATTAGGGGAGCCAGATTTGATTCTAGGCACCCTGACTTCAGACTGTGTGCTCCTGTGCACTGAACTATGCTTCCTCTCACTTTACAGCAAGACTCCACAGATCCTAGGCAGCTGCAAAATCATCCTTGCTCCAAGGCTGGCCAAGCTCTGAAGGGCAGTGATGGCCACCAGGCAAATGAGAATTTAGGGTGGATGTTTTATGCAGGAGAACTTTCTTCCCTACCCTGACTACGCAGCCTACCTCGTGAGAACGGGGAGACTCTGTCAATCGAGACAGCACGTGAGCCTCAGAGGGAAGGTTAAGTGAAAACCCTACACTGACTACGCAGCCTACCTCGTGAGAACGGGGAGACTCTGTCAATCGAGACAGCACGTGAGCCTCAGAGGGAAGGTTAAGTGAAAAGATCAGGACATCTAACCCTCAAGTACAGGCTCCCAATTACTAACCTTGTAAATGTTTTGTAAGACAAGGTGCATTTTATCAGGGTGAACTGCAGAGAGCACAAATATCAACATGACAACATCCACAGACTCCGGGGGCACGTGTTCCAGAAGGTCATCTTTAGTCAGATCACACTGGAATACCTTGCATCTTTCTGTGTCATATAAAGGATTTTGCTAGAGAGGAGAAAAACAAAAAATAGTTTTTACACCACATCCACGTTGATACATAGAGAAAAACACAGCATGAAAAGGAGATCCTATTTCTACGTGTACACTGCTGCACAGAAATCAATGATCACTTTGTAACTGGATAAAACAGTAATGAACCATTTGCACATTAAAGCATGTAATGTTCAATACTGCTACAACAGACAAGATTTCATTTTAACAAATCATTTTTTTCCTTTTAAAAAATTTTTATTTTATATTGGAGTATATTTGATTAACAATGTTGTTAGTTTCAGGTGTACAGCAGAGTGATTCAGTTATACATATACATGTATCTGTTCTTTCTCAAATTCTTTTCCCATTTAGGTTATTACAGAGTATTGAGCAGAGTTTACTGTGCTATACAGCAGGTCCTTGTTGGTTACCTGTTTTAAATATATTAACCAATCATTTTTAACTGTGTACACAGTCTATCACATATTCCAAACTGAGCATTTTAGAAGCATGTAACTCCAGAGGGATGATAATCCAAAACCAGCCTCTGCTCCCTTAACCCTATGAGAAGTCCTTCCAGTTTCCTTGGAGATGCTCCCACAGTTCTTCTGGGTATATTTTCCCTTGATGCAGCAAGCTAATAAAACCTAACTTTTATTTATTTATTTTTTTAACTACAAGCGTGTTCCTGGTACATTTTGGTTCCTTGTTTCAACACATGTATAAGAGCATTATGGAAAAAAATATCAAACTTTTCTTTAATTTAAATAAGGACTTTAATAAATAGAGAGATATACAAAGTTATTGGATGGGAAGGTTCAATGTTGAAAAGATGTCAGTTCTACCTATAACTCCTCTTATAAATCCAATGCAATCTCAACTGAATCTCCACAGATTTCTAGAAACTTGACAAGGTAAATTTTATTCATCTGGAAGTGAAAATCTTGAGGAATAGCCAAGATGATTTTTTTTTTTTGAGAGTGGCCATCCTAATGGCTGTGAGGTGATATCACATTGTGGGGTTTTGTTTCTTTGTTTTTAATTTATTTATTTTACTGATTTATTTTTTTGGCTGTGTTGGGTCTTCGTTGTTGCGCAGGCTTTCTCTAGTTGCAGTGAGCGGGGGCTACTCTTCGTTGCGGTGTGTGGGCGTCTCATTGCGGTGGCTCCTTTTGCTGCAGAGTAAGGGCTCTAGGCACGTGGGCTTCAGTAGTTGCAGCATGCAGGCTCACTAGTTGTGGCTCGTGGGCTCTAGAGCACAGGCTCAGTAGTTGTGGCGCATGGGCTTAGCTGCTCTGCAGCATGTGGGATCTTCCCAGACCAGGGCTTGAACCTGTGTCCCCTGCATTGGCAGGTGGATTCTTAACCACTGTGCCAACAGGGAAGCCTGCCAAGACGATTTTTAAATGAAGAACAATGGAAGAGGAGGCACACTACTGGACATCAAAACACATTACAAAATGAAGTACTAAAACAGTGTGGTTTGAGAATGGGGACAAATAGATCACTGAGACAGAACAGAGTCCCCAAACAGACCCATGTATAAAGAGGGATCAGTAGTGTATATGACAGAAGAGAGATGACAAAAATGACAATTAGATTTAAAAAAAGGTAGATAATTGGGACTTCCCTGGTGGCGCAGTGGTTAAGAATCCACCTGCCAATGCAGGGGACATGGGTTCGAGCCCTGGTCCGGGAAGATCCCACAAGCTGCGGAGCAACTAAACTCGTGCACCAAAACTACTGAGACTGTGCTCTAGAGTCCACAAGCCATAGCTACTGAGCCCACGTGCCACAACTACTGAAGCCCGCATGCCTAGAGCCCGTACTCCGCAACAAGAGAAGCCACTGCAATGAGAAGCCTGTGCACCGCAACAAAGAGTAGCCCCCTCTCTCCACAACTAGAGAAAGCCTGCGCACAGCAACAAAGACCCAATGTGGCCAAAAATAAATTAAAAAAAAAAAAAAGGAGATAATACAGGTGACAATTATCAGGAATGGAAAACAAATTTCTCACTCAATTCACTGTTTGAACAGCTAGCTCTATCCACCTGTGTTAGAGGACAGCCGACCGCTTGGAGTAATAAAAGACTTGCAGCTCCAGTGCAGAGATGTATAGAGGTGGAGAGATGTAGCTCCCATCCTTATGGGAAACAAGCTGGACAAACAGCAACTTTATGAGAACCCATGAAAGAACAGAGGTCAAAGAACCACCAGCCATCCCCAAATCTGGAGAGGGACAGGTGCCTTCAGGGAGATTCAGGACCCAAGCGTTTGCTTACCTGAGGCAGTAGCCTTCAGCCTGGAAAGAGGAAATTAGAAATGTGACAAACAGCCAAAGCCATCGGGATGTTCCCACCCTTTGCAGGTGTTTCCACCAAGGACATCACCAGGCTCTCACAGAGACAATGGTGCTCTTTCTGGTGCTGGACTTTCTCACCTCCTTTAAGGGAGGAAAGGTTTAACCTGAAGGGGAAAAGTCATCTGAGGCCTGTATCCTTAGGGCACTGGTGGAGTACCACTACCACTGGGGGAGGGCCCTACTCTTCCCAGACCTAGTCTTAATCTGCAGAGAGAATGGCCTCAAGACCACAGAGGATGACAGAGGTGGGGAAGCGATGGGAGAGAAAAGCTCTATTCCTGGAGAAGCAGAAACACTTGTGAGGGCCAAACCCCTAAGACACAGGTCCATTATGCAGTTCAAAAACTGAGAATCAGAAAATTAGAGAATAGTCTCTTTCCCCACATACTATCAACAAATCTCCAGTAATAACAACAGTGGATTGCTGGGAAAGCTGCAAGAGACACACTCTTCATGGTGAACAGCACAAAGGGAAGACCCAAAGCCAAGAGGAGCAACAAAAACAAAGTCACCAGAGGAGTTTGAAGTCTCTGAGGCTGACAGCAACAACAAACCTCACAGGTAACTATAGCAACAAGAGACTTCAAATAGAGCCCAACTCCTGTCTAGATTACTACAAACCCTTATTACCTCAGTATCCACTGCCCTATATAACATACCCGGCTTTCAACAAAAAAGAACAAGGCGTACCAAAAGGCCAGAAAAAATATGGTATGAAGAGACAATCAATCATGAGAACCAGACTCAAATATGACACAGACGTTGGAACTACAGGTTTGGACATTTAAAATAACTGTGATTAACATATTAAAGGCTCTAAAGGAAAGGGTAGACAACATGCAAGATCAGATAGGTAATTTCACAGAGAGATAGAAACTACAAAACAAATCAACTGGAAATGCTAAAAACCAAAAACTTAGTTACAGAAATGAAGAATGCTTTTGACAGACTCATCAATAGGAATGTCTACTGCCTAAAGAGGAACCAGTGAACTTGATGATAGGACAATAAATTACACAAACTGAAGAAAGGGAAAAAAAGTTAAAAACAAACAAAAAACCAGCATCCAAGAGCTGTGATACAATACAAATGGTATAACATACAGGGAATTGGAATCCTAGAAAGAGAAGAGGAAACAGAGCTGAAGAAATACTTGAAGATATAATGGCCAAACTTTTTCCAGATTGATTAAAAAACATAACCAAAATTAAAAAAAGCATATCTATGTGATTACAGAACTTCTAAACAAGACATAAAACCTTTGTACCTTAAAAGGAAAAGATTATCAGATTGGTTCAAGATGGCAGAGTAGAAGGACGTGCACTCGCTCCCTCTTGCAAGAGCACTGGAATCACAACTAACTGCTGAACAATCATCAACAGAAAATATTTGAAGAGATTAGAGTCGAAAACTTCCCTAACATGAGAAAGGAAACAGCCACCCAAATCCAGGAAGGGCAGAGAGTCCCAGGCAAGATAAACCCAAGGAGAAACACACCGAGACACACAGTAATCAAATTGACAAAAATTAAAGACAAAGAAAAATTATTGAAAGCAACAAGGGAAAAAAGACAAATAACATACAAGGGAACTCCCACGAGGTTAACAGCTGATTTCTCAGTAACTCTACAAGCCAGAAGGGAGTGGCATGATATATTTAAAGTGATGAAAGGGAAGAACCTATAACCAAGATTACTCTACCCAACAAGGATCTCATTCAGATTTGACCGAGAAATCAAAAGCTTTACAGACAAGCAAAAGCTAAGAGAATTCAGCACCACCAAACCAGCTCTACAACAAATGCTAAAGGAACTTCTCTAAGTGGGAAACACAAGAGAAGAAAAAGACCTACAAAAACAAACCAATAACAATTAAGAAAATGGTCATAGGAACATATATACCGATAATTACCTTAAACGTGAATGGATTAAATGCTCCAACCAAAAGACACAGGCTCGCTGAATGGATACAAAAACAAGACCTATATATACGCTATCTACAAGAGACCCACTTGAGACCTAGGGACACATACAGACTGAAAGTGAGGGGATGGAAAAAGATATGCCATGCAAATGGAAATCAAAAGAAAGCTGGAGTAGCAATACTCATATCAGATAAAATAGACTTTAAAATAAAGAATGTTACAAGAGACAAGGAAGGACACTACATAATGATGAAGGGATCAATCCAAGAAGATATAACAATTATAAATATATATGCACCCAACATAGGAGCACCTCAATACATAGGGCAACCGCTAACAGCTATAAATGAGGAAATTGACAGTAACACAATAATAGTGGGGGACTTCAACACCTCACTTACACCAATGGACAGATCATCCAAACAGAAAACTAATAAGGAAACACAGGCTTTAAATGACATAACAGACCAGACAGATTTAAATGATATTTATAGGACATTCCATCCAAAAACAGCAGATTACACTTTCTTCTCAAGTGCACATGGAACATTCTCCAGGATAGATCACATCCTGGGTCACAGATCAAGCAGGGGATGTGGGTTGGATCCTTGGTCAGGGAACTAAGATCCCACACGCCGTGGGGCAACTAGGCCTACACACCACAACTACCGCGCCCAAGCACCACAACTAGAGAGCTCGCACACCGCAACTACTGAGCCTGCGTGCTCTGTAGCCTGCGCACCACAACTACAGAGAAGCCCGTTCGCTGCAATGAAGAGCCCGCATGCCACAACTAAGATGTGACACAGCCAAAAATAAATAAATAAATAATTGGAGACAGTACTTTTTGCCCATAAGATTGGAAGATATAAAGAAGACTGATGTCAAATGTTAAGGGCATAGAGGAAAAAATATCTTTATTCTATTGGTGAAATTATAAATTGGTATAATTTTCTGGATGGAAGCCTGGCATTATCTACTTAAATTTCAACATGTATCCTTTCTCCAAGGAATTCTATTCTATTATTCACCACAGAAATAAGTGCACACATGTATTTTGGGGCAAGTGTACAATTTTGATGACATTAACCCTACTTGTAAGAGCAAAAAATTAGAAACAATTCGAACAATTACCAACAAGGCAATTGTTACAGTATGGCATATCCGTTCTATGGAATACTACAACAGGTAAATGAAATGCAGTGGACCTACATGTACTAGGATGAAAAAGTCGGCAAGATATAACATAGAGCGAAGAAAGCAGGTTATAGTACAATGTGATGCCACTATTTAAAAAGTCTAATAGATGCTAAAACTGTGAAAGGTTGATGGAAAACTACATATCTGCATGTTGCCAAAGCATCCCCCACATATCTGTTAGTGGCAAAAAGAAAATACCTGTGCAACAAAGGAATTAGGTAGTTACTACCTTAACCCAGCGATCAAAACTAGCATCACTTACAGCGAGATTACACTACTGCCTCCTGATAGGATGCAGAATGAAAGAAACAACATCAGCTATTAAAGTATTTTTGCCCAAAGTATTTTACCTGATTTAAATCTAACTTCTAGTTTACAGGAAATACAGAAACAAGTTAAACAATGATTAAAAGAAACAATCAGACCCAATTTGGCATGTGGGACCTCATTATAGAAAATGACTTGCTCTCCGAAAATTCAATGTCAGTGGGGAAAAGGTCAAGGAGAAGGGCAGGAATGTTTTAGGCTAAGGAGATTTAAGGTACATAATAAAGTGTAAGATGTAGTCCTTAATTAAATATAGCTATTAAAGACACCTGGGACTACTGGGGGAAATCTGAATCCAGACTGGGTATTAATGACATTAGGGAATTATAGTTATTTTTGTCAGACATGATAAGTATATTGTAGTCATGTAGAAAAAGTCCTCATTTTTTTGAAGATGTAGGCATACATATTTAGGAGTGAAGCGTGTCAACATTTGTAACTTACTTTAAAACAGTTCAGCAAGTCTATAAAGCAAACATAGCAAAATGCTGGCAATCATTAAATCTGGATACAAGGATAAGGATGTTGTTTGGTGTTTCTTTCTACTTTTCTGAATACTGCTATGTTTCTGTATGTATTATACATGCATGTAAACAGGAAAACTAGGTTCACAGGGATCATAGCTGGTTAGCTTCAGGGAGAGGACTGAAACTGGGCAAATGGGTGTAGAAGGCAGGTCCAACAAGTCTAGGAAAATAAAACACACAGCTGGTGCACCAACCTTGACATATTGAACTGCTCTTGGAGAAAAATCACAGGCATAGGCAAAGATATTCGGATCTTCTAAAAGCGGGAATAAACAGTTCCCAACCCCACAGCCAGCTTCAAGCATAGTCAATTTTTGATCTTCAAACTGAGGAAAGAGAACCCAAAGTTACAGTACACTACATCTACATAATGAAGAAAAAACTAAAAGGTCCAGAACACGAGACAAGGTCTCTGCCCCCATGGAGTAGACAATAAAGTGAACTGATAACCCAAAGCCACTGATACCTCGTCCAACATTGGGCAGTCTGGTGTGGAGAAAACACAGCATAATGGTTAACAGAATAGGCTCTGAGGTTAAACCGCGTGCACTCAAATCTGGACTCCTCCCCTCGCCCCGGGTTCTATCACTGGACAAATCACTTAAACAGCTTTGTGCCTCAATTTCATCAGCAAGTGGGGATAATACTAACGCCAAACTTCGCCATGTTATTATAAGGCTTAAGTTACAGAACACATGTAAAGTTCTAGAAAACGGGCATGATAAAATGTTCATCATTATTATTATTATGAACCTGTCATTGAAATCATTCATCATGAATTTAATATTTACAACTTTCAGATTAGCTTTAAAGAAACAGAAAATGCCCCCTTTTTTTTAAAACTTACAAAAAAAGCATATATTTATCTACTTTTCCTTCTCTTGCCATAATACAGAAGCACGATGCTGATGGCCTGATATGTCGGTGTGACATATCAGTCACTGATTTCAAAATTCTGTGACTGGCCTTTGTTAGACAACAGGAATGCAGTTACAGCGTCTTTTCTCCTCTGTATTATACAACTCAGCAACTGCTAAAACTACTTGAGACAAACAGTGTATATCTAAGGTACAAAAATTTACGAAGCCTCTGAGAGGTTTCATAAATTATCTCACACTCCCCTGGGAATGCAATAAAGCACCCCCTCTTCTACACATTCTAAATGAAGAACAGCTCAAATAAGGAGTAATATTAGTTTACCTCTCTACATGATCTGAGCTCCTCAAACTCTCTGGTGGTCCAGTGTCTATCTTTGAAGAAATTAGTGCTATTTCTTTTGTAAAAAAGGTCCCAGTTCTTCTGAGCCTCTTTTTCCAGTTTTTGCTGTTTATAATCAGACACTAAAGCTTGGTCTCTTGTCAGTTTCTCCTCTTCTTCAGAGCTGAGAATCCTTGCCTGAAGCCCCTTCCTTTGCAAAGCAGCCATCTCCTAAATTGATGGTAATATATTTAACACTGCTGGAGATTCTCCATTCCTGAACAAGCTGAGGAATTCAAGCGGATACTGCAGACACAGGCAGGGTTTTCTCAGATGTGGTCCCTCAGGGTGGGTCCAAGCCTCAGGCAGCATCGGGTGTTTCGCAGGAAAAAGAATGAGACTCCGGTTGGGGGGTTCTAGAACTTTTTTAAAGATGCTGAGTTAGTGGTCCTACAACAGTTCTTTCACCTAACAGTTCAACTCAGCAAACGTTTACTAGGTGCTGACCTTACACAAATCCCTGCTCCGCTATTGAATAGGTCACAAAGACCAAGACACAGCCGCTGCCTTCAGAGGGCTGACATTCAGCGGCCAGGGTTCTCACGCACAGAACTGTAATTCAAACCAGAGTAAGTTAACTAACACAAAAAATCGCTCTGGTTTAGAAAAAGGTCACTGCCGAGAACTGACTGAGAAACCTTGGGTTCATCAATGTTCGGTGTCCGTGAGAGGGGTGTCTTACAAACAACCAAAACGGTTGCACGAACTGGGAGCGGGTGGTCAATTCACGGACAGAAGGAGGGTCACCGTTTCCAAGGACCGGAGACTCAGTGTTTTTCGGGGAAAACAGAGCTAAGCCCGGGTGGCCTGAGACTCTGAGTCTTACGAACCAGAGGGGGCTTCCCAGGGACCAAGGCCCTCGCGTCGCCGTCGGCACGCGAAGGGGAGGAAGAGACTCAGAGACGCGTGGCGTGGGGTGCCCAGGATACTCGGGATAACCCGGGCCGCCCGGCCGCGAGGGCCTGAGAGGACGGCGTGAACCTAGTTCCTCGCGCGCTGGGGCCCCGTCATCAGTTCCCAGGTTCACCTGGAGGGTGGGGCCGGGCGCGCTGAGCCCTCAGCCAGGCCAGCCTCGGAAGCAAAATTTGGGAGCCACAGCGGAAGAACCCTTCGAATGGACAAACCGCCTCTGAAAACTTCGAATCGGATTTCTCGGGCGGAGTCCTTCTACCCTGACACCGCCCCCGCCATTTCCGCTCCGAGCCCAGAAGTCCCTCCTCGGCGCCGGAAGTTCCGGGGCCCCGCTTCCTCAGAGTCGCCCACCTTCCGGACGCGGAGATCAGGACTTGCTTCCGGCCGCGGGTGGGTTCCGGCTCGGATCCCCGCGCGACCCGGAACGCTGTCCCGGGAGCGCGGCTCCCCCGGACGCCGGTACCGGCAGCTCGGGCCGCGGGCGCGCCAGGAGGGCACCGGTGTGGGCGCGAGGCCCGGGGGGGCCATGAACGGGACGGCCAACCCGCTGCTGGACCGCGAGGAGCACTGCCTGCGCCTCGGGGAGAGCTTCGAGAAGCGGCCGCGGACCTCCTTCCACACCATCCGCTGTGAGTCCGCGCCCGCACGGCCGACCCTGGCCGCCCTTAGCCCCTCCGGTGTCCAGGGAGCCCTGCCAGCGTCAGCTCCCTTCCTCTCAGCCCGGATCCGCCGGAACCTCGGGTTTTTCCCAGCTCACTTCCAAACCAGAACTTTACTACCTTCCCACTATTCCTCTGCCTCGTGGTACCGAACTCTTATTCCGAAGACCATTGGCCCCTTTTCCTGCCGCGTCCAGCCCTCCCGCGCACTGACGCTCCCCCTCTTATTTCTGAAAGGCTGCGACACCACATCAGGCTCTAGCTTTTCTCTGTAGCCGCCTTTCCGCCATGACCCCACTGGGGGTCTCCACGCTTCAAGGAAACGCTCTTGTTTCCTCGGGATCCGCGTCCACTCCTTCCTATTCCATTCTCTTCTTCCCTGTTTTCCTCACTTTTCTTCCCTCGTCTGTTTTGGTTCTGCCCTCCCTGACGCAGTGCTTCATCCCCTTTGCAGCCCCAGAATCCACATCCTCTCTGTGCCTCATCAGTCTCCCTCCTCAATGTCTCCATGCTAGCTTTTCTTGTGATTTTGATGTCTTTTGAGGTCACCTGGACTACCCCAACTTTTCCTCGGGACCAAGTCCCTTGTGGGTGAAGAATAAAATTAGGATTTGAGAGCCAGGAATAAGTTAGCGCTTGATCTATGATTGGAAGCAGGAGCGAGGAGGCCTAAGGAATGTGGAGATAGTCATTATGCTGGACCTCCTTTTTCTCCATGATTACAGACCCTATTGAGAGAGGGCCCTTCCACTCTGTGTCCTGGGTGAAGAATTGGCTGACTGAGCATCCCGCTGTGATTCACAGGCTCCTTGTTTCCCTTCCTGGTATCCCCAATGCTGGTTAAGACTTGTTTTTGTCAGAGGAGCTCCTACACGTGACTCAACACCTTGGAAGAGGGTGTGTTAGATAATGCAGTTCTATCTTCCTGTGGTCACTTGCCAGGCCATTACTCTGCTTCCTACTGACAACAGTTCAGCCCTTTCAGAGAGAGGGTATTGGGAATATGATAAGAGCGTCATTTCCTGAGCAGTTTACTGATTTGATGTTTTAGCAGAGTGAAGGGCAATGTGGAATGTAAATAAGATACTTCACAGAAGCACCTGGCCTGCCGTTTGAAGCAGGTTTGTGTTAAAAGGGAGTAAGGTGGCTGTCCTGCTGTGCTTTAACTGCAATTCAGAAACATGGGCAGGATTAACCTTTGGAAATACAGTTCAACCTTCTGCTCCAAACATCTACAGGAGTAATCCTTGTTAAAGCTATGGAACTGGAGTGTGGCAGATCCTAACTTTGCCAATTCCTATCAAAATGAAATCAGCTTGTATGGTGCTATGGCCTATCATATTTCACATTGGGTTTTACAATCACAGGATTTAAAAAATATGCTCTGTTCCTTTTGATCCTTATAATAACCCTAGTAAAACACCTCATTGTGGATAATAAGACATTAATTTTTTATCTGTCATTTGGCAGAAGGGGATATCTTTGCTTAATAAAGTGTTGTGTAAACTCTAGCCTTTTTTCTTCAAAATAATCCACTGGGAATGAGAAGAAAAGTATGTGGAGGTATAGATAAGACAAGATTGTCCCAGAGCTGGTAATTATTGAAGCTGGGTGATGGTACACACAGCTCATGGTATTATTCTGTCTGCTGTTGTATATGAGAAGCTGTCCACAATGAAATAGCTTTCTGAAAAATTCTAAATGGTGTGTATTTTCCATTTATTTGAGTTATAAAAAATTTCAGTTCTTACATGGGAATGCCCTGCAAACCCTTAGCAAAAGTAACCTGGTGGATAAATGCTTTTTTCCTTTCCCTTTAGATGACTTTAAGCCGGCATCTATAGACACTTCCTGTGAAGGAGAGCTTCAGGTCGGCAAAGGAGATGAAGTCACAATTACGCTGCCACATATCCCTGTAGGTTTTATCCCACTGTTGTTTTTTTTAATGTGGAATCACAATGAATCCTCATATTCTATGTTATTGCAATTTGATTTTCCTCCTATTTAAATATTTCTAGATTTCTAAAGTGCCAGTATAAGGGAAAAAGGAATTTTGGGGGTAGGGCAGGGTAGAATTCATGCTTCCCAGGTACTTGAGTAAAAATAATTCTTTGTCATTTTCCCCAAGCTCCCTTTTCCCCCATTTGTCCCAAAGTAGACAAGGTTCCTGTGTGGACACCTGGCCCCTTCCTTAGACACACGTTGCTTCCCCCCAGCAGCTACAGAGAGAAAGGCCCAGGTGCCCTGTGGATGTAACGCAGCAGCTTAGGAGTGCAGAGGGCAGGAGCAGGGTCGACACGGTCATGAGTCCGGCAAGGGGTGATGTGCAGGCTGGTGGTTTCAGCCAGAAACCAGAGGTGCAGAGCCTTCAGCCCATTTAGGGCTGAGGAACCCGGTTAAAAGCTGAATGGAGAAGCCTTGCCCAAGGCGGCGCTCTGATCACAAAGCCCAAAGGATCAGACAAAATACTCTTAATGACCATGGGTCAGTGCATGTCCCAGCCCTGTCCTGGAACATCGGTTCTCGGTAACCAGTGATAGAATGAAAAGGCTCTGGACAGGGAGACCTGGGAAGCTTTGTGCTGGGGAAAACTTATTGTCTGCTAGTTCAAACTGCTATCTCATTACTTGTTGCCTTTGGCAAGTTACATCATCTCCCTTTGGACCTTAGTTTCCCAAATGTAAAATGAAGAGGTTACATCAGTGGTCCCTAAGGTCTCTTCCAACTCTTAATTTTTACTGTATGAATAAAGAGTCAAGCAGCCAAGCAGTTTCTGATTCCATACAAAGGATTAAACACTGTATTTGGCAAATATTAATGACCACCTACTGGGTGCTGGCTCACTACTAGGTACTGAGAATACAGTCTTGAACAAAACAAGCACGTTTCTTGCCCTTAGGGAGTTTAAATAAATATAAGAAAGCGTAGCACTTATTTTGGAAAATCTGGGAAGGCTTCCCTGAGGAAGTGACCTTTGAGCAGATTTGAATGTTGAATAATTAAAAGGGAAGGAGAGGGTGGGATGTTGCAGGCAGAAGCCCTGTTAAATCCCTGTAAGAAAGAGCTTGGGTCTGAGAGAAGGCCAGCTCCTTCTGCTCTGGAGCCTGCAGAGCCTGCGGCAAGTGGAGCCGGGCATGGTGGAAGGGCCAGGTGGCTCGTTTAAAGATTTTATTCTTTGGCCTTAGAGTGATGGGTAGTGATTCAAGGGCTTAAGTGGGTGAATGGAATGATGTACTTACTGTGAACCAGCCAGAATAACGAGCTGCCATTGGAGAATGCTCTGTGGTTACTTGGCATGGGGGGAAGCCTGGACTCTGATATTACAAGGAAGTACGGAGGTCACTCACTAGCTTTACTGCTTATAGTGAGAGCTCTTCTCGGTGTCAGACACGTAATGCGTAATTTATGTTTCTCAGTTCACATTTTACCATTATTTGTAACATTTCCCAAATCCTTGGAAAAATGTACAGTAATTTAAAAATTTTATGTTTATTTCTTGATTACTTAGAGCCAGTTGCACAGTCACAGATTCTTGCCGTATTGTTATTTCCTCTTTATTTTTGCTTGGGAAGCCAGCAGGAGTTAAAATACAAATCGGTTCATTCTGTTCCTTTTTGAGTAGCTCTGATAAAAGATGTGATGAGGTAAAGCCACCTGTAAATTCAGTTTTGATATGCATAACTGGTGTGTTTGGTGTAATTGTCTGAATTGTACTTTTGTGGCGTGTAGGGATCCACACCACCGATGACTGTGTTCAAGGGGAACAAGCGGCCTTACCAGAAGGACTGTGTGCTTATTATCAATCACGACACTGGAGAATATGTGCTGGAAAAGCTCAGCAGCAGCATCCAGGTCAAGAAAACAAGGTATGTGAAGAAGCAGATACAGATCAATGTGCCGTTTCTATAGATTTACATGATCTATTCAGTTATTTTATAAGGATGTGAGAACCTGGGTGCTTCGTGTTGTTGGCAGTCTCAGCAGCTCCACCTCTCTCTTCTCAGATAAGTCAATAAAATATCTTTTCCTCAAAGGCAATAAAGAGAGATAATGCTTTTAAGACCTGAAACATAGAAAACGTTGTGGAAAGGAGTGTACTGTATGATTAAATCAGTTTTATTAATTTTATGATCGTTGATATAGTACCACCAAAGGGATAAGGTTTAAATTTACAGACTTAAAGTTATGAAAGAATAATTTAATAATATATATTCTTTATTAGAGTGAAAACATTAAATTTTTACAAGGTACATTTGAGGTCATTATTACACCAAAGTAAAGCTTTGTTTATTTTTTTTGAACATTGAGCTCTCTTTAATTTTTAATTCAACAGACATTACACGTGTCATGTGAAGCCAATTAGATTTTATTTTAAAGCCAAATTTCATTCTGTAAACAGAAGTAACCCAGTGGTTCTATTTATATCGTGATACAATAATTATTGTAATAGAGTAATTAAATTTTAAAGAGAGTATTTAATGTTTTCTATTTATGCTTCCTCAAGCCATTTTTCTTTACTCATTCCACAAAAAGTAAAAGTACTTACCATTTATTGAGTGTACTTTATTTATTTATTACCACGTGCCAGGTACTGTGCTAGATGTTTTATGTGCATTATCTAATCTTTACAAATAACTTTTGAAAAGGTAGTGTTGTTACCCTTTCACACACACACACTCACACACACATACACATGACGAGACTGAGGATCAGTGAGATTGTGACTCACAGTGTGTTTGTGTTGATTACCTCCACCAACCAGGTGCTGCTCTTAGGCCTCTGAGAACTGATGATTGTGGGAGTTTGACTTACTACTCAGTGTCATCTGGGAGCTAGCAGTATTTTATCACTTAGGTATTTGTTAGAAGTGCAGAATTTCAGGACATACTAAGTCAGAATCTGCACTTTAACGAGATCCCCAGGTGATCTGTGTGGACACCAAAGTTTGAAAAATGCTGAGCTAGTCCATTTACAAAAGAAATTGTTAATGGGTAGCATTTCCTTGGTCTGGGGTGGAGTGCTCTGCCTACCTGCCAGCAAGAGCTGGCCTTTGACAAAATGAGCAAGCAGTAAATAGATAATGGGAAAAATTGCTAACAGGCCAGTATTTCAAGAGCTAGTTTAATAACTCACGTGTAATTGTAACTTTATACTGCATACAAGGTGAATAGTTACATTTTCCGTTATTAAAATGGGTTCTCGTAATCACACTATATCCTACCTCTGTGTCTTACCTGCTGCTTGATATAAAATGTGAGCTCCGTGAAGGCAGTGAGTCTGCTTTATTCGTCTCTGTGTCTCTGGTGTACGATGCAGAACTGGAATGCAGTAGAATGAGTAGTTTGTATGATAAAATTAACAAATATCAGTATTTTGAAGCTGTCTGTAAAGAGTCTGGGCTTCTGCAAAGACTTCCAGGGGCTTGGTAAACAAGGCAAACCTGAGAACCACTGTTCTTGCACCTCCAGTTTAAAGTCCGTATCTCATTTCAGAGCTGAGGGGAGCAGTAGAATCCAAGCCCGAATGGAACAGCAGCCTGCTCGTCCCCCACAGCCATCACAGCCACCACCGCCTCCACCACCTGTGCCATTCAGAGCTCCAACAAAGCCTCCGGTTGGACCCAAAACCTCTCCCTTGAAGGATAACCCCTCACCTGAACCTCAGCTGGATGATATCAAAAGAGGTAGAGAGCATTTTCTGGAGCCATGGTAGCAACTTGGAGGAGGGTATTGATGTTTTTGTGGAGATCACAAGACCACGTACACGGCGGCATGGGCATTCTCTGCCATCCTAACAGTTTCCGCAGGGCCCACCGTTCCACAGGTGACAGCGGGCGGGGTGGGGTGGGCCGTGGAGGCGAGGTTTACCACTTGGCTCCTTTGACAAGGGAGAGTCTGGGACAGTGACCTGAGCTGTGGCTGTCTTTGCAGCTTTCTGCTTAGAGGCCTGAGGCTTAAACAAGCCTGCCTGCCATCTAAAGGTCCATACGGAACACCTTTTAAGGCTTTGAAAGAAGAGAATTACAAGGTACTGGGGGTAAAAACCAAGTGTGCCAATGTTAGTATAGTGTCTAGGTTAAGTTCCACGACCACTGCTTTGTATTAACAAAAGTGCGTAAATATGATAGCGCCTGGGACACTGGGGGCGCTGGCCTAGAAGGACTTAGAGGTCTGTTCAGGCTCTCCAAGGTAAAACCAAGACAGAGGCACTCACCTTGGCTCTCTCCCCCACACAGTGGATGGTTTTAGTTGTCCAGACACTTAGAAAGTTATGAGAGTAAGTGTTATATTTCATATTTGTGAAGTTCTGTGAAACAAAGTTAAACCTGTAACAGTAGTAAACAGGAAAAGATAGAAAGTTGCCCTTGGGAAGTTTGCCTTTTCCACCTTGTGGAAATGCTGTCTTTTCACAAATGAGATCACTCTCTGCATGGTACACAGTTCTTAAGCCTCTGGATTTTTTTTTTTTTTTCTCATGGATATTGGAATGCTGTCTATGGAAGTTTTCACTTTAGTCGAACAGGAATTGGACCATGACAGGTTGTTGTTGCCAGTTATGCTTAAAGGAACCATAGCCATTTAAGGCCTCGTGGTAGGTTTGGACAGGAAAATCTGGCATCTTCCTTGATGTAGCCTATGGTGAATCGTTAATGTACTCACTCACATTAAAATGGTCAGGTAGAACATGTGTTTCCTTCCTTGCTTTACATTTATTAACATTGCGGTACCTGAAGGCATGGCTGTAAGTCAGATGTGAAAGCACGGAGGAGAGGTGTCATCCCGCCATCTTTCTTCAGCCACCACGGCTCCTCCTGCGAGCCTTGTTTACCTGTGGAACATGAATGCTGGAAAGGCCCCCAGAGACTGTCTGCTGTGGCCCTTCCTTTTTCCAGAGCCTCTTGGAAAATTCATTGCCTTCCACCTGGGTCTCCCTGCTGGTTAGAGGTGGATCCAAAGCAAGAGCTCAGACCTTCCAGTTCCTGGTCAGGTATTTCTCAGCCCATGAGCAGAACGTTGCTCTTCTCTTATTTGGTGTTTAATCCCATAGTTCATAATTCTTCTTTTTTAAAGTAGATAAAGGCAAAATAGACTTAATTCATTTCTCAGAAGGATCATTATCCTGGAGCAGTCTGCTTTTTGGTTATTTTGGGTGAATTAAATGTTTCCATTGTCTCTCTGGAGACGTGTTAGATGTTTTTGTTTGTTGGTTTTGCTCCGGTTCATTTTGTTTGTTTTTAAGGACTCAAGAAGCAGGAGTTCATTTTCAGTTATTCCTCGTTGCTCTTGGTTTTGCCAGCTTACTGTTTACAGAGGCTTGACACATTTACCCCCGTCTCGTCATTTATTCCAGAGCTGAGGGCCGAGGTGGACATCATCGAACAGATGAGCAGCAGCAGTGCAAGCAGCTCCTCAGACTCCGAGAGCTCGTCAGGAAGCGATGACGACAGCTCCAGCAGTGGAGGCGAGGACAGCGGCCCTGTGTCCCCTCCGCAGCCATCACACCAGCAACCCTACAACAGCAGGCCGGCCGTCGCCAACGGAACTGGCCGGCCGCAAGGAAGCAACCAGCTCATGTGCACCCTCAGTAAGTGCACGCTCCCGCTTCTGGGCCGAGGCGGGGGCTTGGGGGTGGGGAGAGGGAATGTCAGGCCAGAGCTGGAGCTTCTGTTTATCTTACACCAGAGTCTATAAACCTGACGGTACTTAAGGCATAAGAAAGGGTCCTGACAAAGGCAATTTGAAGCAGGAAGGAGTAAGTTACCAAACAGTAAAAAAAAGAAACAAAAAAAAAAGCACAAAACTAGAAACCTGTTCCATCTCTTTTCTTTTCCTTATTGGCACAAATTAGGTTTTGTGAATTCTGGAAAGTGTTGAAACGTGAGCCACAGGGCTCTGTACTTTTGCATATACCAGGCTTTAGGGGTGCCGCCTGCCCCCACCCAGTCCCCCACCTCCAGGTTTTGTACAGTCCTGAGAGCCCAGTGCCATCAGAGTGCGGTATCCCACAGCCCACAGAGTTGGGAACCTGTGCCCTTAGAAGGTGTTTGGCGACCAGCTAGCCTTCGCAGGAGGGAAGGAAGGGACATTATAGCGTCTGGTGGCTTTGAGTGCAGTTGGTGGTAAAGCAAAGCAGGGGAGAACAAAAACAAATGTCTTTGTCTTGGAGGTGGGGAGAGTGCAGGTTCTCTGCGCCCTCCTCTCTCCTGACTCCCTGGAGTTGGATGTTCTCTTCCGGTCTGACTTCTGTGAGGAGGCTGGAAGGTCAGGAGGCAGTGGCGGGGAAGCTAGCCTAGGTAACCCTGCTCCTGTGGGCCAGGCAGAGGTCACTCTCAGCTCCACACTGTAGACATCACGTAAACCCCTGATGTGAGGCCCAGCCCCAGCCTTGTAGGGCGGTGAAGAGCATCCCTGGCCTCTACCCACTTAGGTGCCGGAGCACCTCCCACTTTCCTCCAGTGTGTCAACCCAGAATGTCTCCCGGCATTGCCAAGCGCCCCTGTAGCATTGGAATCAGTGCCAGTGGAGAACCACTGTTCTGGGCCTTGCTGTACTATCTGAGTGAGTTCAACACTTTTGTGACGTCAGTTAAGGCTGTTATCTGCTATCCTGTTAACTCAGGCCCAGCTTCTGGATAGCAGGGTATACTTGATGCTCTTCTCAGTTGGCTTGGGATAGTAAGTTTCACACTGCGAGTTTGGAATTCACAGTGGAGAACGACCAGACAGCTACTGTGGCTATAACTCAGCATCTTCATTTTGCCCAGTCAGTGCTAAACTATTCCTTAGAAGAAAAGAGCCAAAAATGGCTCAGTCTTCTTACCTACCTACCAGTGCCTTAAACTTCTGTTAGCTCTTCATAGCTCCAAGTCCTCCTGGCCTGCGGCTCTTCCATGGCAAGACCTTAATCTTTGCGTACCTCATATACAGTAAAGTACCGGAGTTATTTAAACCAGGATCGTCAATGGAACCAATTTATAAACCCTAAAATCACAGTAAATAGTGCAAATTTGGTAAACCCTAATGTGAAACCATACAGAGTAATGATAATATTGTTTTTCTGAATGGTAATGTGTATTATATCTTCTCCCCCCCCAAAAAAAACAAATGGATCAGTTTGAACCTGGGTCAAATTGATTGTATAAGAAATTTCAGAACTGGGATTTCAGCTCCGTTACACTGACCTGTTTATGTGCATGTCACCTTCTTTGTAAGTGATGGCGCTTAGCTCTGCTGATTGGAGTTTGTCAGCTGGTGTTGATCCCATCACCTTCCCCACGTCTAGAGCAGCAGATGTCACCTTTTTTGGTCTCAGACTTCTTTATGTCGTAAAACTTTTGAGGACCCCAGAGAGCTTTTGTGTGTGTAGCTTATATCTATCAATATTTACCATATTAGAAATTAAAACTGAGAAATACTTAAAATAGTAATTCACCTACTAATAAGTAAAATAGTAATTCATCTACTAATAAGTAAGTTATTCTTATCATATTAGATGGGAAAACTTACATTCTTCACTCATAAAACCTAAATGTCACACACTGGACAAAACTTTGAGGCTTTACAGAGCTCATTAGTTCAGATTTGTGGTGTAAGGTAACGTGAAGATTCTGGCCAGAGGGGTCAGGGGGGTACTGGATTAGTATATGAGTGGTATGCACAGTATAAATAGTATTCAGCTTCCTTAACAGGAAGCCCAACTTGGTATTATTTTCACTTTTATAAACCAACGTAATATGAACAATTCTACTAGACAGTGAGTCGTTTATAAATACTTTTTGTCATTTATTGACACATGTATGTCTAGCCTATCCCTCCCCTGTTTTTTCCCAGAGAGCGGTATTGCTGTGCTTTGTAGATACCAAAAATAGCAATTCCTTTAAAACGTTGACTGCACCAGTTCTGTCACTGAGCCAAATCAGTTTTCCTCCCTAATTAAATGGAACTGGCCTGGTTTTACTGTAGTGTGAGAGCCCAGGCAGTCAACCAAAGAACCGTGGGGAAGTCATTTTTAAATTGTATACTTTGGGTTTGATTTTGTTTTCTCTTTATAGGAAATGACTTGCAGTTGAGTGAGTCTGGCAGTGACAGTGATGACTAGAGCCGGATCTTTCGAAATCAACTTTTTGTGCACAGATCTGCTGCGAGACTGGGCTGCTTTAGTGTGGAGTCCACGCCGAGAGGAAAACGTGGGGATCAGTGACTGTAGGAGGAGTTGGAGGCTCTGGAGCGCTCAGATGTGCATGTCTTTAACATAGCGGTGATGGGTGATTTTCTCGTGTAATTTTTGAACAATGTCACGTTTCAAAGTTTTAAGTAGATTTATAGCAGAACTAACAGAATTATATCTCTTATTTGGTTAACACTGTTAACGAAAAACAGACAAACGTTCCCTGGTTTAGGTTACTCAAAGGCCATTTCTTCACCTAGCCAGTGATCCAGTTGTAAACCTCAGCAGCCACCAGCTTGGCCAAATGGTTTGCACCAGTGAAATGAAACACAGTCTTTGAGGGGTGGGCAGGGAGGGAAACCTCAAACTGCAGCATAGATGCATGTTTAAAGCACTTTCAGTTATTGACACAGAGTGGTGAGGAAGTTCTCTCTGACCCAGCCTGAGAAGCCTGTGTAGAAACGGACTTCAGGATGGAGTCCGAGAGGGTCAGCTGGGGGGACCTCAGGGCTCTGCTGGCTCAGCCCCTCGTCTGCGCAGTGCTGGTTTACAGCCAGTGTCTTGCCCCCAGTCTGGGCTTTTCCCACCACTCCCGCCCCTGAATCTCACTTACTAGAACCAGAGATTCTAGTTAAGTACACATGGGACTTAACAGTTGTGCATTGGAGCTTTTATTAGATTCCAAAAGGAAGAAGTGTTGGCTACTTCTAGCTCCAGTTTAGATCCAAACAGTCCCTAAGTACATGAGGCTAGGGGAGCAGATTAAACCAGCAGCCGCTGTGCTGATGCATGTGACTCGATTAAATTGAGGCTTTTAGTTCCATGTGGATCCATAATGAGTGTGTTTCTTTCAGTAGGTTTCAGTGGGGGATACTAGGAGTGGAAGAGGTGAGGTGAAGAAGCCTCTTGGAGCAAATGAGCTGGCAGCCGGTTTCCAGACCAGAATCTGGATAGGAGTCGTGCAGTGTGAAACGAGCACATGTTTTGATAAGGTTTTTCTGTTCATGCTTTTGTACCACTGTTTGTGCCTGACTCCCAAACTGATTTGTATTTATTATATGCAGCTAGAAGAAAGTCACAAGGTTGCCTTCTGCAGTGTGCAGTTTCCAGATGAATCTGTTGTTGCAGGAAACTGGTGACTAGTAAATGCTCTGTATGCAGCAAATGTGTGATACGTCGTCCCGTAATTAGTGTGGAGTAGCCCATTTCTGTAATTTGAATGACTGTGTCCTGAGAAATTTCTGTCTCCTTTGGTTCAGTGGTATAAAAAACATTAAGAGTGGTTTTTCTTCCTCGAGGTGGCCTCCCCCTTCCCAGGTAGTGGAGGGAAGCAGTCTGGACCTAGAAAGAAATTAGATGATCCATGGTGGGGGCTTAGAGTTGAGCCTTGCAGAGTCACCTGTTTGACCCACACAGTGACCCCAGTGAGCTGGAGAAGGGGGGCCGGCAGCATGCTCACGCCACTCTGCCAGGTGCCACTCAGGGGTCCACACCAGTGCCCTGTGCTGGGTTCTCAGCCCGTTATGAGACTTCAGTGGATTTCATGGCACGTAGGAACTTACTTATAATGAATTGATCATTGCATTTTAATTCCTTGGTAATGAAAGCTCAGGGAAGCCAAAAGTCATGGTTGGGAGACTTGAATTGTTACTGGATGTGAGAATTGTTTCACTGCTCTTAACTTGCTCAAGCTGGGGCAGGTTCCAGGAACTTGAACTATAAATATCTATTTAAGCCTCTCTCTTTCTTTTTTTTTCCCTCCCAGAGTCTTGATATATGTAGACAGAACTGCGGTTTGGGGCCTGTTGGGTCAAGATGTTTGTTTCTGTAGGAAGTGCTTGCAGGTGGCAGTGGGCTTGGTGAGTTAGGCTGTCTGAGCTCAGACCCTCTCCCCGTCATCCATCCTGCCCGGCCCTACACAGTGGTAACATCTGCTAGCACAGCTCCCGTTTTGTTCTCTGCACAAAAGCCTTTGGCGGTTGCCTCCCCAAGCCCTCCAGCTTTACCCAGCAGAGTAAGGAATCTTTTCTTTTTGGAAATGAAGAATCTGGCCTCGTAAACTACTTCTCATGAGTGCCCTCCTGCCAGCCAAACTGGGCTTGTTCTTCCTGTCTCCGTGCCTTGTCACCCTCCCCTCCCCCAGCCCCACTCAGGGGTCTCTGTGGGTGCCCCCTTCATGGACTCCTCCTCTGTTGGTTTCACCAGCTGGAGTACTGTGTGCACACACGGACCTTCCTCTTGCTCGAGCTCTGGTTGGTGTGAACTCCTTCAAAGCAGGCACCATCGTGGTCATCTCTGTTCCCTGGAGGGTGCCCAGGAACAGACCTGTAGATGCTCACAGCCTGGTGGGAAGGGAGCAGAGAACCAGCCAGTGGAGCACAGAGGGTAGACGTAGAGGAAACATTCCAGGTGTTTGGAGACAGCTGGAAGCTATCCATGCTAATTTTCGTGGTTTTGAAGTCTAACTGACTTGTTAAAATTGCCTTTTCTTTGTTCTGTGTAACGTCTGCCGCGCTGTGGTTCGAACGGCAAGGTGTGAAGACTTAAGTCCGAAGCACCTGAGGAGCCATGGCAAGCAAGCCACAGTAAAGACGTGATTTGGGGAAACTTAACAAGCTAGAGGTTTCTCATGATGCCACTCATTTCTGTAGCAGAGTCATATTTTTCTATGTGTGGTATTAATATGTATGTGCTTCAGTGGTGGGAAAACTTGAAAATTCCAAAATCCTTATTACTTCCCTATTTGAGAGGCTGGTTAAGTAGGGTGTGTGTGCAGTGTGTGTGTGCGTGTGATGTATTTATTACATTATTTTGAGAGAGTAACCGTCTGTTATGTGGATATACATTGGGTACAGCCAAATTGAATATTTCCATTTGACGAGGAAGGTAGGATTCATGAAACTCAGGCCTTAATCAGTAGGCTGGATGACAAGACCAATTGAAGCGTTACGAAATGTCTTTTTGTTGCTCCTGTTATCTTTGTCTTGGGTTCATTGTCTCATTCTTTAACGATTATTAAAATCATGTGCCTGAAAGTTTATTTTGCTTGATTATGAGGTAGACATGCACGTTTATATTTATGTAAAGTATTTGCTGTAAAGTGTTTTTGGTTTATTCTCTTAAAAGATCACTATATTTAAGTAAAAAATGAAGGTCAGCAATACACTTCATGTCTTGGTGGGTTTTATTTTCTTACTAGAAATCAGTCTAGGAATCAGTGAAAAATGTAGTGGTCTTTTAAGAATCCTTTGTGCTTAAGCCTAATTACCTAAATTGATTCCCTTTTAATTTGGTGTTTATGATCGTTAGGATGTACACTTCAGTTTTAAAAGGTGTGAAGTTCAAAACTAAAGGGTGGCTTTAGCAAGCCACATGGCATCTGAGGCCATTTTACTGGGTCTGGAAAGGCAGGCTTTTAGCTTTGGGTCTGGGAACCATGCAGGGGTTAAACTGTATCCCTAAACATGTATCCTAGTCATTCTAGCTCGCTAGAGTCCTTCCACCTGAATGCCACGCTGCACAGAAGGACACGTGTACACCTCTGACCCCCAGTCGACACTCACAGTCTGGAAATGGTCCTGCCTCCTGCTTGCCCTCCGCACCTTGGATACAGCGACACCCACACCTATCTTGTGGTCTTGGCGCCCGGATAGCTGTAAATCCCTACGTGGGAAGTGACCATGTTCCTTTTAAATTCTCGGTGGCGTCTTTGACCTGTTGGGTGCTCAGTAGATTTGGATTGAAGACAATCACCAGTTCAGAGAACTAGGCCAGGAATCCTCTGCTGCTTATCCTACACCCGGCTCCCATGTCTTCCAGTGTAAATGGGAGACTTGAGCCAGGACTCTCAGTGGGGAAGTGGTGGTGCATGTCCATCACCTAAGGGACTATTGATCCTCAGGTAACAACTATTGCCACCACAACAGTGTGTAACAAACCATCCCAAAGCTCGAAGCTTAACATAATAAGCGTTTATTCTGCAATTTAGGCTGGACGTGGCTGGACAGTTCTGATCTTGACTGGGCTCCTTCCTGTGCCTGGGATTTGACAGGTTTAGCTGGTCTAGGATGGCCTCAGCCCTCACAGCTAGGGCAGCTCAGGTCGACTCCATGTCTCTTATCCTCAGCAGCCTGGCCTGGACATGTTGTCACAGCAGAAGCAGAGGAGCTAGATGAGAGGAAACCACCCCTGTCACAATTGCTGACATCTCATTGGCCAAAGCGAGTCACAGGGCCAAGTTCAGAATCGAGGGGCGGGTGGGCAGATACACTCCAGCAATCGATGTGAGGAGTGGCAAAGTTCTTTGGATCCTGGGAGGTGTGGGAATTGGGGCAGTTACTGCAATCAGTCTGCTGTCTCCATGGACCCCATGTCTCCACCTTGGTTGAGAACCCTGGGCTGCATGATCACTAAAGCCCCTCGGGGCTCTGGCTTTTCTCCTGGCCAGAGGGATAAATGTCCGGAAGGGGTAAGAAAGACAGATTTGTGTTCGTGGTTCCTGCAGAGGGCGCCAAGCCCAAGCCTGTGGCTCCTCTAGGTGGGCACTTCACTCTTCACTGCGTGTAGTTTGCTAACCTACCCTTTTCAACCCAAAGCACCACTCTGGTTACCTATTGCTAAACGACAAACTGCCCCGAAACCTAGTGGCTTAAAACAGCCACCATTTGATCTGATGGAGTCTTTTGGTTAAGAATTAGGACAGAGCTTGGCTGGGCAATTCTGCTTCTTGTGTCTTCAACTGAGGTCACTCAGTTGGCAGATGGGCAGGCGTGGCGAGTCTAAGCTGGCCTCACTCACATGTCTGGTGCATGGTGGGTGGCTGGAAGCAGGCTCATTTGGGGCCATACATGGCCTCTGTAGCGAGGCCATCTTACGCACTGGCTGCCTCCCCCTAGGACAGGTGTTCTGAAAAGCTGCGTGGCCTTTTATGACCTAGCCCAGAAGGCACACGGCATCACCACCGCAGTGTTCTATTGGTCAAAAGCTCACCTAGGTCCAAGAGGAAGGGACATAGACCTCCCCCCGGCTTTAATGACGAGTATAAAAAAGCCACCCACCCGAAGTCCCCAACTGTCTTCCCTGTGTTTTTTGCCTAGTCTTCTGCAGTTGTTCTCAGATGAGACATCTCCCCAGGGCAGGCTCTTAGGTCCCTGGTCTAGCAGCATCAGCATCCCCTGGGACCTTGTTAGAAACCCAGATTTTCAGGCCCCACCCCAGACCTGCTGAGTCAGAATGACAAGCCCTTTGGGTCATTCTGATGAACCCTAAAGCTTGGGAACCACTGCTCCAGGACACAACACCCTTGGTGAGCCTCAAGTGATGACCCATGACCATGATGACTGCCTTGAACTTCCCATCTAGGTAGGTGTTGGATGAGGGTGACTTGGGGTGGGGCACCCATGGAGTGTGGTTCTGTGTATGGGTTGGAACATGAAAGACAAAATTCATCATTGCCTTTGAAGAAGTTACTGGGGGCAGAAGTTCACTGTGACATGGGCCCCTTTACCTTCCTGTGAAGGGAGTGGGGCAGGGGGAAGAGAGGGCAGGGGAAATAGCTGCTTCCTTTCTTTGGTGAGGTTTCTAAAAGTCCGCCGCCTGGGGCTGAAAGGAACTCAAATGAGCCACAAGAGAGAATGCCCCTCCGATACAGGCAGTGTGAGTCCTTTTCCTCTATTTCTTGGGCAGGTGGGTTGGATGAGGTGGGATGGGGAATCCTTAACTCATCACTGTTGTGTGGTTTGCACCCCTCCCAGAATGGTTAAGAATGAATATGCGGGTGGGGGACCAGCCCACACCCTGGAGCCTCTGTGCACACGTGGTAACTGGGCTGCTCTAGTGTAATAATCTTGGTGCATCGCCAGGGGCCTCGAGCTGTGTGTGAGCCCATTGCTACCACACAAATGGAAGATCTGCGTTTCGTTGAAAATTTAAATTGGTTCACTCCACTACAGGGGAGGGCTGGGGCAGACAACCCAAGTAAAGCAGTCACTGGGGTGTAAGCTGGCCCACTGATTATAATGAGGTTTGGAGAATCTTAAGCAATTTGACCCATATGTGCTCTCCACACCCCTACCTATTAGGGTGATGGATGGACCCATGTGTCTGCCCCAAGAGGCTCAGAAACTTTGTCCTACCATCTTCCCAGGCACTGGTTCCTATATTTCAGTTACCAAGTTCCCTTCAGAGACCTTACTTTGCTTACAAGTTTGTCACATTTGCCCCATTCCTGCTCCCCAATATATCCGGTCCAGCAGCCACCCCTTCCCCACACAGCCTATATGCTTCTGGTGAATCTCCAGGGGGTGGGCTAAGGGCAATCTTAAAACCTTTGCCACCCTGGGTTCAGGAACCCAGCTGTGATCTGATCAGCAGGCAGCGTTCTGACAACAGGAACCGGTTCAAGAATGGGCATGTGACCCAAAACAGGCCAACAAGACTCAAGGCAAGATTTGCTGGGGACTCCTGGGGGGGAAAAAAACTTCTTGAGAGCCACTGGGATAGATGTTCTCTCTTCCTGTGGACGTTACAAGGTCCAGATGTTAGCCTGAAACTGTAGTAGTCAGCTTGTGACCACCCTAAGGACTGAATTAACAGGAGAGATGCAAATAGCTGAGAGGCTAAATCAAGCCGAGAAACGGAGTGGAAGCCTTGATTGAACCTTGCCTGATCGCCACTCCACTCCTGGAACTTATGAGTTAAATGAGCAAATAAATTCTACCCTGTGGTTTATATCATACTTAAGTTGGATTTTCTGCTACTTGCCAACCAAAGCATCTGGACTGACACTGCCTCCTTTGATGACAATATCTGAAGGCCCTGTCATATTCTCAGCCATGCCACATGACAGCTTGAGAGTAGCCAAAGGAATCCATCACCCCTCCAAGGACATACCCTGTCACAGCTGGAGGGGAGAATCCACACTCACCAGCGGTTAGAGTTGGAAGAAAATTCAACCTCTGTCTCAAGTCTCTTAGGTGAGGAAACTGAGGCTGTGGGAAGTGATGAACCAAGTATGAATGGGTAAGGGGCCTCCCACCAGCAGATGATCCCAGGAGGTGTTTCTGCGGCTGCCTGGCCTGCTGACAGGTGCCCATGCTCCTGGCAAAGCTGCTCCCTACGCCGCGGAGTTAACGTTTCAGGGGAGGCACAGGCCCACCTTCCCCGATCTTTCATCTTTTCATTTCAGAATGCTGAAGGGGGAGAATGACTATTACTATATAGATTCTCAACACGTGTGACCTTGAATCCTTTCATTTCCTGAGCCTTTCAGAACACTCCCTAGAAATAGCTGGAGGCGGGCCCCCCTCTAATACTGCGGGGTCCAGGGACAAGAGCACAGATGGTGGCTCCCACGCGAAATGTCTGAGTATTTACATTAGGGTCAAACTGACAAACTGTTACGCATTAAATAGGTTCTGCTTACACTTTCATGAAGACTGGAATTTTTAGATTCCTCAAAGTTTTCTGTGGCAGCACCAGGAGAGCGGGCCTCCCTGCCCCTGGCCCGTCTCACGCCGGGAAGTGCGGCCTGTGTCTCCAAGCTCCATCTACCACGCCTGCAAACAGCTTGTCCCTGGCCACCCCTCGCGCTTACAGGTGTGTGCGAGCCACAGTCAGGAGGATAGGCGCGGAGAGAGGGCTGTGCAGCCCCAGAAGCAGGCTCAGGACCACTCGGACCACAGAGTTAGGGTTTCCTGGGACCTGCAGCATGGGGTGTGCAAGTGTCACCGTGGCCCCGGGGGGGGGGGGGGTCATGGCCAGAGGAAGGCCAGAGTAGTGCCCTCCAAGGAGTGGGACCCAGGACTGGGCCACTCTTGGCCAGGTCCAAGGGCAGTACTGGACCTCCACTCTGTCCTATGTAAGATCATAAAGCAAGCTGGGGGTGAGCAAGACCTGGCTTGGTGACCTTGGGCCTCAGTTTCCTCCCTCGTCCCTGAGGGAGCAGGACTGCTTCCCATTCTAGAACCCTCTGTCGAGTCTGGAAGCAGACTGGATTTCAGAGCCCTTATCCCATCCAGCAGCTCTGGGACACCAGCCCCAAACCCCCGGGGAAGAGAGAGCAACAGCAGGGAGGAACACCGCCTTTATTTCTTGATTTCCCATCCAGAGATGCCAGGATGAAGGTGGTGGCTTCACATGGGACAGACGTGGGCCATGGAACATCAGCCCGGAACTTGCAGTAGAGGCGGAGGGAGCCAGAATGACCCGTGTGTCCACCCACCCCAGGGCTGATTCGCCCACGACTGGCCACCAGCACAGTGCCAAGTGCCCAAGATGCAGGCCTTGTACACAGGCCCAGGAGTGTCCCTCCATCTGGTAGCAAATGGGCAAATCCCACCTGAGGTCTGCTGTGGGGAAGACGTCTTTCCCAAACAAAGCTAAGCCTCACTCAGGAAATATGGTGATGAAAGGCAGCTCACGGACATGCAGGGCTAACGATCCTGTAGAAACGGGGGTTCGGGCGCACACACACGAGGACAAGGCTATGCACCACGAAGACAGGGAGGGAGGTCCCAGGGCTCACGGGAATCAGCAGGCAGCCAGGAGCTGACGCCCAGGACAGATGCCGTCTCTGCCCGGAGCAGGTACTCAATCGTGGGGCCCAGACGGGAAACCGGGCGGCAGTTTCCTAAGGACTCAGGAAACACCAGTGGCCGGCCTCCTAGCCAATGTCTTGAAGGAGAAATGGACACGAGGGACATTCACAGGACGGAGGTCCAAGTGCACAGAGCCAGGAGGTCAGGATGGTGCCGGGGATGGGGAGGCCCTGAGAGCAGCCCCTTTGGGAAACGTCGAAAAGGAGGCCACTGCTCTGCTTTCGTCTACACGGCAAGCATCCCAGCACCCCAGGGTTTGGCGACGGTCTCAGTACTTATTCACAGTTGGGGCTCTGCCTGGGGAAGCCGCATCCACACGAGGCCGCACTGGACTGTGGTTAGCTGCGGGGCGGAGTGGGGGGGGTCCCTAGTTGGGCCCAGATCTGGGGGCCACCCCCAAAGAACAGGCCCACTTCCCTGCTCCGTGGTTCCCAGGCCCGGGGAGCCCTGGCCAGCTGCCGGGTGAGAATGCCCACATTTCCAGAGGTCAGAGGAGACGAGAGGCCTGCACCCCAGACGCCCCCAGCGGACGGGAGCAATCTCCAACAGTCGGTGTTCCTAACAGTGCAAAGCCAAGTCCACGATATTCGGAAGGGAGGGCCCCGCAGGCCGGCGGTCTGGCCGGAGGGTCGCGATGGGCGTGTGGAGGATGCCCGGTACTCGGGGTTAAGACAGGATGCAGCGGTCCTAGGTTCTTCCAGTCGGACTGCGTTAAAAGCACATCTTAGCAGCAAGAGTTTGTCCTTGTTTCTGTTGCATGAAGGTGATGGAAACCGGGCCAGGACAGGGCGAGGTCAGTCTGCCGAGGGTGGAGACGCTGCTGCCAGGTCTGTGGGTGCCGCCGCCTCCTCCCGGCGGCCCTCAAGTGAAGTAGCGACAGGGCGTGGAGTCGATGTAGCAGTACGGGGTGCACCGCAGGCCTCCATGCGACCTGAGGGGGCAGACACGGGCAGTGGGCGGGAGCCCCAAGGACGCAGCCGTGTGCGCAAAGGCCGCCCCTCGCCACTCTGGTCAAACCTCATCTGAGAGCTGCCCTACTGCCACCCTCCTAAGGGCGAGGGGCTCCAAGGTGAGGGGCTTGGGGCAGCTGAGTCCAGGCCTCTGGGACTTCTCCCCTTGAGTCCATCTGAGGGATCTGGGGGAAAGGAGTTTGCAGGTAGCCTGGCTCTGAATGCAGCCTCTCAGAGAGAACCGGCCCTTTCTCCAGCGCTGTCCAGTAGAGCACACTGCACTATTTCTGTGGCAGCCACCGGCCATATGTGGCTATTGAACTCTTGAAATAAGGTTGGTGTGAATGAAGAATTGGATATTTAACTTTATTTAAATAGCTACGTGTGGCCGGAGGCTACCATGTTGGAGAGCACAGCCTACACGTCTGTAAGCCCAAGCGCTAATTCCGAGATACACCACGCCCACATTCGCAAGCATCCCCTGAGGCTTGGGATTAAAGAGTAACCACGGGGGGGG
>NW_006798629.1:6600868-6607209 GCF_000442215.2 Lipotes vexillifer | reverse complement strand
AGTAACCACGGGGGGGGCGGGGGGGGGCGGGGGGCGGGGAGGGGGTAAGCCCTGGGCTCCACGTGTCCCTGTGCCCCAGGTCCGACTGTTTACACTCAGCGGTGTCCTTCTGTCAACTCTTTGGCAGGGGCCTGGCAGGAGCCTCCCTACTTCAGGGAGGGGCAGTGCACACAGACACACAGATACAGTGGGGTCCTGGCCCAGCCTACTCCCAGTGCTTGGAGTTTGGGGTCTGAGCTCCCCCAGCCCGGTTTGATTTGTTGCCCTGCGTTTGGGGGTGGGCATTGAGGAGACCTCCTTGGAGGAGAGAGACAGGCCTTGTGTCTGTCCCCCAGCCCTGCAGAGGGCCTGGGTCCAAGCCTACAGAGGAGTGGGGCTGGAGGGAACGGCTGGACAGATGGACTCCTGAGGAACCAGGGATCCACTCTGGGGCCAAGGGAGAAGCAGGATGTGGACTGGAAGAGAAGCGGCCTCCCTACCTTCCCTACAAGCTATGCAACTCTGGTCCTGTGAGCACTGGGGGAAGGGAGCCCAGGAGAGCCCATTCTGGGCATGGGATCGTGCCTCACAGGGCAGAGGCCCTCAGCGGGCTTGGGAGATGTCCTCGTGGAGGCCAGGACACTCAGGATACTGAGCCACGTGAACACCCACTGAGGGGTCTCAGAAACAACTGCAGGGGGTGCTTGAAGGGAAGACTACATTCCTGGGGGTTTCTGGGAGGACCTTGGAGCCACCAAAGTTAGATACTAAGGCTGGTGGGATCTCATGTGTACCCACAGGCCTGCCCGGTGGTTCCAGAGAATTCAGGTTACAGATGCTTAGATTCTCTGAAATGCCCGGATACCTCCCCCCCTCCACCGGCCCCCCTCCCAGACAGGCCCACTCCCAGGAGGCCAGTGTGGTCACGGGAGCGACGGAGCTGCTCATCCAGGGGCCACGGTAAGCTGCAGCCCGGGGCCCAGGCGGAGCTGGGGGCGGGCGACTGCTCTGAGTGGCATGTGGGTTTCTGTGTTTAGCACTGTCCCCCCGCGAGAGCAGGGACCATGCATGTGTTCTATGTCACCATACCTCAGAGTCCAGAAAGCCCCAGGAACACAGAGGCACTCAGGAATATTTGTGAAGGAAAGAGGAGTAGGCAGGAGGGAGGGAGGCCAGGGTGTGGTCACAGCCCGCGAGGTGGTCCCTACCCGGGGAGATAGGTCTCGCAGGTCAGGTGGCCGAAGTCAGAGCCGTCACAGTCCTCCACGCCCCTGTGCCGGTGACCATCTCCACAGTAGGCCCGGCGACAGCCTGAGGGGACACAGGAGGTGAAGCCCTGAGAGGGGGGCGGGGTGGGGGACAGCCTGGCAGGACTATGTGGCCTGAAGGAGCCCCCGCCATCCCACAGAGCCTGAACCCTCCTGCAGGGATGTCCACAAAGCTTCAAACCCCAATCCCACAGGAGGACACTGTTTCCGTCGCAGGACCACCGCGGGTTCCCGCGAGGTGAGGGTAGGGAGACGGGCACGTCACAGCCTTGGTGGTGCTTGTCTGTCTGCAGGGAGCTTCCTGTGTCCCTCAGGAGCTAGACCGTCTTGCACCGGGTCTCTGTTCTCACACCAGGGGAGGGGCCAGGAGTATGAACCCACCCTCATTTTTATAGGGCTTTGAGACCCTATTAGTTCCTTCCTGCTGTGTCACCTCCACGAGGGTCAGGGGGACTCCAGGCAGAGCCAGCATCCTAGGAATCACCCCCCAGGAACTGTCGCGGGAAGTGTAGCTACACAGAGAGAACCAGACACTTCATCCTGCACCTGCCCCTGCGCACTCTCATCCTCCTCTGAGCTCCTTGCTGGCGAGGAACCCGCCTTTGCACCTACACGTCCCCAGCCCTGGCTTCTCACAGCAGGACTTAAAAAATAATGCAGTGAAGGGATGTCGAGCCCTCACGGCACCCAGACAATCCATGCGCACGTCAGCTCACAGAATCTCACAGAATCTAAAGGCTTGAGCGTTCAGTGCAGTCATACCCATTTTTCAGTTGGGGAAAGTGAGGCCCTCCAACACCCCACTCACCGTGTAGCCTCCTCTCTGAGCCTGAGGGTGACTCAGTGGCATCCAGAGCCTGCGTCCAAACTCTATCTGAATCTAAAGCTCATGCTTTCCACCTCACCTCCTGCTTTCCACCTCACCTCCTGCTTTTGTCACTTGATGTTTTTAAAAAAAAGAAGAAAGAAAAGCGACACTTCAGCCCTATGCTGCCTGCCTGTCCCAGTAGCATCCATAAGCCTGAAGGTAGCCCAGCCGCCCAATCCCCCAAACAGAGCTCTGCTATGAGGACTCTGCTAAAAGTGAGTCCTGAGTCAGATTCTTGCCTTCTCCCGTCTGCCTCTCAGCCCTGCATCACCTTTATCTTTTGATAAGAATTTGGATTAGAACGTGGGTTTTGCCAAGTAGTAGGATTCAAAAGAAAGGGAGGGCCCGGTGGCTTCTCTGGGGCCAAGATCCTTGACAGCAACCCCATCGCCATGCTTGGACGGTGGGAGGGCTCACGTTTGGCCTGAGTGGGGAGGGTCGTCCCCCCAGCAGCCCAGCTCTGGCTTTAGAACTGTCCCAAACCAGCACAGCTGGTGTCCAGGGCTTGGCCTGACCCCACCCGGCGGCAGTTCAAGCTGGGGCCACTCACGGATGCAGTCGTCACCCACATCACCGTTCCCGTCATCACACTCCTCCCCCGGCTGCAGGACCCCGTCCCCGCAGGAGCCGCGGTGGTCTACGGGGTAGTCCACAGGGTAGAAAGGCGTCAGCTGGCCAGAGAAACACAGCACGGTTACCGGTATGGTGGGACAGGTAGCCGGGCACCGGGGACAGAGGGTCTGGGCGGGGGCAGGGCAGTGGGGGAAGGGCACGCCTCCCCTGTAGCCAGAGCTCTGTGGTTGGCAGGAAGGCTGTGCGGGGCTGGGAGCCTGTCTGGAGCCTTGGCCCAGAGCAGAGCTCCACGTGGGGAGCCAGGGCATGGCGAGCTCTCAGTGGCGGGCTGAGGGAGGGCGCTCAGACTTCCATGGAAAGCTCTGCGCCAGGCCTCTCCTTCCTTTGGAGATGAGTCCCTCTGCTGATGGGGTGTGTGCTGAGTGCCCCGTACCTGGATGGGGAGCCAGCCAAGGCTGTCCTTGAAGTACAGAGACCTCTGGTCTCTGCGGAAGGCAATGGCATGTTGGGTGTTCAATCTCTCAAGCTCCTCCTGGTTGTTGACCACAAATATCTGCCGGAGGAAACGTTGGTCAGGATTCCAGGAAACACTTCTACAGAGGGCGGGGGGAAGAGCCAGAGGAGGAAACAATCCCTGACCTTGGGCTGGTGATCAGTGGGAAGGGGGGTTTGCTTTTACACTCCTGCATCCCTCCTGAAGTGGGGACCAATGTCTTGATTCCCACATCTTCCCAATCCAGTTCCTAATGTCTGAGTTTGAAATAAAAATATCTACCATGGTTTAAAATTTATAATATTTAAAATGTTACAAAGACTTGGGGACTTCCCCGGTGGTCCAGCGGTTAAGAATCTGCCTTCCAAGGCAGGGGACACACGTTCGATCCCTGTTTGGGGAACCAGAATCCCACATGCCGTGGGGCAACTAAGCCTGAGCGCCGCAACGAAGATCCCGCGTGCCGCAACTAAGACCTGACACGGCCAAATAAATAAATATTTTTTAAAAATGTTACAAAGACATAAATAAAATGGTGATGTCATCTAATCAAGTAATTCAACACCTGGAAATGATTCTTAACAAGAATCCTATACTTAAAGTGTTCATTACAGTGTTATTTATATCAGGGAAAAGCTTGGGAGCACCTGATACATATCTGACAATTGGGCTCTGGTTAAGTAAATCACAGCACAGCCACATGATGGACAGGGTATTACCTACCCATTCAAATTATGAATTGATGTCCGGGTTTACTCTAAAATAATCGAAGGTAGGTAGGCTGTTGTGAGTAAGCGTAAAAGGGAAACAAGATTAGCCGGGAGTTGATAATTGTTGAACTCGGGTAAAGAGTACAAAGAGGTTCCTTACGCTATTTGTTCTGCTTTTGTATTTATTTGAAGTTTTCTATAATTTTTTCTTTTTTCTTAGAAAAGACAAAGAAGGGAATTCCCTGGCAGTCCGGTGGTTTAGGACTCCGTGCTCTCACTGCCAAGGCCTGGGTTCAATCCCTGGTTGGGGAACTAAGATCCTGCAAGACGTACAGCACAGCCACACACACACACACAAAAAAGACAAAGAATATACTTCAAAATAGACCCACAACCTTGGTTTTCTTCTTTTGATTTTCCCTTATTTTCCAATTTCCTGTAACGAGCTTGTGCCCAGTATAACGGAGGAAGTTAAGTTTTACTAAAAGGCTTTTACAAAGCGCGGGGAGCATCAACCATGTGAAGAGTCCTGAGGAATGACCACCCCAGATTCCACCCAGAAGAGCCTTACCACAGGAACTCGTGGGGAACTGGGCCCATACGCAGACTCCCCGTAGGAAGGGTTATTCACATTAATGGGAGGGCCACAAAGACATCTTCCTGGAGGCCCGGGAAATCCTCTTTCCCCTTTGGGTCCTGTTACAAGGTGTCCTAGGAAGCAACAGACTGCTGTTACTAGCAAAGGAAGAGAAAACCAAACAGCCCAGGGAGGTGTCAGCAACCTTCACGACAGAAAGAAGTTTGAAGTCCACAGTGTGGACTTCAGAGAGGCCTGGAGGAGAGGTCCAGAGAGACATTTCTGGTCCAAGGTGTGGGTCCCTTAACCACACTGGGTGTGGCAACACCCTTCCCAACCCTCTTCCTCCCTTCCCTCTCTCTATACTTTAGAGACCAGACAGATGGGCATTCTACTTCCCAGACGCCCTTGCTCCTGGAGGTGACCGTGTGCCACAGTGTCATCCAAGGTAAGATCCGTGGTGGGAGAAGGGTGAGTGTCTGGGGAAGTCTATCCTGATAAGGGAGAAGCATAGCTGGAGGGAGACACAGCCTCCTCCTTCTTCCTGTCTGGAAGACAGACAAGATGTCTGGTGCTGTAGCAGCTGTGCTGCAACAATGAAGCAACAAGTGTGAGAAAAGAATCCAGATCTCAGGGAAGACCAGGGCCTCATGGGGCCTGGGGCCCTGAGAGCGAGACCTAGAGGCTGAACTAAAGCCAGCCACTGTCCACCTCTGGACTTCTTTGTTGTAGGAGGGAAACAATCCCTATTTATGTTTAGACCATTATTAATGGAGACTTCTTCCTGATGAGTGCATTGCTGGCTGATAACTTTCATCATTTTTTTACTCATTTTATTTTGTTCTTATATATAGGAATTTAACAAAGGGATTTCTGAATGTAGGTTTCTTCGATTTCTTCTGGAAGAAATGGAATGTTTGAAAACGCTCAGCCTATTTGTTCTTACCTGATTCTGAAAAAAGTGTCCGGAAAAGATATGATCAGGAAATTCACTCCCTGAAAGGTAGGAGGCCTACTAGGGTAGTAGTTCTCACCTTGACTTGTAAAGGCCCTGATGCCCAGGCCACACTCCAGACCAATTCCATCAGGACGGCTGAGAATGGAGCACAGGCATCTGTGCTTTTCAAAGCTCTCACAAGTGAGCACCGAGGTTGAGAGCCGTTGGTCTCGGGAAATGGTCTTTGCACAAAACCCCCCACCAGACTATCCTCTTCACCCACCATCCCTCCCTTCCCAGGCACCTCCTGGCTCACTCCTGATCTGGGTTCCTACATCACTTCCTCAGGGAAGCCTTTCTGAATCCTCACACTGTCCTGTTCACACTGAGTACAGTTTCTTAGTTCCCCAGTCCTTTTCTTCCTGGCACTTATCTCTGTGATTCTATTCACTGTGAGATTATCCAGGCCAGCTGGATCTCCCCCAGGAGAATGTCAGCTCCACAAAGGCAGGTGGATGCCTGTTTGCACTCGCCAGGGTGTGGCACAAAGTAGGGGCACAGTACATGTTTGATAACTGAATGAATGAATGCAGACTAACTGGAAACGGAAGGTCTTCAGAAAAGACTAGAGGTCCCACTCCGGCTAGCAGAAAAGTGCTAGAGCCAGAGCCACCAACAGGGAGAGAAGAAAGAGAGGAAAAGATGGGCACTGAAAACAGAAATAAGTAAGTACCCCTCCTTCTGGGAAAATAAGGGGGAGCTTGGAGATCAGCCAGTCATTGGTTTCAGGTTGTATTACTGTATCAAGGGCAGTCAGCAATTGGGGACATGGTTTGCAGATCCCACAAGGGTGGGGGAAAAAATGACCCCAGGGGGAGAGGTCTGGTCAGAAGCCCGAGGAAGCAGCTGCAGCTGGAGGAGGAGACCCCAGCAGGA
>NW_006798629.1:6573580-6600727 GCF_000442215.2 Lipotes vexillifer | reverse complement strand
AGGAATGCCCACACCCTGAGCCTTCCTGAGCCGGTGGACAGACGTGTCCAAGATAGGGATGCTGCCAGCCGGCCGGGAAGGGAGGCTTGCCAGCATCTTACACCAAGTTATGATCGCTCGTTCTAACAAGAAATACAAATACAATCTGAGAGGAACGCCAGTCTCATGCTTGGAGGGACAGAGACCCCACCAGCTCAGGAATGTTCTGGGGAGTTAACCAAGGACGGGAGAGCATGGGAGCCGCCTGCCTGACCGCCAACTGCTCTTCCAGAACCACAGCCTCAGAGAGGCTCAGGAGTTTGTCCCATTATCCAGCTAATTAGTGGTGAGGCTGAGATTTGAGTTCATGTTTGACTTAACACTATGCCATTCAAAAGACACGTGTCCAGGAATACTGATGCTCGCAGGAAGCTGGCAATTCCCAGGTACCACAGTGATTCACTTATGCCATGTCTGGGGTCGGGAAGGACTCAGCCAAATTTGTAATTTGGTTATTGCAAATTACATCCTAAAGGCATTTTGCCGTGGTTCCCTCCCCCGTCCCCAGCCCCTCTTTCTTGGTTAACTTGGGTAATGAGAAGCTCCTGCCCACTCCATCTCCCGAGAACCGTCCCGCCCCCCAGCACCAGGCACCAGAAGCAGAGGTGGCCTCCAGATAGGACGACAGGATGTGGCAGGGAGCCTGCTTCCTGCCCTCCTCCCCCACGCCATCATTTCCCCGCCGCTTCCTCCCAGCTGTCCAAGGGCATCCATTACCCCTGCCTGCTTCCTGCCAGGCTGCACTGAAGGGCACAGCAACCCAAACTTCCCCAACTCAGCCCCTCGGAGCTTGTCCAGCGGGCAGCCTCTCCCCCATCCCCGGCAGCCGGAGGACCCAGCTCTGCATCTTTGCTCAGGGAGCCTCCCATCTCCACTGGCCGCTGCAGTGGGAGCAGGTCCGAGGGGTAACCTGGGAGAAGGCAGAGGAACCATGGAGTCGTCTCCATGTCACCCCCATACCACTCTGCCCCTGCAGAAGCTGCATGGCTACATGGGAGGGTCTCGGGACCAGGAGTCACAGGCCAATTCTGGACCAGGAGTGGCCACCAGTCGGCTCTGTGACCTTGGGGAATCTCTGTGATCTCTGAGGCTCAAAGTTCTCATCTATAAGGAGGAGGATGGACCAGACCAGGGAGTTTAACCTGGGGTCCACAGAGCCTGAGGATATCCCAAGATGGATCGGGGGCAGGGGGTCTGGAGCTCTGGGAAGCAGTGAGCAGAATCTTGGGCGTAGGTAGACACATTTTTTTCCTGAGAGTGGAACTTTATCAGGCTCTCAAAGGTAGTCTAAGAAATCACTTTGGAGGCCTGTTCCAACTCCTGAGGATGACCCAGCTGGTCCCGGGCACAGGAAGGTCTCTTTTAAATTCCTCCCTCTCCTTCTCTACCCATCCCCCCAAAACATTTCTAAAGAGCAGGATTCTTGCCCCATTTTCTTCAGCAGCCTCACTCTGGGAGGTTCCCCAAAGGGGAAATGACCCAAAGGAGGGCACAGGGAGGGGACATCAGTCAAAGAGCTGGCCCGCATCCTGCTTGGCTGCCATGCAATAATCCAGGTGGGACAGCCCGAGAGTCAAAGTAGACCAGGTGTGTGAGCATCTGCAGGGGCCAGCCCCACGCACCCCACCTGCCCGGCGCCATGCAGATGCAAAGCTGACTTGGCCAAGACCCTGCCTCAAGGACCTGCCACCTAGAAGGAAGAGGAAACACATCTGCAGAAAACAGTTAACAGTGGAGGGGCCGTAGCAGATGCAACGTGGGACTGGGGCCCAAGGGAAGGAGACTCATCCCGTTAGGGACCAAGAAGGCCTTACTGAAGAGAGTGCTTTGAAGGAAGGAGAGGAGTTGGTGGGGTGGACCAGAGCAGCGGTCCCCAACGTTTTTGGCACCAGGGACCAGTTTCCTGGAAGACAATTATTCCACGGACCCGGGGGCTAGGGGTAGGGGGATGCTCCAGGCGGTAATGCGAGCGATGGCGAGTGGCAGATGAAGCTTCACTAGCTCGCCACTCACCTCCTGCTGTGCGGCCTGGCTCCTAACATGCCTGGGGGTTGGGGACCCCTGGACCAGAGGATGACGGGAACACTATTTCAGGCCACGTGGATCCAGAGGGACTGTAGGTATATGCTCCAGCTCAACAGACAGCAGAGTCCACTGGAGGGCAGAGGGCACTGAGGTTGGGATCTGGCAGAGGATGGGGTGGTAAAGAGGGAAGGGGGTGGGCATACCAGGCTGAAAGACAAGGTGCCAGAGGACCAAGGAGAGAAAATAGGATTACGATGACCCTGCTACAGGGATGGGGTTGGCAAGACAAAACAGCGGACATCTGAGGGAGCTGCTGAGGGTCTCCAGGCCCTGCCCTTCTCACCCCACCCCAGGCCCTAGAAGGGAAACGGGATTCAAGTCAGATACACACAGTGAGACCAGTAAGGTCTTAGTTTGCTGAGGACGCCCCACCCCAAGCCGCACACCTCCTGGCTATTCCTCAGTTTTGTGAGCTCCTAAATACCCCAAGGGTCAAGAGCATCCCTTCCAAAGGCAAAACCCGGGCTTCAGGCCATGCTC
Source organism: Lipotes vexillifer (assembly GCF_000442215.2). Classification (NCBI taxonomy): domain Eukaryota; kingdom Metazoa; phylum Chordata; class Mammalia; order Artiodactyla; family Lipotidae; genus Lipotes; species Lipotes vexillifer. The sequence continues at coordinate 6,598,123 of NW_006798629.1, read as the reverse complement.
CCAGTCTCTGGGGTTGGCAGCTCAGGGTCATGGGCTCAAGTGGAACGTTATGCGTTCGAACCAAGGACGGAAAGGACTGGCTGGAAGAACCTTCATCCAGATCATCCAGTCAATGCAGGGAAACAGGGTCTGGGCATGGACACATGGCCTGAGGTGCATCTCAATCCAGCTCCCCTAACAGTTAGAAATAAGGGTGGCAGGATAACTCGTCACAGTAATTGATGTTTGTTCTTCCATTACTTTTTCCTTCCTGACTTCAAGGAAGTGGCAAGACTTTGTGCTTTCTTGCTCTTGCTGAGAAACAGGTACTGTTTGAAGACTGTTCAAAAGAGAAAAGCTCCTAAGGGGGCGGCGCTGTATGAGGAGTGTGAGGAGGGAGGGGCTGGAGGACAGAAAAGGAAGGATCACCCCAGATGTGGGAGCAGGGGGACCCCCACATCCTGGAGGAGAGCCAAGGTCTCAGGAGGGACGGCTGTGGGGCCTTCCTGGGAAGGTTGAGCCTTGGGGAGCAGGATTCTCAGGCTTGGAGATGATCTGATAGCCAAGCCTGGCGTGAGGAAGGTGGTCACGTGTCTTGATCGTGTGGCCTTGGGCAACAGGCATTTCGGAGGTGAATGGGGCAGATCAAGGGCTGAAGGGACCTCCCGTGATGTTTATCTGCCATAACTCCCCAGGATCTTTGCCCCACGGTTCTGTGGCAGTTGAAGAAGTGGAGAGAACCCCATTAATGCCTGAGATTGAATTTCCCTGGCATCCTAGCAGGTTGGAGTCTCAGAGCCAGTTTTCATTTGGTTTAAAGGATTAACAAAATGACATTTCTTGACCTTCCCATGATGTGGTTGTAAACACTTCACCACAGTGGGGAAAAGTGCACTTTGGGATTTTTAAATGCCTTCATTTTCTTAAGAAAAGAATTAGAATAAAAATGTTGATTCCTTTCGTATAACTGAGGACAAAGAATCTTGCATAGTCAGTAAACAGTATTCTTGGACCTAGAGCTGCTGTGCTTATATAGATGATGTGCTATGAAGGCCTTCCTTTGAGCTGACAAACTAAATAAAAGGCTTAGCTCCTCAAATTAAACAAGGTAAAACAAGGTAGCAGTGTACCTGTACCCTCTTCAATGGTAGACTTTCATTCCTTTACAGTGATTTCTTTCTATATTCGATGCAAATATGTAAGGACTTTTATAACACTGTGTAAGACAGAAAAATTTGCAATGTCATCTTTACTTCTAGGTTTAAGAGCATTACTTGGAGCCATGAAACGTTTTTCTAGAAGACGGTGTTAGTTGATGAAATACTTGCCTGTTACTTTTCACTTAAAGTGTAAATGACATCACCAATGTGATTTTTTTTCTTTTTCACTCCTCTGTGCTCCAAAATGCCCAAACAAAGCCCGAATAGTGTTTATCTCTCTCGTGTAAAATTTGAATGGGTCTAATTGTGGATAAATTAGAAATATATTGAAATGCTTCAGGCATTTTCCAACTCAGAACACAAGGCATGCCTCTGCTGACATCTCCCTGTGCTCTCTGGGAGGCTGGCCAGGAGGGCAACAGTGTGGATCAGGTGAAGCAGTGTAGCTCTTACCTGCAGATGGGGGACCCGGGGGGCCTGGGGTGCCCGGACGGCCAGGTTGACCAGAAGGCCCAGGTTTGCCTGGTGGGCCCATAACTCCACTATCTCCCTTCTGCCCCTGACAGAGAGAAAGGCAGAGCCCATTATAAGAGCAGGACATGGCAAACCTCCTCCCCCATTCATCTCTAAATTAGGGACCACCTTACACTTTGGAGCAAGTGCCAGGGGGAGGATGCAGTCCCAGAGGTCCCAGAGGGACCAGCAAGCTCCTAAAAACCTCAGGGCAAATGACATTTGAGACAGTGATGGATGCATGTTTATAGACATGACTTTTTTTTAAAAAAATTGAAGTATAGTTGATTTACAATATTGTGTTATTTTCAGGTGTACATCGTAGTGATTTGGTGGGGTTTTTTTGGATATTATATTCCATTATAGGTCATTACAAAATATTGAGTATAGCTCCCTGTGCTACATGGTAAATCCTTGCTGCTTATCTATTTTATGTATAGTAGTGTGTATCTGTTAATCCCATATCCCTAATATGCCCCTCCCCCATCCCTCTCCCCTCGGGTAACAGTAAATTTGTTTTCTACAGACATCACTTCTTGCTCTGTCCTAGACACATAGGAACCAATCCAAACCACACTCCTCACTGGGCAGGTGGGGAAAGAAAGGCTCAGGAAAGAGCAGGGATTCAGGCCAGTCACCTGGCATCAGGCCTGCCTGCTCATCAGGACAATTTCTGTCTCAGCACAAGAGCTGTTCCCGCCCCGTGGCCTCCCGATGCTCTCAGGATAAAGACCCAGCTCCTTACTGGAGCCTCCAAAGCCCTGCACGGCCAGGCTTTCCACGCGTGTCCCAGCCTTTTGGCGTTTTTGGTCTTCAACAGCACCATGCCTTTTCTTTCCCTTCTCCAGACTCTTCTCTCGGCCCCGAACCCCTCTTCCCACCCTTCTACCTAGCTAACTCCCTCCCATCCTTCAGCTCCCAGCTAAAATACACTTGCGGCAAAGCCTTCCTTGACCTTGCCTGACCAAGTCAGTTCTCCCTGTCATAGGCCCTTTTCCTTCATGGCCTTTATCCCTGATCAAAACTACCATTGTTCATGTGGTCATTTCCTCTGTGTCTCTCCAGGAGACAGAAGCTCCCTGCGGGCCAGAATCTGTTTTGTTCACCTCCTTTCCCCAGACCAAATGGGGAAGGAGGAGAAGCTGAACACACAAAGCGGATGTAGTTTGTTGGCTCTAGGACGAGAGATCTACGTTTTCATCTTGGCCATGAGACCCTGGGTAACTCACGTTGTTGCCCTGTGCCTCAGTTTTCTCATCTGTGAAATGGGGCCAGGCAATATACACCTGCACAGGCTTGCTGTGAGGCTAACAGAGATCTCAAACGTGAAAAAGTGGTTTGCACAGAATCAAGGGCTTTGTGGGCCAAGCTGATTATCATAGCAACTGGCTTGGTTTCATCTTTTTCCCACAGTTAGAAAAGTCCTGATTCTTAACGAAAGGCACACCTGCAGGTATAGTCTTTCCACACAGCATGTCCTCTTTGCTGTCTGCTCTGGGAGGGTTAAGAGCACACATCTCCCCCCAGAGCTGCCCTTAGGAATGACCCCAGAAACCAAGGCTGGCACACCTGTAGATCCTTCCCCCAAGCCATTTGCTAACTGTCCACTCGTGCCCGGGGCCCGAACAGGATGGTGACTGGTGCCTGATGGCTTTGTCCTTGTCCTCTTCATACCCTTGTGCTGTGGCTACCTCGCCCACCTAATGAAAAGTAACCTTCCCCAAGCCTGGGGAACAGGCAGGCCGGGCACACCTTTCACCACCATGTGATGTGTGACCTGCCGCCTTGTCAACATGGCCCTGGGGGCGCTCTCGGCAATGTCCAAGGAGTTCTTAAACACTTAATGCGGGATCGTGAGGTCAGAGTTTGTCTCCAGTTCCACCCTCACGGAGGGAGTCTTAAGCCTTGCCTTAGCATTCCGTGGGGCAACCAAGATGGGTCCCAGATGGCAAAGGAAGTCACACCATCTTAATATAGCCACAGCAAAGGCTTGTTCTTCTAAGAGCCACATCAGCTGGCTCTGAGCACAGGAAGTGCCACAGCTTGAAGGAGCTGGGAATGCTCCTTGTTCTGACCTCAGCAGTAATCAGATATTCTGCTGCTCAGTCATCTATTCAGAACAGCCTTGTCCCTGTGAGCGGGACTCACTGAGCGCTTTCCAGGAAAAGCGTTCTTTATTCCTTTACTGCCACCAAGTCTGCTGATTCCCGTCAAGGATGTTGTGTCTCCGTGACTGAAGATCTGTGTGATGAAGTCAAGAGCTGCTGTCCTGGGTCTGCCCGGAGGCCAGGCCTGAAGCAGGAGGCTGATGTGAAGATTGCTGTGGAGAAGCTGGTCTCAGATCTCCAGGTTCTAACCCTGCTTGGAAGCTGGCTTGGCTGGGGGTCCTGGGTGGTCAGGCCACTTCCCTGGCCCCTGGTTTTCTGATGACTACATGCAGGGAATTGGGTTGGTGGTCACTAAAGTCCTTCTGGATCTGCAGTTCTTACTCCTGGATCCCCTTCCAGATTTCTGATTCCAGGATTTGGGTTGACTTTCCACAACCTCCATAGACTCTTAGCACCATGGCTCAACAAACACTCTGTATGTAAGACTCTACTAGGCAATTAATTCATGACAAAAAGAAAGTATCATGGCCCGCTCCCAAGGCTGACGAGTCCAGTCTCGGCTGGAGCACACTCGGGTGTCTGTAACGTCTCTGGAGGAGGATGAGCTCATTTCCCTAATTTCTCTGAGCTCCCAGATGTGTTTCTGGTGTTGTTTTTAAGATTGCTCCGACGGAATCATTCTCAACAGCGTCAAGAAAGAGACTTCTTGGCTTCGTCCCTAACCAGGACAAGACAAACACTGCCCAAGGAAAGAACTAGATGACAGAAGCCAACCGGCTTCTCGAACCCCAAGCATAACACATTCTGGATGGAATGCAGCAGTAGTGGAGAAAACGATTTTTTTGAAAAGATTTTTCCATTTTTCTTCTTTTTCTGAGCCTAGTTTTTAGAAAATTAGTATCTGTGGCATTATTGTGAAGCCACCCATGGCCATGCCACCAACTGTAAATCTTTAAAAATTAAACTGGAACATTGTGACTTCAAAAGTCATCATGGGGGCTTCCCTGGTGGCGCAGTGGTTGAGAGTCCGCCTGCAGATGCAGGGGACACGAGTTTGTGGCCTGGTCCGGGAGGATCCCACATGCCGCGGAGCGGCTGGGCCCGTGAGCCATGGCCGCTGAGCCTGCGCGTCCGGAGCCTGTGCTCCGCAACGGGAGAGGCCACAACAGTGCGAGGCCCGTGTACCGCAAAAAAAAAAAAAAAAAAAAGTCATCATGGAAGCTGATTCATCAGGTTGGAGTCTACGTCTTTCCTAAGTTCATTTCGAAAAGACCAGAATTGGCTTTGTAGTGTTACTGTGGTTCTGAATCCCGGTGCACATTAGACTCATGTGGGGCTTTAAAAACAACAACAATCCATGCTGCAGCCCCAGGTGTATCAGAGTCTTTGGGAAGTAAGGTCTCGACATTGGGGAAGAGGAGAGGCACACTTGGGACCACCACCAGTGCACCAGGGGCAGGGAATCTGTATTTAATCGGCCCCCAAGATGATTCTGATGGAAGCCAGAGTCTGAAAGCCACAGATCTAGCCTAAGGAAAGAATGGAGATGTGCCCAAACACGTTCACTTCTCAGCATTATTTATAATTTGGTTAGGCTTCTCTTGTCTAAGCTATCTACTCTGGTTACTTATTTACCAAAATCGATGCAGAGATTTAAAAAAATGTTTAAGAGTAAGAGTGCTTAATGAATGCAGTGACAAGTTAAAATGTGTGTGTTGTGATTTTTAAGTTAAAAATTTAGGATACAATAAGTATATATCAGATATAAAAGGAACAAATGACTAGAAAGTCCACGGAAGCAATAATACTGGAAGGAAGTGTACATACATGGTAACATGGTTGTACCTGGGTGTTAGGTCTTTAGATGATTTCCTTCCTAGTTTTCTGAATTTTCTGTTTTCTGTGATGATCATATATTTCATGTATAATGGGAAAGGAGGTAAAAAGCCAACAGACTGGCAAACAAAAGAGTAGGGGGCACACACGTCTCATTCGAGCAAAAGGGAGAGGTTTTCTGAGGCCCTGGGGACAGCTCACATCACATGGTTTGACACAAGAGCCTGCTGACCAGGGGAATTCAGAATGAAAACTTTCCCTAAACCCTGAATAGTGCCAATAAAGGGGTCATTTACAAATGGGGATCTTGAGTGAGGAGAAAGCACCCTATTGTTGAGACCCAGCAGATCCTTGAACAGCAGGGAAATATCTGGGCTGATTCCAGAACTCCATATGCGTCTGGGGCACTGAGGCAAAAAGCAGGTTTTCTGGGCGAATGAGCAGACCTGATTTCCACTCCCAGTTGCCTTGGATAAGACAGACCTGTTCTTATGAACCGAAGACCCACTCCTGCCTCTAGCCTTGACACAGCTGGACGGGCATCCTACCCCATCCGCCTCTCACTCCCGCCTCGGTGGAGAGCCCAGGCACCACAGAGGGGTGCTGCTACTGCCCCCCAGCCCAGAGGATGCTGGAGACTGTGTCCCCGCAATGTCCCTGACCTGCCCGCCCTGCCCTGCCCACCTCTCTACACCCGCACCCCAGCTCAGGAGGTCCGGTGAGCCCTGGGATCCATACCTGCTTGCCTCGTTTTCCTGGTCTTCCTGTGGGCCCCCGGTGGCCTGATATCCCGGGCTCGCCCTTTGGTCCCATTTCACCCTGGAAAGAAGAAAGAGAAGCAAGAGAGGAACGAGGGCACAAGGAGCAAGCTCAGCTCCAGGTCGATCCAATCTCCGGCCACGGGGCCTCTCTTTGCTCACTCCCAGTCTTTTCTAGGCGGGCTGCTCTGGGAGGTTGGGAGAGCAATGAGGTTGTGTGAAGGGAGAGAGGTTTTTCAAGGAAGAGGACGGGAAGGAGAATGTTGCCGTGGGTGGGGAGGTTACTATCTGAGAGAGACAGCTGCCGGGCAGCACACATTTTGGTTCCTAAATCCCCATCCAGAGAGGCTAGGGTGGGAGGCGCCTGCATTTCAGTCCCCTGTGCCTGGAACACCGATGGGGGAAATGCCTTCTCTCTTAGTTGAAATTTTATGCTGTGCTTTGCTTTGTTTTTAGCACAAATTCAGATCTATGGGTTTTTGAATGATTGGACACAGTTTTGACAACTATCATCTTTGGGATGTTTCTGCTCACATTATATAATTCCCCACTCTTCAGTAAAAAATTGGTTTGAGTTCCACCTCACTCCCATTTGATTCAGATAAAAACTCTTAGTGGGAGAGATGCTCCAGACACATGTTCACATACTCAATCTAGTTATTGTAAAAGGCACGGAAAGCAGCGTAAGCAACAGTCCTAATTGAAAAGCTCTATTTGGAACCATCGGAAGCACACGTACCAACTGCAGAGTTCCAGAGTTTAAGGCCAGCCTTTTGTAAAACCCAGGATTCCAGGCCCACTGGTGGCTTCTTCGGCTCATGAACCCACCCCACAGGGCATCCTTCCTACCCCCAGTAACCCCTCCATAGCCCAGAAGGCACCACACTAGCTAAGCTTAGCAACAGCAACCACGGGAGTTTCTGTTAGGCCACAGCTGGTGCCCGTGAAGAGCTGACCCGGACACTCAGACGAGGATAAACACCCGGACGACTTTTCCCAGGGAGGCCAGAGGAGGTACAACACAATGGAAAATTCCAGGGAACACCAATACACAGTAAGGACCAAGCATAAAGCTCTGAAATTACCCGTTGGCTCAGCCAGTATAATGAATTTGTCAAGCTACCAACATTTTGCCTCACCGAGAATTGTCCCTAAACCTACGATTTCTTTCCCGTCCGTCACGTCCTTCGGCCTGCTAGGATAGGGTGGATTCTCTGTGGCCATGGAGATGTTTGCATAATTTTCCTTGGCTGTTTAGAGGGGGCTGAGAGGTATCTTATTTGGCTGGGAGAAAACAGCAGCATAAACAGCATAGTTTTTTGGAAAAGATCGTCTGAAGAAAGTGTGGTCCTTGTCTTCACCAGCTGGAAGCAGCCAGTAATGTCTTGATCTAATTTCTCTCCAAAGACCTAATTATGGTCATCACATCAGCTCTGTCTTAAACAGGCTGCCCTGGGAGGGAGAGAGAACTCTGTATGGCAAGTCTAGTAAATGGTGCAGAGACCAGAGAAGCTGTCATACTTAATTTTACAGGAATGTATGTCCACTGTTGCACTGAATGAAAACCTAGACTAAGTATTTTAAAATAAAATTGTCTCTCTCAATGTTTCCTTTCAGTTGCTTATATAATTAATCTATTTATTTTTAACCCAACACTCTATGTAGGTAGCAGAGACAGAGTTTTTGACAGCTTTAGGCAGTGATAAATTACAATCATGTCGGATGATTGAAATTATTTAAATATGATCTACTGACAAGAGAAAGTCAGATAAAAATTGTTCATTCAAGTTTAGAAAATAAAATTTTAAGGCGAACTTGAAAACAATTTAGAGTTCTAAGCAAGCATCCTGTTTGCCTGTTTGAAGAATATCATGCTCTGAGGCTTAGGCAAAAATTAGTTTCCAATGTCAGTGCCTTACAGCATGAGGAACCACCATTGTGATGGTGGTTGTCCTAAGTGATCATTCAAGCACCCTTTCTCTGACACTCCGCTCGCCCCCCCGATACCTCTTCCTTAACCTTAAGTAAAAGTTAAAAAAAAGTCTGTCACTCAATTGCCACTTTCACAGTTTTTTATCACATCTGCACACCATTCTATTGTTATTCACTGAATATTTTTTCTTTAAGCCTACCAAATTAACTCCTTTTTTACTAAGCCTTGTCCCAAGCAAATCCCACTAAATACTTAAATAGATAATAAATTTACCTATCAAATAAAAAATGTTTCGGCTGTCACCCACTAAAATAACTCTGTGGGCCTCCGGCAGTGCATGGGCCCCCTTGAAGGAGCGCTGAGCTGGGTGCAGTCAGCAGTGGTCTCAAACCCACGCCAGGGCCCTTGAGCACTGCTGCTCCAGTCTGAGTGCCCGGGCACAAAGCTTTCTGCTTTTGAACACTCCCATAGCCCTCTGACAGACAGAAGATGCAGGGAACGCCTCTCTGCACTCAGGTGGGGAATCCCTTCCTCCCACTGAGGTGGAGGGAGGTCCCACTGATGCATTCAACAACTTGCTCCCCTTTCAAACCAGAAACTTCCACAGCGAAACCCGCTTTTCATGCCTGATGAATGGAGAGGCAGACCTCTTTTCGCTGTGCTTGGAAGGTCTAATTTGTTACTGAGACCCATTTTTACTACTTCTAGGTACTTACTTTCTGCCCCAACATTCCAGGAAGTCCTGGGAAACCCTGTGAAGAGAACAACAAACACAGTGACTGCCTCTGAAATAATGCTTGAAAGCGTTGAGGAAGAGTTTGGTCAGCTCTTCAATATAAAGTCCTGTCAGCCAGCCAGCCAGTCAGCCAGTCGGTCAGTCAACCAGTCGGTCAGTCAGCCAGCCAGCCAGCCAGTCAGTCAGATAGCCAGTCAGTCAGACAGACAACCAGTCAGTCAGACAGCCAGTCAGAGAGCCAGCCAGCCAGCCAGCCAGCCATCAGCCAGTTGGTCAGCCAGCCAGTCAGCTAGCCAGTGAGTCAGACAGACAGACAGACAGACAGTCAGCCAGTCGGTCAGTCAGCCAGTCAGTCAGTCAATGTCAGCCAGCCAGCCAGTCAGCCAGTCGGTCAGTCAGCCAGTCAGTCAGTTGGTCAATCAGTCAGCCAGTCAGTCAGTCAGACAAACAGCCAGTCAGCCAGTCAGCCAGCCAGCTAGTCAGTCAGAGGGTCAGCCAGTTAGTTAGTCATTCTGACAGTCAGTCAGTCAGTCAATCAGTCAGTCAGCCATTCATTCATTCATTCATTCAGCCAGTCAGCCTGCAAGATGGGGGTGGGCAGGGGCTGCCACTTCTGTAGAAGTTTATCATTTTTATGCAATGCCCATTACCTTTTCTCCTTTGGGACCCAAGTCACCCCTTTCACCTCTGGATCCCTAGGAGGAAACCACAGGAGAGAGTCAATGAGTTAACCCCATTGTGGGGGAGGGGGAACTGGAGCATTTCAAACTGAAAGCTCCATAGGTCAGCACCCTCACTTCCCAGGCAAAGAAACAGGCTCGGAGGTTAGGAGACTGACCCAGGGAAGGCATGCTTTGTGAGATAAACTTCTATTTTGACCTTAAAGACCTCTACACTAATAAAGGACAACCCACAGAAAATTCCGGGTCCCAGATTTTCTCTTATCCTCTAGGAAATTTGTCCCCAGGGTCTGGCTGGGTTTTTTGGGTTTTGCTCCGTTTTTGACAGACAAGAAGGTAGTGTGGTAGAAGCTTGCTCTAAGAACACATCTGCCATTTTTGTGCAGCACCCCATGTCAGCTGTGCTCACGCTGCACCTGGCACAACTTTCAGCTCTCACTGCCCCGCCTGAGGGGCTTCCACCTCCTCCGGGAGCTCCTCCCTAACCCACTTGCCCTGGCTAGGAGGCCCCTCACTCCTGTCTCGCAGCCCCCTGACAAAGGACAGGGTAATATCTAGGAGTGGTGGCTGCAGTCGCTGACTAAAGAGACCCCTGGGCCCATCCTCTGCTCATCACTGACCCCAGACCCAACAGCCCAGACCAGGCTCTGGGAAGCCATCAGAGGCAAGCACCAACCTTTTCCCCTCTGGATCCAGGGTAGCCCTAAAAGAAAGCAGAAGGTGAGTTGACAATCCGCCCTGTAGGACCTTTGGGTTTGGTGCAAGAGTGGAAGCCATCCCTGTATGTGGTGGTGAGATGTGTCTCCACATTGGGCTGCACATTTTTTTGGGGGGTGGGGGAGTTGCAGCAGTAAATACAAAGATGTCCCTGAGGGCTGTGTTTAAACCAGGCCTAAAAAGAACACTGCTTTTCTTACTCTCCCAAAGGCCCAAACAAAGGTTTCCATCTGCTTTGTTGTCCAGGGGCTTGACCCTCGCTGCCCAAGATAACGGCGGGAATGGCATCCCTCTGCCCCTGTGACAATCCCCAGCCCAGGATGGCAGCCACACAGTCCCCACTTTATAGACATCAGCTGCTCCAGAACCTTAGTAAGAAGACCTGGAAAAATCTATCTGGACCAACACACTGACCTTGGAGCCCATTGGTCCTCTTGACCCTGGCAAGCCCATCATCCCCAGGTCACCTTTTTCACCCTGTGGGAATCAGAAGAAGGGGGAAAAAAGACCTACAGTGACATTTCCTAGAGAAACGGAACCAGGAAAGGCGTGGGCAAGATCAGGATAGAACTGGGGACATTGGGGCTGGCCTGTGAATCTGAGGAACCCAAATCCTCCCTTGCTGGCTCCCAGGGGCCCAAGACTGCAGACTCCACACTTCATTCTGGTATTTGACATGAAACATAGAATGAAATTGTCCAAGGTAGAGCAGGTCTTCAAACTAAATGCTCACTAACATGTTGTAAATTCACAGATGTTTGATCTTTTCCCAGAGAAGGCTGGGAAAGGGAGGGGGAGAGAGCATGCAGGCACTGGGGCCTCAAAGGGCAAGGTATCCGCACCCCCAAAAAACTACATCTGCTCTACTCTTTGCATAGTGAGGGCCTTTCTGATGTTTCCATATACTCTTACCCTACGTTTGCAGCCAAGCAGAGTGAACATCAGCCTCTGGGTGTATACTACGGAGGCAGGGGACTAGGATTCATGAGTGGGATCTGTTACCCCTCAGAATGGTTTACAGTTGGAACTTTCAGTGCCCTTTGTGCTGAAAAACTTTAACCAGCGCTAAACAGTAGAAATATAAGGTGAACCACATGCTTAATATTAAACTTTTTTTAGAAGTCACATTAAAAGTAAAACTAAACAGATGGAATTAACTTTAACAACATATTTTATTTACTCTAATTAATTTAATCTAATTATCATTTTAAACATTCCATCAATGTAAAAATTATTCATGAGACGTTTACATTCCATTTTTCATAATAAATATTTGAAATCTGTTGTGTATTTTACATTTAAATTACATCTCAATTCAGGTGCTAAACTTTCATCTAAAATACTTGATCTGTATTTAGATTTCAAAAAATTTATAGTTAAAAAAGCAGATTCACATACTCAATTTACTCCAAAATACTTATATATTTTCAACTAACTGAATTGAGTACAGGTTTTTAAATTCAAACTTAAATTCATTAAAATTAAATATTCAGTTCCTCAGTGGCACTAGGCATGTTTCAAGGGTTCAGTAGCCACATGTGGCTAGTGGCTGCCCTATTGGACGGCTCAGCTCTATACAGTGGATTTTTAAAGAAATATCCTTGGGACTTTTCCTAAGAGGACTGGGAACAATTTTCTATTCTCAGAATAAATACAGCCAATAAGTGAGTCAGAGCAGACAGTGACATTCACCTGATCACCCCTGACTTCTGCAGGTCAAAGTTCTGAGTCGTGGCCTCTGCACCCAATAGTCTATGACCAAAGTGTGTAAAAAGGCGTGGGTGTGGATGTATTAGCTTTTCCTAACCTGTCTGAGGACGGGGATTTCACCAGCATTTGGCAATCCCTCTGTGAATATAGGATTTCCGTTGTTCCAGCCCCCAACTCTCATGCCCTCACCCTCCACCCCCTGCCCAGTTAGCATGACAGGCCAACAGCTTTCCAGACACAAGCCCCTCTTGCGTCATATCAGGGAACCAAAGAATTGCACACTAACTCTCAGGACAAAGGAGGACAGGGCACCTGGGAAAGAGGCGGCAGCCCCTCGTTTCTCCTCCCACAGAAGTTGAGCTGTGGGACTGATCAAGGTCTTGCAGTCCAAGCAAAGGAGGAAGTGTTTAGGGACCTCGGGTCAGTCCTCAGGCTCTCTCCTTCCTCCCCATCTGGAGGAAGTGAGTTTCACCGACTATGTGCCAGGGGCCTGGGGAGCCGCCGTCTTCTCCCCTCCAGTTCTGATGCCACTGGAGCCCTGAGAGCTGCCACACTTACCCTGGGGCCTTCAGGGCCGGGCCAGCCAACACGCCCAGGCATGCCAGGAACACCTGGGGGGCCAGGTCTGCCCTTCAAAGACAGAGAACAAAAGTCAGGACAGCTGGGTTTGTTTCCCTCCCTCTAAAAACACAGATTTGTCTCTGTGGCCTAGAGGGGAGTATGGGGCCTCCAAGCATGGCCCCAGGACCCTCATCCCCACCCTCCAAAGACTGATGGCCTAGAAAGTTGGGCTATTCGGGTATGATTTAAAGCCCTTGGTGTCACATTATGTCGACACACAGGATTGTTCTATTCAAGAAATGGAAGGTGGTAGGGAAGGGATTATAAACTTCTTGGTTCTTCGATCATTATCATGTCTATCCATTCACCCAAATGTCCCCTGCATTCCCATAGGTTTTCCCCAAGGAGGCAGTGTAGGAGGGGAGAGGATTATGTTTGGAGAACAGCAGCAGATGTTGGGGGTACTCCCTCAAGGTCTATCCCCCCTGCTCAGCATGCCCATTTCCCAGGGGCTACCTTCCTTGCTGTACCAACACATTCCTTCTTACAACCTGCAAGTGTGGGTTTTCCTGGGGCAATTGGAGCTGCCCAGCAATTATGTACCTCCCCTTCCTGCAGCCAACAGCCCAGCCCCCTTACATCAAGGTAAGGCAGGACAAATTCTCTGGTGCCGTTCACACTCCAGAGCTCCCCTAGGGATCAGACTGAAGTTGGATGTCATCTGATACCAGCCCATGCTGGGTTTCTTTCCCTGTCCCGTCTGGGTCTCCCCTCCCCTCAGGCTCCTCTGGAGAGAGCTCCCTTAATCATTAATTCACTTGCACATGGCATGGACCATCTCTATCTCTGTGTCTAGGGAACCCAACATAAGCCAAGGAGCTATGGAGGAGTAAGCCCTGCAAGAGAGCATGGGAGCAGCAACTTGGGGTATATGTTGACCTCTGCACCCACTGGCTAATTTCAGTTAGCCAAGCTGGAGATGTGGAAGGCTCAGCCCCTACCCAGACATCACAGGCGCTGGCATGTGTACTAGTTCCTGCTCCTGCCTTCCTCATCCACGGCAGACATCACCAATCAATTACGGCCCTTGTTAGTCCTGAGTATGGAGACGATGGCAGAATCCTCCCCGCCCAGCACTTCAGTCGACCGCTGGGCCTTGACTGGAGTGGTCAGCTGTGCCTTAAAGGGTTGGAACTTTGCCTTACAAAGGTCTGTTTGAGGCTCTTATTGATAGTGAAAGTATTTGAATAAAACATTTAACTGGGAAAGTAGTAATTTATATTTAGAACAAGAGGCATCTTTCTTGGCCAAAGTTTTGAACCTTCTTCTATATCACCAAGACCTACAATTTCAGTGCCAGCATCCATTGACTACAGCAAGCGGCAGGGGGTTTACTCCTTCCTGACACTAATGAGAACCTTAATAACATGTGTTTGGTTTACTGAGTCCCCGTGACCTGAAGTAACTCCCATTTATTTCAGCTGGGCCTTAAAGCAAAGCCATTTGTTTCTGTCTGACACTTTATTCCACTTTAATCAAATCGACAGTGAGAGTCATTTGGTGCCACTGGCTGAGGCCTTGGAGGGTTTCTCTGATGGATGGCAGGATGGGGTGGTGTGAGGCTGGGGAAAATCTGGCCAGGCTTGGCAGCCTCTGGCAGAAGTCCGAATGCCAGTCACTACTGTCCTCATCAGGATGGCAGTGCTGTCATCAGCCATCTGGGTATCAGGGCCACGGAGGTGCGCAGCTGGTCCCCACCCCTAGGAGTGCACATACTCATGCACACCGAGCGCAGCTGCCTGCGTAATGCTGACAGACAGCATGGACCATACCTTCCTTCCCGGTCGGCCAAGCTCCCCCTGTGGATGGAGAAGACAGGTAGCAGAGGCTGCTTTGGAGGAAAAGTTCTGGAATCAGAGGGCTTAGCAGGGCTGATGAGCGGGCATGCCCATGTGGCTTGGTCACCTGGCAGTTCACAGCACCCCCGCCACGTCAGGGGGCCTCCCCCCAGATGCACCGGCGGGGTCCGTCCACACCCCCCCCGCCACGTCAGGGGGCCTCCCCCCAGATGCACCGGCGGGGTCCCACACCTTCAGCAGCCCAGTCACCTGGGAGCCCATCCTCACACACTAAGGCAGGATTAGCACGTGCTTTGAAATCTGAACTTGAAAACCCTCAGTGGTGCCCCCAGAAAACAGGCTGGAACTACCAAGGAGAGGTGGGGTGAAGATACAGGTGGTTCGTACCTTTTCTCCCTTTGGTCCTGTCTTGCCGGGAAGCCCAGGCGGGCCCTACATGATCAAGATAAGAAGTGAAGAAAGCATGCATGAGCCCAAGGCAGGCTGGTGGGAGGAAACCAAGGCCAGGAGGGGCTCCTGGGGCCCTAGCTCCTCAGCAGCCTCGTTCTCTCTGCAGATTAAGGGCTCCAGGCACGGCAGGAAGGACACTCCACACTCTCCAGCCCAGGCCCCTCCTCCCTAGGCCCCCTCTTCTTGCTTTCTCTAGGCTGTTTCCAGCAGCACCATTATTGTAATTCATGGTCACACACCTACTCTCTGTGATTTTCATTTTCTCCCTGGAATTCTTGGGTTGCCCGAAACATCCTGAGTGCTTGGTGAGAGCAGCGAAAGACACGTGAAGATATGCTATTTGCTGACAACGAGATGCTGCACCACCTCTCACGTCTTTTCAGCTGCTCTTACCAAGTTTCCCCGGGGCCCAGACAAGATGGAAGTTAGGCTTTGCTCGCAGGAGCAGCTGACACAGAAATTCCCATGGTGGATCTATGGGTACCAGGTACAGCAAAAGTCTTCTGTTTTAAGATGTGAAGAGTGCGTTTTTGTCCCACGGCCCGGCCACGGGAACGGGGCTGAATCCAGCTCAGGGACTCCAGGGCCCGTCACACTAAAGCTTGACACCCCCTATGGCAGGACGCAGCTGCCTTCAGCGTACGCGCCTATGAGATGCTCAGTTGGCCAACTGTCTTCCAAGCTCCCCAGGACAGCAGAGAGGAATCCACCGAAACCCCCAGGCCACCATTTCATCCCCAAGATCTGCAGGTGAGCACGCCTCACGCAAAACCTGTCTGAAACAGGATTTCTATGAGGCTTGTCCAGATGACCAACAACCCCTCAGCCAGGGGTTTCTAAGCCTCTCTGCACATTAGAAACCCCTGGGGATCTTTTAAAATTCCCGAGGGACACAGGCATCCCAGGGGATTCTAATGTGCAGAAAAGTTTGGGAACCACTACCTTTGGTTTATTCTCCTGTTTCAGGGATGGGAGGAGGGAGAGTTTCAGTTCCATTCCTTTTTCTTTTCCGAGCCTCAGTTTTTCCATTTTCTTGAAATGGACGAGAACTATGAATCAGGCCGCTGTGCTCTCCCTAGCTCAGCGCTTCCCAAACTTTGATGTGGACTGATTTCCTCCGGAGGGTCTTGTTAAAATGCAGATTCTGGTTGAAGGGTGTGGGATGGAGGAGGGGAGGGTGACATTCTGCGTTTCCAGCAAGTTCCCAGGTGACGCCGGTGTTGCTGGTCCTCACACTGTGTCCCCAGAGTCGGCAGCACAGCCTCGGAGTGACACACGTGGGATTGCACGAGGTTGGAGGCATACACATGGGGCTGGAGACCGCAGTCTGGGGGCAGCAGGGACCCCCTTCTCATGGGTTCACTGTGGGTTCTGAAACCGAGCGGGGCCTGTGGCAGTCCCAGGCACGGAGGCCTTTTTTTGTCCCCTGTTTCTTTTTTTTTTAACATCTTCATTGGAGTATAATTGCTTTACAATGGTGTGTTCATTTCTGCTGTATAACAAAGTGAATCAGTTATACATATACATATATCCCCATATCCCCTCCCTCTTGCAGCTCCTTCCCTCCCACCCTCCCTATCCCACCCCTTAGGTGGTCACAAAGCACCGAGCTGATCTCCCTGTGCTATGCGGCTGCTTCCCACTAGCAATCTATTTTACGTTTGGTAGTGTATATATGTCCACGCCACTCTCTCACTTTGTCACAGCTTACCCTTCCCCCTCCCTGTGTCCTTAAGTCCATTCTCTATGTCTGCGTCTTTATTTCTGTCCTGCCCCTAGGTTCTTCAGAACCTTTTTTTTTTTTTTTTTTAGATTCCATATATATGTGTTAGCATACAGTGTTTGTTTTTCTCCTTCTGACTTACTTCACTCTGTATGACAGACTCTAGGTCCATCCACCTCGCTACAAATAACTCAATTTCGTTTCTTTTTATGGCTGAGTAATATTCCATTGTATATATGTGCCACATCTTTATCCATTCATCTTTCGATGGACACTTAGGTTGTTTCCATGTCCTGGCTATTGTAAACAGAGCTGCAGTGAACATTGTGGTACATGACTCTTTTCAAATTATGGTGTTCTCAGGGTATATGCCCTGAGTGGGATTGCTGGGTTGCATGGTAGTTCTATTTTTAGTTTTTTAAGGAACCTCCATACTGTTCTCCATAGTGGCTGTATCAATTTACATTCCCACCAGCAGTGCAAGAGGGTTCCCTTTTCTCCACACCCTCTCCAGCATTTATTGTTTGTAGATTTTTTGATGATGGCCAATCTGACTGGTGTGAGGTGATACCTCATTGTAGCTGTGATTTGCATTTCTCTAACGATTAGTGATATTGAGCATCCTTTCATGTGTTTGTTGGTAATCTGTATATCTTCTCTGGAGAAATGTCTCTTTAGTTCTTCTGCCCATATTTGGATTGGGTTGTTTGTTTCTTTGATATTGAGCTGTGTGAGCTGCTTGTAAATTTTGGAGATTAATCCTTTGTCAGTTGCTTCATTTGCAAATATTTTCTCCCATTCTGAGGGTTGTCTTTTCATCTTGTTTATGGTTTCCTTTGCTGCGCAAAAGCTATTAAGTTTCATTAGGTCCCATTTGTTTATTTTTGTTTTTATTTCCATTTCTCTCGGAAGGGGGTCAAAAAGGATCTTGCTGTGATTTATGTCATAGTGTGTTCTGCCTATGTTTTCCTCTAAGAGCTTTATAGTGTCTGGCTTTACTGTCCCCTGTTTCTTGTAGGCAGGACTCCAGCCTCTATGACCTTCCCTGAGTTCCAAAGGGTGGATTCGAACAAAGGAGGAGCAGCCAGGAGATCACCTGAGGCAAGACTAAAGGGACCAGAGAAGCTCATCAAGATGAGATGAGGTTAAAGGAGGGCAGGCCCTGCTCACACCCTAATCTTGTCAGAGACCCCACCCTTGAACCCCTGTTATAAAACTCTTCATCCAGTCCTCTGGGGTTGGGACACACAGTCTTGAGGGCATTAGCCCGCTGTGTCCCCCTTTGCCTGGCAAAGTAATAAAGCTGTCCTCTTCTATCTCACCCCAAACTCTGTCTCTGAGATTTGATTCAGCACCAGTGCAGGGAGGCTGAGCTTTCAGCATCGTTTCTCATGTGCTATCACTTGCTGTCAGTATGGACTTCAAGGCTGGGAAGATAGAAATCCCCCCAGAGCTGACCCTCGGGTGCCCACCATGCCTTTATGCGGACTCCCCAGCCCCTCTGTGGCAGCTCTGGTCCACCTGTTTTCCTCATTGCATTCAACAAATATTGATGGGGAAGCTCTAACCCCCGGGCACTGGTGTGGGCTGGGCACACAGCATGAGCAAGGTAGACAATGTCCCTGCTCGCAAGACCAGGGGTCAGTTTACTGGTTCTGTAAGAAGCCAGATAGGAAGTATCTTAGGCTTTGGCTCTGATATAGCAATTCTGACACAACTACTCAACTCTACCCGTTAGTGCAAAAGCAGCCAGAGATGATAATATTTAACTACAAAAAAAAGCCAGATTGGACCCCTAGCCATAGTTTGCCAACCCCAGCCATAGAGCTGACATGTTACGGAGGGGAGACCAAGGAGCCTAGGAACAAAAACTAAGAAAACCATAACAACGTGAGAAAACTCTGCCGAGAAAGAAAGTAGGTCATTGCGTGGAGAGTGACGGGGAGGGTACTGCAGGCGGAGTGGCCGAGCAGACGTGTCTGAGGAGGTGGTGGGCACACTGAGTGCTGAGGGACAAAGGAGCTGGCCATAGTGAAAATCAGAAGGCAGAGCGTGCCAAACAGCCGGAGCCACAAGCCTCAGGGCCCTAAGGCTGGAGCAAGCTTCGGGTGCTTGAGGACTCAACAGGTGCACTGTGGCTACATTGAGTGGGCCGTGGTGGTCGTTTGAGCTGATGCAGGAGATAACAGGTCCCCGCGTGTGGGGCTTTGCTTCCAGGGTGAGGAGATTGTCTGGTCTTCTTCCCATGATGGAAAGCCACAGGAGGGGTTCCCCAGGAAGGGTGACATAATTCCTCTTTCCCGTTCCCATGGCAGGCCCAGACCCCAGGCTGAGGGATGTTCCTCCTCGATGGACCCCCTCTCCCAGGCCGGCCAGAGGGGCCAGGAGTCCATGAGACAGGGTCTCTGGAGGGTACTCTTTGTCTGCCTAGAAAATCCTTTCTCTAGCATTTTGCCTGCTTCTCACTCTTACTTGAGCTTTGGTGGGGAGAGGTGAGCTACGTGGTGCCAGTATCTGGGGGCCAAACTGAGCTCAGGGTAACAAGATCCCTGTTACCTCCATTTTTCTGGCCTGAATGCAGGTACCTCTGGGTCCACTGGTGGGGTCACATTGTCATCAAATGTTTCTCTGGTGATAACTATAATAATAACCACACCCATTATCACCACTTTGGGGGGTGCCCAAGCGACCAAGCAGCTCACTTGGTCACCCCCCAAATCCAGTACTGCAAGGGAAGTTATTATCCCCATTGTGTGGAGGAGGACGTCAAGGCTGGGAGGCAGAATCCCCAGAGATGAACCAGTGTTCTGCCCATGTGGTTCCTCCAGGGCAGGAAGACAACCCCATGTCACCTGAAAAGGGGCAGCTCTGCCCAGAGGGCATCCCTGCTCTGAACAGAGGACAGCGAGGTAGGGCCTGGGGGATGCACCGACCTGGGGCCCCGGAGGCCCGGGGGAGCTGAGCGACCCTTGCGCGCATGGGGGCCGTGTGGTCTCCAGTTCCAGGACGAGATTCTTCATGTCTGGGGAGAGAAGCTTCAAGGCAAAGCAACACAGGTTACAGGTCAGACTTGGGGGACAGAAGAATGGTTACCTCCTGGACACAGACCTATTCTATAGCCCAGCCCCTGAGGCTGGCATTTCCCTGACACCCCAGTGGGCGTCTCAAGAAGGCTACCTCTGGGTTCCCAGTTTCCATTCTCTCATCTGCTCTGAGACGAACCTGGTTTGAATGGATTACAGAGAGATAATGACCTCTCGGATGGAGTTAGGAAGCTCACTCAGGGGCCTTTTATCCAATGTCCAGGACGGCACCGTCCAAGAGAAATAAAATGTGAGCCACCAATGCGAGACACCTATATAGTTCAAAATTTCCTGGTAGCCACATAAAAAAGGTAAAAGGAAACAAGTGAAATTAATTTTAATAAGTATTTTATCTTACCCAATATATCCCAAGTATTATTATTTCAATGTAAAAAAATTACTGAGATATTTTACATTCTTATAAAATGCATCCAATGTGTATTTTACACTCAGCACATCTCAACTGGAGCTGGTCACATAGGGCCAGTGGTTACTGTACTGGAGGGTACAGGTCTAAGAGGTTCTGGAAAGATCTGAGCATCTCAAATCCCTGAAATGCCCTGGCCAGCTGTCTTCTAGGTCAGCTTCTCCGACCCTGCTCTTTCCTCACCTTTTCCTCTCTCCCCACTTCCGTTCCCTCTCACAGGACTGTTTCCTGTGTCACCTCATGGATATGGTGTAAGTTCAATCCGGGCTGTGGAAGGGAATTTCACAAGCACTTGGGGAGAAGAAAGACAGAAGGTAAAATTCCATGTCCAAGCCACTGATAGGAGCCCAGAAAGTTATAAATTCACCTCAATGTTTTTGAGAGGACGGGACCCCTTGCCAAGTCCAATTCCCCGCTGAGAAGCATTTCTCTCCATCACTTGTTTAAGGCGGTGGGAGAACAGACACGTACCAGAAACAGCTAAATGTCCAATCTGGGCTGCACCTGCCACATGAGGGCAGAGAGCTGGATCCCTCCGGACAGACTCCCACTGAGCAGTGGTGGAGAAGGTGAGCTGTGTGGTGGCCCTGGGGCCTGCATTTCTGCTCTCTCATGAGCCCAAAGCTACTCACCGGACTTCGGCTCCCTCTGAAGAACGGTGGTGGGAACAGAGGGGGTGGTGGGGGGGTTAGCAGGCAGCATGCTCTGTGGCCGCCACGCTTCTTCTGATCCAGGCCGGGAAGGGCTGTTCAGAGAAAACAATGCTCATTAGCGTGGGGTCAGTGCTAGGGCCTCTGGGTGTCCACCACGCCCGGGAAGACTACGGCTCATTTCCGAGTCTCATTTCCAGGCTGTTGGGTGTGAGCGCACCTCCTGCCTGTACCGGACCTAGCCCTCCCCTGCTTTCACTGGATAAATGAACAGATGGTGCGGCCACTGCGACCATCACGAGGTCCAGGGCTGCTTCTCCAGACACTGACTGGTCACTCTGTAGATGGGACAAGGAATGCCAAGTTCAAACTTACTCACACGGTGCCCCCAACAGATGGGGAGAAGGCAGTGTCTGTTAATACCCTTGATGTTGTGCCCAGAAGGAACCGTTCTGAAGGGGGAGGCAGCAGGGCTGGGGGCAGTGCTGATCAGACTCAGAGCCAGGATTTCAAACATAGATTTGACTCCAGACTCTACACAGACATTCGAGGTCACCCATGCTCACTGGAGAGCTAAGGTTTAAAGTCTCCAGACACAGGTGTGAGGAGATGAAGAGAGGGCCCTGGATACTTACAGCTTCCTTGTCACATGCCTGTGTTCAATGTTAGTACATGTTCAGTGTTGAAGTGTACCTGGCAGGAAGGACACGGATCCCAAGTGTACAGCCCACTGGATTCCTGCAAAGGGGACACACCCTAGAAGCCAGCACCTGGGTGGAGACACAGAACTCCCTGGCCTCTAGAAGCCCTTTCAGCTCCCGTCCAGTCTCTGCACTGCTCCCTGTACACCACCCTGGCTGCTAGCCCTGGGGAGTCCTTGTGCTTGTATTTGAACTTTATATGAACATGAATTCTTGTGTCCTTCTTTTGCTTTACACAGTGTCTGTGAGGGGCTTCCTGGTCATTGCTTGTCGTTGTTATGCTGCTGAATAGGGTTCCTGTTCAGGCTCATGCATTGGCTGGTGGGAGTGGAAATTGCTTCAATCTCTTTGGAAAACTCCCGTCATCGTCTACTAAAGCTGAATATAGGCACATACGACAGCTCGGCAACTCACTCCTAGGTGTTTACCGATGGAAAAGTGAGTACCTGTTCACCCAACACACGTACTAGAACATTCATAGCAGTGAGATCCATAATCACCCAAAGCTGTAATTTTCCAGCTCCCAGTTTTGGTCCCGTGATGGTACCTCCAGCTCTACCCTTTCTCCAAACCTCTGATCTCACAGAACATGGGTGGGTTTCCCCCCACCCCCTGCACTCCTCTTGCCCTGTACCCAGTTTTCAGTCTTGTCTCCCAGGGGACAGTGCTAGCCTTCTCTTTCCACCCTGGGATCCAGGACTTGCCTCACACATCAGGCAACCAGCAGGTGCTCCCCAGAAGGCACCCGGTGTGGGGCGGCTTGTGTCAGCTCCAGCGCCCCGGGAATCACCGCCCTGAGCACACCCACACCCTCACACCCAGCAGAGGAGCATCCACCGGCAGGGTCAATGGTCCTCAGCACCCTCAGACGCAATGCGCCCATTGGTAAGGAATATTTTTAAAGACCCCTTTGTTATCCTAAAATGAAATTCATAAATAATACAACATACCTATACAATTAAAAAATCAATATAATGCTCTGAATATAATATAAAAGAGAACTCTCAGAAAAGTGATTTATGATATAAAAATGCATATTTTGACTATAAGTGCTCAGGTACTAGCACATCAGGAAACATGATGATGTAGTTAGATGCTTGCACCTATATGTGAAACCGCAGTGAATGTAACAGCTATGAACACAAGGTGCAGTAGAGGCAACACAAATGCTTCAAGTGACGTGCCCGCTGTGCAATGTGATTTTCTCAAATGATGAAAAACACTGGGTAAAATCCCAACCAAACAAAGCTCAGTCATTACTCAGCAGTTGTAGTCTCAGAAAACTCAGTTTCATACTACAACCGTTCAACAAATTTGATGTCAAAGAGAATTAGTTTCTAGGATGAGACAATTATACAGGGTATGTATCATCTATGTAACATCTCAGAGTCATGTGGGACATGGAACCACTCTTCATGTATGATTCTGTCCCACTCTTTGCGGGAAACCTCTCACCTCAGCCACTGTGACAACTGAAAATGAAAATTTCCAACGTGGCCCCACGAAACACTCTCTGACATAAATTGTAGCAATGTTTTCTTAGGTCAGTCTCCCAAGGCAATAGAAATAAAAGCAAAAATAAACAAATGGGACTTAATCAAACTAATAAGCTTTTGCACAGCAAAGGA
The DNA here is from genome assembly GCF_000442215.2 of Lipotes vexillifer. NCBI lineage: Eukaryota > Metazoa > Chordata > Mammalia > Artiodactyla > Lipotidae > Lipotes > Lipotes vexillifer. The sequence goes on along the minus strand of NW_006798629.1, from coordinate 6,574,911 downwards.
AACCATAAGCAAAACAAAAAGACAACCTACAGAACGGGAGAAAATATTTGCAAATGATGCAACCAACTAGGGATTAATTTCCAAAATACACAAACAATTCATACAGCTCAACAACAAAAAAACAAACAACCCAATCAAAAAATGGGCAGAAGACCTAAATAGACATTTCTCCAAAGAAGACATCCAGATGGCCAATAGGCACATGAGAAGATGCTCAACATCACTACTTATTAGAGAAATGCAAATCAAAACTACAATGAGGCACCATTTCACACCAGTCAGAATGACCATCATCAAAAAGTCTACAGATAACAAATGCTGGAGAGGGTGTGGAGAAAAGGGAACCCTCCTACACTGTTGGTGGGAATGTAAATGTGTACAGCCACTACGGAGAACAGTATGGAGTTTCCTTAAAAAGCTAAAAATAGAGCTACCATGATATCTAGCAATCCCACTCCTGGGTATATACCTAGATAAAACTCTAATTCAAAAAGATACATGCACCCCTACGTTCATCGCAGCACTATTTACAATTGCCAAGACATGGAAGCAACGTAAATGTCCACTGATGGATGGATAAAGAAGATGTGGTACATACATACAATGGAATACTACTCGGCCATAAAAGAGAATGAAATAATGCCATCTGCAGCAACATGGATGGACATAGAGATTATCATACTAAGTGACGTAAGTCAGAGTAAGACAGATATATCACTTATATGTGGAATCTAAAAAAATGATACAAGTGAACTTATTTACAAAACAGAAACAGACTCACAGACATAGAAAACAAATTTATGGTTACCAAAGAGGAAAGATGGGGGAGGGATAAATTAGGAGGCTGGGATTAGCAGATACAAACTACTATATATGAAGTGGATAAACAACAAGTTCCTTCTGTATAGCACAGGAAACTATATTCAATATCCTGTAATAAACCATAATAGAAAAGAATCTGATATATATATGTATATATCAGATATATATATATGAATGTATATTCATATTCATATATATATATGAATCACTTTGCTGTATACCAAAAACTAACACAACTTTGTAATTCAATAAAATACTTCACCAAAAATAAAAAAATAGCAAACAAACAAAATAAAACAAAATGGCCCCATTAGAAACTGTTGGCTTATCCCACGTTTGGAGACTGGCTTGGTCATGAACAGTCCAAAGAATCTGGTTCCCACACAAAAGCAGCATCTGCCCCAGGCCAGGTAAGTTAACAAGGAACTGAGGGAATTCAGAGAAGCAAGGAAGAGGTGATGACCAGCTGGGAGGGACATGGGAGCCTTTCTGGAAAAGGTGGCATTCCT
>NW_006798629.1:6569863-6573570 GCF_000442215.2 Lipotes vexillifer | reverse complement strand
CTGCTATAGCTCTGGAAGATTGGGGAAGATTCAGACAGGAAGTCTTCCAGACCCAGGAACTGTCTAGGGCAGTCAGGGGCACTAGAGCTAGGCCTTGAAGGACTGGATGGGGCAGGGGTGATGGAGGAGGAAGGCTCCCCAGGGGGAGGGGGGAACAGCAGGTAGAGACAATGTTCTATTCTGCCAGAAGCAGAAGTTCATTCACACCGGCTCAGGTGGGAGAAAAGGGAGGTTCATCATAAAGCTGCCAAACGTTAGGAAGAGCAGGAACTGAAGCTCCTGGCACTCCTCTTCCCCCCGCTCCTCTGTCTTCCCGTCTCCTTCCCCTCCCTCCCCCTCCCCCTCCTCTCTCTCCCCCTCTCCTCTCTTATGCTTCCTTCTGTGCATCTGTTCACCCTGTCTTTCTTTAATTTCCTCTTTGATTTTTTCAGTGATCCATTGGTTGTTCAGCAGCATATTGTTTAGCCTCCACATGTTTGTGTTTTTTACAGTTTTTTTCTTGTAGTTGATTTCTAATCTCATAGTGTTGTGGTCAGAAAAGATGCTTTCAGTTTTCTTAAATTTACCAAGGCTTCCTTTGTGGCCCAGGTTGCGACCAATCCTGGAGAGCGTTTCATGCGCACTTGAGAAAAATGTGTATTCTGTGGCTTTTGGGTAGAGGGCTCAATAAATATCAGTCAGGTCCAGCTTGTCTAATGTGTCATTTAAGGCCTATGTTTCCTTATTGATCTTCTGTCTGGATGATCTGTCCATTGATGAAAGTGGGGTGTTAAAGTCCCCCACTATTATTGTGTTACTACTGATTTCTCATTTTATGGCTGTTAGTATTTGCCTTATATATTGAGGTGCTCGTGTGTTGGGTGCATATATATTTACAATTGTTATATCTTCTTCTTGGATTGATCCATTGATCATTATGTAGTGTCCTTCTTTGTCTCTTGTAACAGTCTTTATTTTAAAGTCTATTTTGTCTGATATAAGTATTGCTATTCCAGCTTTCTTTTGATGTCCATTTGCATGGAATACCTTTTTCCATCCCCTCACTTTCAGTCTGTATGTGTCCCTAGATCTGAAGTGGGTCTCTTGTAGACAGCATATATACAGGTCTTGTTTTTGTATCCATTCAGCCAGTCTATCTATGTCTTTTGGCTGGAGCATATAATCCATTTACATTTAAGGTAATTATCGATATGTATGTTCCTATTGCCATTTTCTTAATTGTTTTGGATTTGTTTTTGCAGGTCCTTTTCCTTCCCTTCCTCTTTTGTTCTCTTCTCTTGTGACTTGATGACTAACTTTAATGTTGTGTTTGGATTCCTTTTTGTGTGCGTATCTATTGTAGATTTTTGGTTTGCAGTTACCATGAGGTTTTTTTTGTGTGTGTGTGTGGTACGCGGGCCTCTCACTGTTGTGGCCTCTCCCGTTGCGGAGCACAGGCTCCGGAAGCACAGGCTCAGCGGCCATGGCTTACAGGCCCAGCCGCTCCGCGGCATGTGGGATCTTCCCGGACCAGGGCTCGAACCCGTGTCCCCTGCATTGGCAGACGGACTCTCAACCACTGCACCACCAGGGAAGCCCTACCATGAGGTTTTGATATAGCAGTCTGTATATAAACAAGATTGTTTTAAGTTGCTGGTCTTTTAATTTCAAATGCATTTCCAGTATCCTGCACTTGTGCTCTCCCTTCTCACGATTGCTGGTTTTGATAGCATATTTGTGCACAGATGATTTCCTGCTTTTACCTTATGTTTGCCTTTACTGGTGAGCTTTTCCATTTGTAATTTTCTTGTTTCTAGTCATGGCATTTTCTTTTCCACTTAGAGAAGTTCATTTAGCATTTGGTGCAAAGCTGATCTGGTGGTGGTGAATTCTCTTAGCTTTTGCTTATCTGTAAAGCTTTTGATTTCTCCGTGGAATCTGAATGAGAGCCTTGCTGAATAGAGAATTCTTGGTTGTAGGTCCTAGCCTTTCATCACTTTAAATATATTGTGCCCCTCCCTTCTGACCTGCAGAGCTTCTGCTGAGAAATCAGCTGATAGATAACCTTATGGGAGTTCCCTTGTATGTTATCTGTTGCTTTTCCCATATTGCTTTTAATATTCTTTCTTGGTCTTTAATTTTTGTCAGTTTGACTACTATGTGTCTTGGCATGTTCCTCCTTGGGTTTATCCTGCCTGGGACTCTCTGTGATTCCTGGACTTGGGTGACTGTTTCCTGTCCCATGTTAGGGAAGTTTTCAGCTATTACTCTTCAAATATTTTCTCAGGTCTTTTCTCTCTCTCTTCTCCTTCTGGGACCCCCTATAATGCAAATGTTGGTGCATTTAATGTTGTCCCAGAGGTCTCTTAGACTGTCTTCATTTCTTTTCATTCTTTTTTCCTTTATTCTGTTCTGTGGCAGTGATTTCCACGATTCTGTCTTGCAGCTCACTTATCCGTTCTTCTGCCTCAGTTACTCTGCTACTGATTCCTATTAGTGTATTTTTCATTTTAGTTATTGTATTGTTCATCTCTGTTTGTTTGTTCTTTAGTTATTCTAGGTCTCTGTTAAACATTTCTTGCATCTTCTCAATCTGTGCCTCCATTCTTTTTCTGAGATCTTGGATCATCTTCACTACCGTTACTCTGAATTATTTTTCTGGCAGATTGCCTATCTCCACTTACTTATTTGTTCTTCTGGGGTTTTATCCTCTTCCTTCATCTGGGACATATTCCTCTGCTGTTCATTCTGTCTGACTTTTTGTGATTGTGGTTTCTGCTCTGCAGGCTCACAGATTGTAGTTCTTCTTGCTTCTGCTGTCTGCCCGCTGGTGGACAAGGCTATCCAAGAGGCTTGTGCAGGCTTCCTGATGCAAGGGGCTGGTTCCTGCCCACTGGTGGGTGGAGCTGGGTCTTGTCCCACTGGTGGGCAGGGCTGTGCTCAGGAAGACTTTAAGCAGCCTGTCTGCTGATGGGTGGGGCTGTGTTCTCACCCTGTTGGTTGTCTGGCCTGAAGCGTCCCAGCACTGGGGCCTATAGGCTGTTTGGTGGGGCTAGGTCTTGGGGAGGAAATGGCAGCCTCCAGGAGGGTTCACGCCAAGGAGTACATGCCAAAGCTGCTGCTTCCAGTGTCTTTGTCCCCACAGTGAGCCACAGCTGCCCCCCGCCTCCACAGGAGACCCTCCAATACTAGCAGGTAGGTCTGTCCCAGTCTCTTATGAGGTCACTGCTTTTTCCCCTGGGTCCTGGTGGACACGTGACCTTGTGTGCCCTCCAAGAGTGGAGTTTCTGTTTCCCCCAGTCCTGTGGAACTCCTGCAATCAAATCCCATTGGCCTTCACAGCCAGATTCTCTGGGGCTCCTCCTCCCATTGCCAGACCCCCAGGCTGGGAAGCCGGACGTGGGGCTCAGAACTTTCACTACTGTGGGAGAACCGCTGTGGTATAATTGTTTTCCAGTTTGTGGGTCGCCCACCCAGTGGGTATGGGATTTGATTTTATCGTGATTGAGCCCCTCCTACCATCTTGTTGTGGCTTCTTCTTTGTCTTTGGATGTAAGGTATCTTTTTTGGTAGGTTCCAGCTGCTTTTTTGTCAATGGTTGTTCAGTTGTGATTTCAGTGTTTTTGTAAGAAGGGGTGAGCTCACGTCCTTCTACTCTGCCATCTTGCTGGCCGTAACTAAGAAGCCCTCAGGCAGATGGCTTCTGGCAGGGCTGTACCTGGAAAATG
>NW_006798629.1:6566252-6569853 GCF_000442215.2 Lipotes vexillifer | reverse complement strand
GGAATCGTCTCTCCCGACCTCCTGGCTCTGCTTACTGGTGTCATCCTCACTCAGGTGGCTCTGCCTTTATTTTATGAGAGCAAGATGGGCACTAACTGCCACAGGCTGACCCACCCTGTCTTTTTTTGCATCTTTACTCCCCCATCACTGCATGATGGCTGACCCAGTCTCACTTCAAATCTTTTACCTCCAGCATCTGTTTTGCCTGGAACATCCCTTTGTGGCTCTTGTTTCAAATATCCATGACAGGGACTCTGATGGCCCTACACATTTTTTCCAGCCAAGTGACAGGTCCCTGGGGTGGCTGTGCAGACCCACCCAGGACCAGGCCCAATCTTCAGCAGCATCTCAGTGTGTTGCCAGCTCCACTGAGGCTATGGGAGAAGGTTCTCTGGAAGGGAGCAAGGGCAGGCAGACCCTCTAAATAAGTTAAATAGAGCACAGAAGCAAGAAGTTTTAAGGTGTAGGTCTAATGGGAGAGGAGGTTCTGGAAAGAAAAGCATAGGTGAAGAATGGAAAGTTAATTTGGGGCTAGATCGTGCAGTTTTCGACCCCCCACCAAAGGGTTTGGTCTTTATTCAAAATGTAGTAGGGGGGCTTCCCTGGTGGCACAGTGGTTAAGAATCCGCCTGCTGATGCAGGGAACATGGGTTCAAGCCGTGGTCCGGGAGGATCCCACGTGCCGCGGAGCAGCTAAGCCCGTGCGCCACAACTACCGAGTCTGCGCTCTGGAGCCCGTGCTCCGCAGCAAGAGAAGCCACCACAATGAGAAGCCCGCGCACTGCAACGAAGAGTAGCCCCCGCTCGCCACAACTAGAGAAAGCCCGCATGCAGCCACGAAGACCCAACGCAACCAAAAATAAATAAATAGATAAGAGGGTTAACATAAATTTTTTAAAAAATGTAGTAGGGAACCACAGAAGGTGCTGAGTGAAGGAGTAATAGGATTAACACGGTGCTGGGAAAGACGGTGTAGGGGCAAGGTGGGCAGGGAGAGCTCAGGGAACGGCAGGCAGCAAGCAGGCTGCAGGCCGGGTGTGGAGATATCCTATCAGGGCCTGCGCTGGTATGGAAGCAGTGAGGGCCGGAAGGAAGGGGCTGCACAAACATCCTGGGGAGAAAGAAACTGGGGGTCAGTGCACTGCAGGGGTGAAAGAGGAGGAAGGATCAGGGTGATTTTGATGTTGCAGGGCACCTGGGGCAACAGTGGTCAGAGTCTAAGAATAGTCAGAGAAGGCACTGGTTTGTGAGGAAAGCTTCCAGCTTTAGTGTGAGACATTTGTTCATCTGTGCTTTTGCTGTGCCAGGCACTGGACTGGGCCTTGTGGGGGCAGAGCAGTGCCTAAATGTGCCCCTGCCTGTAGGCAGCTGCCGCGCTCTCTGCTCAGGGCCCACTCTGCCCTCCCACACCCAGCCCCGTCCTGGAGACTCTTACTATACAGCAAGAACTGTCAGGTTCACCCTCCACCAAGAAGCTTTCCTTGATTCCCAGGCCAAGACGGAGGGATCCTGCTCTGCTTTCTCAAGGTTTACCCCATGTTAGCTCTTACCCATGGGGTGTTTCCCTGTGCTCTCTGTGAGGATGGGCGTCAGTTTTGATCCACAGGGTCTAGCACAGCACCTGGCAAACACTGGATATTCTGAAAATGTTTGCTGAATTAATTTTTAAAATTTACTACATGCCAGGCACCATTTAAATGCTTCACACATATAAATTCACCTAATCCTCAGAGCAACCCTGAGAGTTAAGTACTATTATTACCATGATCATCATCCCCATTTTACAGATCCAGTAGCTGAGGCAAAGAGGTGAAGCAACTTGCCCAAGGTCATACAACTAGTAAGCGACAGAGCCAGGATTTGAACTCTGGTTCCAGAGTCCTTCCTCTTGATCTGGACACTATGACTGCATGTGTGTGGAAATAAAGATTGCGAGCTAAGAAGAAGGCCAGGGATGTTCCTGGAACAACCATCTGAGATAGAAAGTGCCTCATCGCCATGAGGGAGGACGCACACTAGAGGACCCATTGGCATCTCGGTAAGAGGCCATGAGAAAGGATTTATTCTAGGAGTTGGGCTTTTGCTACGTGATGCTGGCGGGAGCTTATGGGGAAGCCAAGTCTGGCCTTGCTCTGGACTGGCTGCTGTCAGGACATGAGGGTTAGTCTATGACTTCATCTTTTATTTTTTTTTAATAAATTTATTTATTTGTTTGTTTGGCTGTGTTGGGTCTTCGTTGCTGCGCAAGGGCTTTCTCTAGTTGCGGCGAGCAGGGGCTACTCTTCGTTGCAGTACGCGGGCTTCTCATTGCACTGGTTTCTTTTGTTGCAGAGCACACGCTCTGGGTGCGTGGGTTTCAGTAGTTGCAGCACTCGGGCTCAGTAGTTGTGGCTCGCGGGCTTAGTTGCTCTGCGGCATGTGGGATCTTCCCGGACCAGGGCTCGAACCCGTGTCCCCTGCATTGGCAGGCAGATTCTTAACCACTGGACCACCAGGGAAGCCCTGTGGCTACATCTTAATTCTCATCCAGAAGAAGAGGAGACAGGAGCTGTGGGCATAAAGCAGCAGCATGGTTACCCACATGAGCAACGACAGAGGGCCCGCTGGCTGGGGGATAGTGTTGTTGTGTCCGTGTCTGGCATGGTGACAGAGTAGCCTTGTTTTTATCTTGATCCATCACGGTCACAGAGTGGCCCCGTTGGCTGTCGTTCTGTGAGGTTGTTTGTGTCCAAGAAGAGGAGCCGCGGCCGAGCCGGAGGGCAGGCAGCCAGGTCGCTGTGTTGTTACAAGACTTGACGTCAGCGGCAATGGCACTCCTCTCCCTGTTTCTCTCCTAGAGTGTAAGCTGCTGCGGCTGGCCTGGGGCAGGCGGGCAGCTCTCCAGAGCCCTTTCCCGGCCCCAGCTGCAGCCTCTCCTCCTCCTCGGTTGGGCCTCAGCAAGGGCTGAGCCGTGGTTCTCCGCACGGCCTCTCCCAGCCAGGGGCACCTGGGGGGCGGAAGGTTCGCGTGCCAAAGGCGCACTGCTCATCCGTCCTGTTTCCAGACCACATAGGGCCCCAGTGCTTCCTGTAATCTGCACCCTCTGCAGCCTCCACTGATGAAAGACCCTGGCCCCTTAGAGCCGTCCCTCCTTCACTCCCTCCTGGAGGCTGGCGCTCCCTTAGGGAAGACACACTACCAGTTGCTCCTGCCGAGGCTACTGCACTGCCCACCCCTCCCCCTCCCTCTGTCCCCTCCCCCTCCCCCCACTTCATCTTCAGCAGGTGAGGACCGTCTATTTCTGCCTGCCCCCCAGCTCCCTGGAGAGGTTTGTTTTTAGCGCCGTCTAGTTTATTTCCAGCTCATTCCAGCTCAGAATATTTCCATCAGGTGGACGTGTTTGGGAACAGCTTCCCCTCGCCTCTTCCTCTCAATCACTAAAACAGGCCTTCACATGTCTATTTTGGTGTCATCTGAGTGGCCTGCGGGTCTCTCCGGACTAGGCTGCCTCCGTGGAATCGTGTCTGAGCTCGGGTCCAGCCTGGAAAGCCCCTGAGGCTCTGTTGTAATGGAAACAATCATGTGTGTGAGTGTGTGTGTGTGTGTGTGTGTGTGTGTGTGT